>NC_073224.2:151643000-151969500 GCF_029281585.2 Gorilla gorilla gorilla | reverse complement strand
GGTGATTACCAGCAAAGCAATGACTGAGAATCTAGCAGAAGCTGCAGTGCCTATGGGAAAGATGAGCTTTTGATCCTAAGATTCTTCAGGAGTTTGGGGATGGTGAGAGACTGAGTTTCTAATGAGCAATGGGACAAAGGCAGGGTGATCACAGCAAACCAGAGACTTGGAGACATTCTACAATTTGATCCATGCATTACATTTCTTGTTGTTCCAGAAATGGCTCACTAAAACCTACATTTGGAATGCAATAGAAGAAAAAAGAAAGAGAAAGAAGAGTAAGAGGAGGCAGGTGGAGGGAAAAGAATAGAAAAAAAGAAAAAAAGAATGCAGAGGAGCTTTCCTCCAATCCCTACAATTAATTTAGTCTCTGCTATTTTGGTAACTTCTGTTAAATCAAAGCCTCAATATGTCATCAGACATTATATTAAAGCTCCATCCCCTTCTGGCTCCAAAATGTCTCTTAAGCCATATTTCCCACTACATCTATGTCTTATAACTCAGATTATTGGCTGATGACCCCTGGGACTGGCAGAGATGGGGGCTAATTTAAATTGGGCAGACCCTTGCTTCCTAGTAAAGGAGTAAGGCATGGAGAAGAGCTTTTGCAAAGCACCTGCAGCCCCAAGAGGGAAGCTATTCAGGTCAGGCATCTATTTTCCCTTTCCCGGATTTGGCTTGGGTTGGAATGAGGCAAGTAGAGTGTAGACATCTTCTATCTACTTAACTAGGAGGATCTTATAATCACCTTGGAGGACAAAATTCAAGAATGTGCTTTGTTATATATTACTTCAGTTATTTTCTGTTTTTCACTAAATTGAAAAGCAAAGAATGTGACTTCTTTGTTCTCTAGGTTTCCCTTTATTGGTACATTGGAGACTCACATCTATTGACCTGAATAAGAGAGAATGACAGGTTTAAAGGGAATGTGTACAGAAGAGAAATACATTGGTCACAATTTAACAAACTCACCTTGCTCCTATAAATAATCGAGAATTGTGATGACTCAGTCACTGAAGTGAAAATTTCCTTTTCTTAACTATCAAGAGCTTGATAAGCAAAAGGTAGAAACAACAGCATTTGGTGCCTGTTCAAATGGTGCACCTTTCTCCTACCATCCTTTTATTCACTAGGCTATAGCTGCTTGGGATTTCAGCACAACACTTGCTTCCAGCCTTACTTATCCATATCCATTTCCTTGGAATTCTTAGGTCTTTATAGCTGGCTTCTTCTCAATATTCTGATCCTTGCTCTATCATCTTCCCTGAAGGCTTTTCCTGACCCATCTCTAAAAATAACACCCAAAACATCTCAAAACATACACATAGTCACTTTCATTCTATTTTCTGCCTATCACTTGTCATAATATGAAATCCATTCATCCTATCTATATATCATCTATCTATTTATCCATATCGAGCATCTATTATCTGTCTTTTTATCTATTATCTAGCAACTTTCTTTTTATCCTTATCATTTATCATCTATTATCTATCTATCAACTATAAATTGTTTTTCTCTATCTTTATAAAATATTCCCACTAGAATCTGAGCTCCATAAACGTAAGGAGCTTTTCTGCAGTTCCCTGCTCTATCCCCAGCATGTAGAACAGTACATCCAACACATAGTAGGTGGTTATGAATGAATAGCATTTAAAGAAATTTTATGTACAGCATTCATCTACTGTTCTTTGTTTTCAATACATGTGTTAATGACAAATGATTATTATCCATTTCTCAAAATTGGGCCAATGAAACCTCTAGCTAAGATATTTTTGTTCACTAATAAAATTCTGCCTAGATTGCAGTAAGTTCATATATAATTTTTAACCTTTGCAACTATTCAGGCTTTTTCACTAAATTAGGTTAATCCTTCCTCAAACTAATATGGACTATTAAGATTTTAGTAATGTAATGATGTATGATTCACCAGATATCTCAAAATCCCTTTTCCTTTGTTAAATAAGATCTAAAGGAAATGACTAATTAGTCAATTTGAGTGATTTCCAAATAACACCACCAGCCTGTGTTTGTCTATACTACCAAGGTGAATTATTCATTAGCATTTATGAGAAGTGCCTGAAGAACACTAGCAGTGGGAGTAAAACAACCTGGAATGGTTTTTAAATGACCTTCCAAGCAACTTGGATTAACAGTGGCATTATTCTCCTTGTACAAATTGAGTTAAAATTTTCCCTGTGTCAGGTCTCAGAAGAAGGCAGTGAAGGAGTGCTGCCTCACAGACAAATGACCTTTTGCATCTCCCAACATTTTAGATTCTGCTTTTTTCCCTGTGTAATGACTGTGTGCGTGTATGTGTGTGAGAGAGGGACAGAGACGCATAGAGACAGAGAAGCAAAGAAGCAGAGTGAGGAGTGAGGAGAATCAGAAACAGAAAGAGATGAAAAGGAGGAAGGAAATAAAAACAGAAATGAGAGAGAAAAATACGAAGGAAGGAAAGGAGATAGGTGGTCATGAAGGAAAAAAGAGAAAGAGAATAACTAAATATAGGAAATAAAAGCTAAAAAGCAGAAGGAAGAAAGGGAGAAATGGAGGGTCAGAGGGAGGGAGAAAGTCCAGAGGCGTGACAGATTCAGAGGCAAGCTTTCCCTTGAGTTGGCACACCAGGCTGCCAGAATCCCAAGAGTTCTCCCAGGTGTGCAGAATCACCTGACTTTATACTGATTAAAAGTGTAAATTGCAACACAAAAAGAAAAAACAGTAATTGTCACGTTGTTTCTCTCCAGTGAGGTCACACTCCTTGGTTGTAGCCGAGCCTGCTGCTAGGCACACACCTCTTGTTTAATAAAATTGTATTAACTTTATCCCTGCCCTTGATTTGTGGCTTTCTCACGTTGTGAGGAATAAATAATAAATGATTGTAAAGTACTTGTACATATGAAATGCCACATAAATGCTTAATAATAATCAGCTTGGGCCAGGAAGCCAGGGGGGTTGAATAGAAATCATTGCACAAGGCCATTCTTGTTTATGTGGCTAAAATCATCCTGTGTGCTGTCTCCACTTCAAATCATCCAGCAGATTTAATTTTCACCCATTCAAGAATCTACTTCTCTGCAAACTAAACAACCTTTGTTCCTCCATCCTTATGGTAATGTCATTTATAATGGTGGAATATAACTGCAGCAATTCATCTTTGCCTTTTCATTTCAGCTGTGTTTTTGCAGCACTCCTTCCCTTCTTGTTAGCCCTTCCAAATCCCCACATACATGATTTTGGGTCATCATTTCTTACCCCATAGGGGATGCCTGCCTTATTTTGATTAGCTTTGGAAACATATCTGTCTCCTGGTCTTGGATTTTATTATGTTTGTGTTTTGGAAAACCAAGATAGCTAAGTTGGTCCTTCCTTGATGGTCTTCATCTATGCATTCATTTAATCATTTATTCATTCAACACTTATTGTTGGAGTCCTGTGCTGGGCACTAGGAATATAATGGAAATCAAGATGAAAAGAGTTTGCATTCCATAAAGAAAACACACAGGGTATTTCTAGCATAGTTTAGAAAATGCTACAACTAGAGAAGTGCAGAGAGTTAAGGAAAGGTAGCGTGTAAGTGGCATGAAGTAGGAAATTCTGCTAGGGCCGGAGCTTATTTGTTTGTTTTATCTTAAAATATCTTTATAAGCATTTTTATGTACT
Source organism: Gorilla gorilla gorilla (assembly GCF_029281585.2). NCBI lineage: Eukaryota > Metazoa > Chordata > Mammalia > Primates > Hominidae > Gorilla > Gorilla gorilla. Next base: position 151,965,837 of record NC_073224.2, on the reverse strand, counting down.
ATTTAACCTAGCTGAAACTCATCTGGTTTGATCTGTGGTTGTGGATAGAAGGGAGTTGTTCAGACCTAGGGAAAGGGCCCAGGACTGGCCTCTCCCTGTCATTTGGAGAGAGGAAGGAGGGCACTCTCCATATCCTCTGTTGCAGTTTCTGGTGGGTGGAACCCAGACTTTGAAGGTTGGCAAGGGTTAGCCCTTTCTGTCTATAAGATTGTTGATGTTAGACCTAGAGTTTATAACTTCAAAAAAGAAGATATTGTCTAGACTTTTATTAGTACGTGTAATGACAAAAGTAGTACATGCTTATTGTAGAAAAAAAGTTGAAAATAAAGCTGAGCAAAACTAAATTAACCACAATTGCATCACCCATTAGGGACCATATTTATCATTTAATACATGTCCCTTCAGATTCTTTTCTATGCTTATATATAAATGTGCCTTAAGGGACATATTCCCCAATCCCATATTACTTTTCTTATCAATGGGATACTATACTATACTCTGCACACATACATACTGGTTTATTACCTTTTTAAAGACAAAATATAAAAATATAGTTTCATGTCAAAATGATTTTATCATGATTCTAATGACTGTTTCATATTCTATTACACATATGGATTATTTAAAATTTTTAGATCCATGTATGTTACTGAACTAAGCCTCCTAAAACTGGCATTACTGAGTAGAAGTATGCCTGCATTAGAGTTTTTGCTACATTGCCAAGTTGCCCTCCAGAGAAGTTGGACCGGTTTCTACTCTGATCTCCAGTATATCAGACCCTTTCCCACATCCCTTACTCTCCTTCTTAGCCCCACATACACCCTTTTGCCAAGTGGAGTACTCTCAAGGAAGGTATGCTTGAAGCTCAACAATTTTAATTTTTCTTCTACTCTTCCATTCATTCCCTTGTGGTATGAGAATTAGTGGGCCTTGGGTTTTCAAACAGGTGGAGAAGGCTGTAGGGTGTATAATTGTTTTTGGTGAAACCATCAACGTCCATGTTTAGTTCTTCCTGCTCCACTTCCTCCAATTCAATTAGGCTGTTCTTACCAGAGGGAGAGTTTTCAAAGCATCAGATGAAGTGTTACCTCATGATTAATAATTCATGACAAGAAATAAAGATTGGGAAAGGTAATCATGCCCTTCAAGCTGTTTTTCTCCACCACTCCCTTGTTCTCATTCGCATAAAATGCTGTGTCTCAATCATTAAAGCAAACATACAGTTTCATTGCCCTATAAACCAAAGATCCAAAGCAGGAATTCATAAGCTTTTTGAAGTCCCAAGCTCCTTTGAGAATCTTGTGAAAGCTACAGACTCTCTCTCTGAAGGAAAAAATGAACTCTGTGGCATGCACCACTGATACGGTGTTTCCAGTTCACACGGATCAGGCACCCCTGGAAAAGCATCCGAGGACTCCCTAGGTAAAAATCTCTGGTTAGACGAACAAACAGACAGAAAAAAAAAAAAAAGACAAGCCCAAAAGGAATCAAAAGTGGATGGACAAGAAGTTTAATGTGCCTTGCCTGTACTATCTGTGCCCAAATTTGCAATGAAACAAAGAAATTCTCCAAGTGTTATTTACTTAGTTATTTAGGTAGTTTGCAAGGGGACCAGTGAGGTAGGTGAGTATTAGAAGAGTGGATTTTGGCAAAGTGTATATTACAGGAGAAATCAAATAGGGGTGATTGTGGGGGCTGCCGGCTGATATTGAAATCTATTTGCAAGCCTACTTTCAAGGCTGCATTTTTTCCTTGCCAAGTGCTATCAGCCATAAAATGTCCAAGGCAGTGGGCCACACCCACAGCTTCATGCTCTGCTACTTGGCATTCCTCTAAGTTCTTCCTCAATTGTCATATCTCCACAGGCCATAACAAGGGACAACAGTCAGCAGCAATTCAATTTCGACCTCCATCTGCTGGCAATAAGAACATAAGGGAGAAATTAATGTACACTCACACACTTGTCATTATAATAGCCCAAATTTGCTTTTATAGTGTGACTTTCTTCCAAGGAAATAAAAAAAAATAGTTTTCATTCAAATTCCCAAACAACAGCTAACCTGATAGAGGACTAAAATAATCATCTCTATTTTTTGAAGGCACGAAGATGCTAAAAATTTGTCCAGGGCCACATAGCACTTTCATGGAAAAGTATGGATATCAGAAAAGCTCTCTGAAAACCACTTTGACATGTCTTGAAAGTTTGACATCCAATATCCAAGCCAGAAAGCAGGTTATATTAACATTTAATCAGATTGTATAAACATACAGCAAAATATTTGTGTTCTACTACCTAACACAGTATTACTTCACTTATTTTTCTCCTTTTATTCTCATTACCAAAACCCAAGACCCATGATTTGACATTTACCGGCTCTGTGATCTTGAGCATGTTACTTAATCTCCTTGTGCCTTTACATTTTCCTCTGTGAAATGGAAATAATAATAGAAGCCAACTCAGATTTGTTAAAAGGGTTAAATGAAAAATTCTTAGAAGGTTCCCTTAGAAGATTTCCTAGCATATACAGGGTATCCTGTAAAATCTGGAAACATAGATATAATCTTCTTATACATTTGACAGGTTGATGAAAGATGAACATATTGAGCTTATACTCATAAGCAAATGAAAGGGCTGATCACAATGATTGCAGAGCCCTTCTTTGCATTTCATCTTGGAAGAACTACCATTTCCCACAGTACAATTAGAAAACTAGTTAAAAAATTCAAGAACATAGTGTGTTCAACAAACTCTTCTGTGAACAATTATTTATTTCCAACAAGATAGAGGAAACAGTCATCGCCAACCGAGGTCATAACCAACCAAAGAGATCATCTTGCCAAACATCCAAGAAATTGGAGGTGCCTTGCAGAACTGTCCCGGTGATTCCTAAAACACATGCCTTTCAACCATACAAAATGCAAGTTCTACAAAGCTTATCTGAGGATGATCCTATCCAGCATTATGAGAGTCAAGGCACTGAATGTATCAGGTAAGGCTTCTGAACAAATCATGTATTGTAATGTAATACTAATAACCATTTTAGTGCATATTTGCTAATGCTTCCAGGCTTTGGGCCATCTACAGTAACTGTATTAAATATTTGCTATTAGTATTAGCATTATTATTATTTAAGGAAAAACTTAAGAAAAAGATGTTACATGATCCACTTTTTTCATTTTTGAAATAGTCACATTTTCACAATAGTAAGTAAGGGTAGAAGAATCACTAGTTAGTAATAATGATTTAGCCCTTTTAACTTGTGGTCCCCTATTACCTCTTTCTTCATTAACTAATCAATATGCTCCCAATCCTTGAAGGAAACACAACAGTGAAATAAGTTTGCACATGTTTCCTAGCTCTTCTCTATAGAAGAAGTTAAGAACCAAATTGAAATTTGAAATCTCACTACATATTTGTTTCCCTCCTTCCTACTGTCAATGCCTACCTCATAAAGAGATAGTAGTACAAAGCTGACTTTGATTCATGAAAATATTATATACTTATACAAATAAGAGCAGTATCCTCCAAAACACAAAATAATAACAGCAATTTATTTTTGATCATTTGTGTTAGGCTCTCTCAAGAAGATTTAATGACAGATTACTGATGAGCAATTCCATAAAAGCAATTATGAGCCAATAACTTACCAAGAATTTTGAAAAACCTGTCTTTGCTTATGCTCATCCCTAATCAAGATATACAGAACTTCCAAACATAAGATATATGTAATTTAAATAAAATGTATCATGCTGTCATGTCAAATGAACTAGCTTCACCAGATACCTCAGCTTGATCTTAATTCTCTAGCTCACGGTGCTCAGTGTGATGCAGTCTGGCTAAAGAGGGAAATTAAGAAAGGTCTATTGTTAGTATGCTGATGCTCCTTAATGTCAACAGGTGTGATCAGGTGTAAAAAGGCAAGTATCATAAGAGCATCAACACAGAGCCTTCCTACATGATGCTTCAAAGGGAGGCCAAGATTGAAAAAGCTGAAATCTTCCATCAGACTGCCATTTGGCAAGTATATCCGAATTTCTCTCTGCTACCTGGCAGAAGCTGAAGATTTAGGGATAAAGAGAGGCTAAATATGTGTAACCACTGAAATCTTGTACTTTCTATGAATATGGCCTTTGGAGGAATCAAAGGGCATAGAAATTAAAGAATGGCCAAAATGCAGGCATAAAGATCAAAAACCTTCTCAGTAAATTAGTAACTGGTTGAATTACACTAAAGGATGTTATAAATAAATCCACTCAATCAGGAGAGATGGAGAGAGTGTTGTAGTAACTTTCTACGCGTATTATTCTCATCTCTAAACTGTTTACAATTATATTAACAACTTCGTTAAAAAATATGAGATAGAATTATTAAATTTCAGGATAGCACAAAACAGAGACAGAAAGATAGTATTTTTGAGGACAAAAGGTATAATATGGAGAAAGAATGGACTGAAAGTTTAGGACTTCGAAGAGTAGAAAGACTTCAGGTATTAGATTTCCAGCTGAATGGGAAGGAACACCCAAATTAATATAATTTAAGAGAGTTAAATACAGGAATTGTTTATAAAAGTGTGGGTAGGGTTTAAGGAAACCACAAAGGATTGTTTGTTTGTTTGATTTCCAACTTTTATTTTAGGTTCAAGGAGGTATATGTGCAGTTTTGTTAGATGGGCAAATTGTGTGTTGTGGGAATTTGATGTACAGATTATTTCATCAGCCAGGTAACGAGCATAGTACTTGATGTCTTTTTTTTTTTTTTAATCCTCACCCTCCACCCACTAGGAGGTAGGCTCCAGTATCTATTATTTCCTTCTTTTTGTCTATGTGTACTCAATGTTTAGTTCCCACATATAAGTGAGAACTTGCAGTATTTTCCTGCGCTAATTTGCTCAGGATAATGGCCTCCAGCTCCATCCATGTTGCTGCAAAGGACAGGATTTCATTCTTTTTTATGGTTACATAGTATTCCATGGTGTATATGAACTACATTTCCTTATTCAGTCCACTGTTGATATGCATTTACGTTGATTCCATGTCTTTGCTATTGTGAATAGCGCTGCAGTGAACATATGCGTGCATCATGTATCTTTGTGGAATAATTTATATTTCTTTGGGAATATGCCCAGTAATGGGATTGCTGGGTCAAACGGTAGTTCTAAGATATTTGAGAAATCTCCAAATTGCTTTTAAAAGTGGCTGAACTAATTACATTCCCACCAGTGGTGTATGGGCATTCCCTTTTCTCTACAACCTCACCAGCATCTGCAGATTTTTTACTTTATAATAATACCCATTCTGACAGGTGTGAAATGAGATCTCATTGTGGTTTTGGTTTGCATTTCTCTAATGATTAGTGATGTTGAGCATTTTTTTATATGCATATTGGCTGTACATACGTCTTCTTTTGAGAAGTGTCTGTTCATATCCTTTGCCGAATTTTAATGGAGTTGTTTGTTTTATGCTTATTAATTTTGTTTAAGTTCCTTATAGATTCTGGATATTAGACCTTTTTTGGATGGATAGTTTGCAGATATTTTTTCCCTTTCTGCCGGTTGTCTATTTACTCTGTTGATATTTTCTTTTGCTGCGCAGAAGCTCTTTGGTTTAATAAGATCCCTGTATTAGGCCATTCTTGCATTGTTATAAAGAAATACCTGAGACTGGGTACTTTATAAGAAAAGAAGTTTAATTGGCTCATGGTTCTGCAGGCTCTACAGGAAGCAGTGTACCAGCATCTGCTTCTAGGGAGGCCTCAAAAAGCTTTTATTCATGGCAGAAGATAAAGCAGGAGCAGGCACTTCACATGGTGAAAGCAGGAGCAAGAGAGAGAGAGAGGGTGGGGAAGGAGAGTTATCACCAAGGGAACAGCCAAAGCCATTCATGAGGGATTGCTCCACGATCCAAACACCTCTCAACCAGGACTCATCTCCAACAATGGGGATTATACTTCAACAAGAGATTTGGGCAGGGACAAATATCCAAACTATATCATTCTGCTCCTGGCTCCTCCCAAATCTCATGTTCTCACATTTCAAAATACAATAATCCTTTCTTAATAGTCCCTGCAAACTCTGAACTCATTCCAGCATTAACTCAAAAGTCCCAAGTCCCAAATCCGAAGTTTTATCTGGAAATGAGTTCCTTCCACCTATGAACCTGTAAAATCAAAACAAGTTATTTACTTTCAAGATACAATGGGGATATAGGCAGTGGGTAAACATTCCTGTTCCAAAAGGGAGAAATTGGACAAAAGAAAGGAGCTATAGACCCCATGAAGTCTGAAACCCAGTAGGGCAGCTATTAAATTTTAAGGCTCCAAAATTATCTCCCTTGACTGCATGTCCCACATCCAGGGCACACCAGTTCAAAGGCTGAGCTTCCAAGGCCTTGGACAGCTCCACCCTGGTGGCTTTGCAGGGTACAGCCCCTACAGCTGCTTTCACGGTTGTTGAGTGCCTGCAGCTTTTTCAGGTGGCCCACGCAAGCTGCTAGAGGATCCACCATTCTGTGGTCTGGTGGATGGTGGCACCCTTCCCACAGCTCCACTAGGAAGTGCCCTGTGAGGGCTCCAACTTCACATTTCTACTTGGCACTGCCCTAGTAGAGGTTCTCTGTGGGGGCTCCACCCTTGTAGCAGGCTTCTGCCTGGGATTCATGCTTTTCCATACATCCTCTGAAATCTAAGCAAAGGATACCAAACCTTATTCACTCTTGCACAACTGTGCACCTGCAGGCTTGGAAGCCACAAAGGAAGCCACATGGAAGCCACAAAGGCTTATGGCAGCTTGAGCTCTCTGGAGTGGTAGCACGAATAGTATCTGGGGTCCTTTAAGTCAATGCTCAAAGTGGAGCAACCAGGATGCAGGAAGCAGTGTCCCAAGGCTACACAAGTCAGTGGGGCCCTGGACCTGGCTCAAGAAACCATTCTTCCCTCCTAGGCTGCTGGGCCTATGATGGGAGACGCTGCAGTGAAAGTCTCTAAAATGTGTTCAAAGTCTTTTTCCCATTGTCTTTGCTATCAATACTTGGCTCTCTTTTAGTTATGCAGATTTCTCTAGCAAGTGGTTGCTCCATAGCCTGCTTGAATTCCTAATCCCAAAACGCTTTTTGTTTTTCTGCCACATGGCTAGGCTGCAAATTTTCCAAACTTTTACACTCTGCTTCCTTTTAAATATAAGTTCCAACTTTAAGCCATTTCTTTTGCACCCACATCTGAATGTAGGTTGTTAAAAGCAGCCACACCACCTCTTGAACACTTTGCTGCTTAGAAATTTCCTCCACCAGATATGCTAAATCATTGCTCTCAAGTTTAAACTTCCACATATCTCTAGGTCATGGACACAACACAACTAAGTTCTTTGCTAAGGCATAACACGTGTGCCCTTTGTACCAGTTCCCAGTAAGTTCCTCATTTCTACGCAGGTCCTCAGCAGTTTGGACTTCAATGTCCATATTACTATTAACGTTGTGGTCACAATCATTTAATCAGTCTCAGAAGTTTCAAACTTCCTCTCATCTTCCTGTCTTCTTCTGAACCCTGCAAACTCTCCCTACCTCTGCTTATTACCCAGTTCCAAAGCCATGTCAACATTTTCAAGTATCTTTATAGCAATGTCCCACTCCTCTGTATTAATTTTCTGGATTAGGCTGTTCTTGTATTGCTATAAAGAAATACAGGAGACTGAGTAATTTATAAGAAAAGAGGCTTAATTGGCTCATAGTTCTGCAGGCTGTACAGGAAGCATTGCACCAGTATCTGCTTCTAGGGAAGCCTCAAGAAGCTTTTACTCATGGCAGAAGGCAAAGAGGGAGAAAACACTTCACATGGCAAAAGCAGGAGCAAGAGAGAAATAGAGGGTGGGGAAGGGGAGGTGCCACACACTTTTAAATGACCAGATTGCATGTAAACTCAGAGGGAGAGCTCACTTATCACCAACGGGTGGCCCAAACCATTCATGGGGGGTCTGCCCCCATGATCCAAACACCTCCCACCAGGCCCCATCTCCAACACTGGGGATTACATTTCAACATGAGATTTGGGCGGGGGCAAATATCCAAACTTTATCAGTCTCACTTGTCAATTTTTGTTTTTGTTTCAATTTCTTTTGGAGTCTTATTCATGAAGTCATTTCCAGATTCCAGAATGGTTTTCCTAGGTTTTCTTCTAGGGTTTTTATAGTTTTAGGTTTTTATCTTTAAATCCTTAATCCACCTTCAGTTGATTTTTGTACATGGTAAATGGAAGGGATCCAGTTTGAATCTTCTGCATATGGCCAGCCAGTTATCCTGGCACCATTTATTCAACAGGGAAGACTTTCCACATCGATTCTTATTGTCAGCTTTGTCAAAGATCAGATGGTTGCAGATGTGTGGCTTTATTTTGGGTCCTCTATTCTGTTCCATTGGTCTATGTGTCTATTTTTGTACGAGTACCCTGCTGTTTTTGTTACTTTACACTTGTAGTATAGATTGAAGTTGGGTAGCGTGATACCTATGGCTTTGTTCTTTTGGCTTAGCACTGCTTTGACTATTCAGGATCTTTTTTGGTTCCATATGAGATTTATAATAGTCTTTTTCTAATTCTGTGAAAAATGAAGTTGGTAGTTTGATAGGAATAGCATTGAATCTGTAAATTGCTTTGGGCAGTGTGGCCATTTTAACGATATTGATTCTTCCTATCCATGACTATGGAATGTTTTTCCATTTGTTTGTGTCACCACTTATTTCTTTCAGCAATATTTTGTAATTTTCATTGTCGAGATCATTCACCTCCCTGGTTAACTGTATTCCCAGGTATTTTATTCTTTTTATGGCCATCATGAACGGGACTGAACTCTTGATTTGGCTCTCAGCTTGGACATTATGGGTTTATAGAAAGGTTCCTGATTTTTGTACATTGATTTTGCATCCTGAAACTTTGCTGAAGTTGTCTATCAGATCTAGGAGCCTTTGGGCAGAGACCATGGGGTTTTCTAGGTGTAGAATCATATCATCTGCAGAGAGATACAGTTTTACTTTATTTCTATTTGGATAACTTTTATTTCTTTCTCTTGCCTCATTGCTGTGGCTAGGACTTCCAGTACTATATTGAAAAGGAGTGGTAAAAGTGGCATCCTAACCCTGTTCTGGTTCTCAGGGAGAATGCTTCCAGATTTTCCCCATTCAGTATAATGTTGGCTGTGGGTTTGTCTTAGATGACTTATTATTTTGAGACATGTTCCTTTGATGTCTAGTTTTTTGATGACTTTTGACAAGAAGGAATGTGAATTTTATCAAAAGCCTTTTCTGCATCTATGGGGGGATCCTGTGTTTTTTGTTTTGTTTATCTCATGAATCACATTATTGATTTGTGTATGTTAAACCAAATTTGTGTCTCAGGGATAAAGCCTACTTGATAGTGATGGATTAGCTTTTTGATGTGCTACTGGATTCAGTTTGCCAGTGTATTAGTCCATTTTCATGTTGCTGATAAAGACATATCCAAGACTGGGTAATTTATACAGGCAAAAGGGTTTATTGGACTTACTGTTCCATGTGGCTGGGGAGGCCTCACAATCATGGCAGAAGGCAAGGAGGAGGAAGTCATGTCTTATGTGGATGGCAGCAGGCAAAGAGAGAGCTTGTTCAGGGAGACTCCTGTTTTTAAAACCATCAGATCTCATGAGATCCATTCACTATCATGAGAACAGCATGGGAAAGATCTGCTTCATGATTCCATCATCTCCCACCAGGTCCCTCCCACAACATCTGGGAATTATGGGAGCTACAAGATGAGATTTGGGTGGGGACACAGAGCCAAATCATATTATTCCACCCCGGCACCTCCCAAATCTCATATCTTCACATTTCAAAACCAATAATGCCTTCCCAACAGTCCCCCAAAGTCTCAACTCATTTCTGCATTAACTCAAAAGTCCACAGTCCAAAGTCTCATCTGAGACACGGCAATTCCCTTCTGCCTATGAGCCTGTAAAATCTAAGCAAGTTTGTTACTTCCTAGATACAATGGGGGAGCAGAAATTGGGTAAATACAGCCATTCCAAATGGGAGAAATTGGCCAAAACAAAGGGGCTACAGGCCCCATGCAAGTCTGAAATCCAGCAGGGCAGTCAAATTTTAAAGCTCCAAAATGATGTCCTTTGACTCCATGTCTCACATCTAGGTCACACTGATGCAAAAGGTGGGCTCCCATGGCCTTGGGCAGCTCTGCCCCTGGGGCTTTGCAGGGTATAGACCCCCTCCTGGCTGCTTTCATGGGCTGACATTGAGTGTCTGTGACTTTTCCAGGTGCATGGTGCAAGCTGTCAATGGATCTAACATTCTGGGGTCTGGAGGACAGTGGCCCTCTTCTCACAGCTCCACTAGGTGGTACCCCAGTAGGGACTCTATGGGGGTGCTCTGACCCCACATTTCCCTTCTGCACTGCCCTAGCAGAGGTTCTCCATGAGGACCCCACCCCTACAGCAAACTTCTGCCTGGTCATCCAGGTGTTTCCATATATCTTCTGAAATCTAGGCAGAGGTTCCCAAACCTCAACTCTTGACTTCTGTGAACCCACAGGCCCAACACCATGTGGAAGCTGCCAAGGCTTGGGGCTTCCACCCTCTGAAGCAACAGCCTAAGCTGTACCTTGGCCCCTTTTAGTCACAGCTGGAGTAGCTGGAACACAGAGCACCAAGTCCCTAGACTGCACACAGCAGAGGGACCCTGGGCCCCATTCACGAAACCATTTTTTTCCTCCTAAATCTCCAGGCCTGTGATTGGAGGGGAAGCTGCAAAGGTCTCTGACATGCCCTAGAGACATTTTCCCTATTGTCTTGGTGATTAACATTCAGCTCCTTGTTACTTATGCAAATTTCTGCAGCCAGCTTGAATTTCTTGTCAAAAATGGGATTTTCTTTTCTATCTCATTGTCAGGCTGCAAATTTTTGAAACTTTTTTATGCTCTGTTTCCCTTTTAAAACTGAATGCTTTTAACAGCACTCAAGTAACCTCTTGAATGCTTTGCCACTTAGAAATTTCTTCCACCAAGTACCCTAAATCATCTTTCTCAAGTTCAAAGTTCCACAAATCTCTAGGGCAGGGGAAAAATGCCACCAGTCTTTGTGCCAAAACAACAAGAGTCACCTTTGCTTCAGTTCCCAACAAGTTCCTTATTTCCATCTGAGACCACCTCAACCTGGGCTTTATTGTCCATATCACTATCAGCATTTTGGGCAAAGCCATTCAACAAGTCTCTAGAAAGTTCCAAACTTTCCCACATTTCCACATCTCCTGTCTTCTGAGCCCTTCAAATTGTTCCAACCGCTGCCCGTTACCCAGTTCCAAAGTTGCTTCCACATTTTTGGGTATCTTTTCAGCAGCACCCCACTCTACTGGTACCAATTTATTGCATTAGTCAGTTTTCACGCTGCTGATAAAGACATATGTGAGACTTGGCAATTTACAAAAGAAAAAGGTTTATTAGACTTACACTTCCACGTGGCTGGGGAGACCTCCCAATTATGGCGGAAAAGCAAGAGAAGCAAGTCACATCTTATGTGGATGCCAGCAGGCATAGAGAGAGCTTGTGCAGAGAAATTCCCGTTTTTAAAACCACCAGATCTTGTGAGACCCATTCACTACCATGAGAACAGCATGGGAAAGACCTGCTGACATGACTCAACCATCTCCCACTGGGTCCCTCCCACAACACATGGGAATTATGGGAGCTACAAGATGAGATTTGCGTGGGGACACAGAGCCAAACCATATCAGCTAGTATTTTATTGAGGAGTTTTGCATCTATGTTCATTAAGGATATTGGCCTGAAGTTTTCTTTTCTTGTGTTTCTGCCAGGCTTGGTATCAGGATGATGGTGGCCTCATAGAATGAGTTAGGGAGCAGTCCCTATTTCTCAATTTTTAGAATTTGTTTCAAGAGGATTGGTACAACCTTTTCTTTATATGTCTGGTAGAATTTGGTTGTGAATTCTCTGGTCCAGAACTTTTTCTGGTTGGTGGGTTTTTTGTTACTGATTCAATTTCAGAACTTGTTATTGGTCTGTTCATGGTTTCAATTTCAGAACTCCTTATTGGACTGTGCTTCCTGGTTCAATCCTGGGAGGTCATAAGTTTCCAGGAATTTATCATTTCTTCTAGGTTTTCTAGTTTGCGTGCATAGAGGTGATCATAGTAGTCTATGAGGGATGTTTGTATTCCTGTGGAGTCAGTGATAATATCTCCTTTCTCATTTCTGATTGTGTTTATTTGGATCGTCTCTGTTTCTTTATTAGTCTAGCCAGCGGTCTTTTAATTTTAGTTATACTTTCAAATAATCAACTTTTGGTTTCATTGATCTTTTGTATGGTTTTTCATGTCTCAATTTTATTCAATTCAGTTCTGATTTTCATCTTTTTTTTTCTTACGCTAGCTTTGGGATTGGTTTGTTCTTGCTTCTCTAGTTCCTCTAGTTGTGATGTTAGGTTATTAATTTGAGATCTTTCTCACTTTGTGATGTAGGTGTTTAGCACTAGAAACTTCCCCCCTAACACTGCTTCAGCTGTGTTCCAGAGATTCTGGTATGTTGTATCTTTATTTTCATTAGCTTCAAAGAAGTTCTTGATTTCTGCCTTAATTTCACTGTTTATCTAAAAGTCATCCAGGAGTAGATTGTTTGATTTCCATGTAATCATATTGTTTTAGAGATCTTTTTAGTATTTATTTCTGTTTTTATTGTGCTGTGGTCTGGGAGTGTGGTTGGTACGATTTTGGTTTTTATAATTTGTCGAGCATCACTTTGTTACCCAGCACAAGGTTGATTTTAGAATATGTTTCATGCGCAGATAAGAAGAATGTATATTGTGTTGCTGGATGAAGTGTTCTGCAGGTGTCTGTCAGGTCCACTTGGTAAAGTATCAAGTTTATCTCCTGAGTATCTTTGATAATCCTCTGCCTCAATGCTCTAATACTGTCAGTGGGGTGTTCAAGTGTCCCATGATTGTTGTGCATTGGCTAAGTCTCTTCATAGGTCTCTAAGAACGTTTTATGAATCTGGGTGTTTCCAGTGTTGGGTTCATATAGGATAGTTAGGTCCTTCGATTCTTGTTGAATTGAACCCTTTATCATTATGTAAGGTCCTTCTTTGTTCTTTTTGATTGTTATTGGTTTAAAGTCTTTTTTGTCTGAAATAAGAATAGCAATCCCCGATCTTTTTTGTTTTCCATTTGCTTGATAGAATTTTCCCTATCCCTTTACTTTGAGCCTGTGGGTGTCACTGCATGTCAGATGGGTCTCCCGAAGACATCATTCAGTTGGGTCTTGCTTTATCCGACTTGCCACTCTTTGCCTTTTAAGTGTGATGTTTAGACAATTTACATTCAAGGTCAATATTGATATGTGCAAATTTAATCCTGTCATCATGTTGTTAGCTGGTTGTTATGTAGACTTGATCATGTAGTTGTTTTATAATGCCAATGGTTGATGGACTCAAGTGTGTTCTTGTGGTGGATGGTACCGTTCTTTCATTTCCATGTTTAGCACTCTCTTAAGAACCTCTTGTAAGACAAGTTTGGCGGTAATAAATTCTCTTAGCATTTGCTTGTCTGCAAATGCTTTTATTTCTCCTTCATTTATGAAGCTTAGTTTGGCTATCTACCACTAGTCTCCTAACAGTGCTCAACATCTACCAAGCTGAAATGAAAATCAGAGAGCAAATATTTCATTGTTGTTATGATTCCTGGGGTAGGACTTAACAATCTGTACTTACTTTGAAATACAGTTAATAATTTGGTTGCATCCCAAGTTTTAAGAAGAACTAAAGTTCAGAGAAAACTGTGAGTCTTGTTCCACTGAAGTCCAGTACAAACTCTGAGTCTTGTTCTACTCCATGCATGAGAAAACATTTTTTTGTAAAAGGCCAGATGATAAACATTTTAGGCTTTGTGGGCCATACAGTCTCTGTCGCAACTACTCATGTCTGCCTTTGAATAGCAACTTAAAAAAAAAAAAAAAAAAAAAAAGAGAGGCTTGGCCAGACTTTGCCCCCAGTGGGCTGGATTTGACTTACAGTCTGTAATTTGCAGATTCATGCTCTACTCTGTGAGAGCCAAAGTTTCCATGGAGTATGGAGTATTGTGTTGATTACTACCATTGCTTTAAAAAGAGAATTCCTGAATATGCTCTGATGTTTGAAGGTTTAAACATATACTTCTTATTAAATTTAAGTTAAAAGCTTTAAAAAATACAGATAATTATACATATTAGTCACACCAGAAGTGAAATTTGACAAACGTCTCCAAAATGGGAAGCTCATATCCCAGAAAGATGTTCTATTGAGGTATAAGAGGAAATATTAGAACTTTTATTTGTATTTATTTTTTATCACATTTGTTTTAAATTTTATTTACAAATATTTTATTATGTACTTAAATTATCATTAGTAAATACAAATATTTACACATTAAGTAAATTATTCAATTTATCGGAATGCAAGTTTGGCAAAGTAAGAACCTTTAAAACTCCACCCCTCCATAAAATCAATAAGAATACTGATAAATAATTGTTAAAATCATCTTTTTAAGTGCTCTGGAAATTAACTAAAGGCTTGCAATACAAGGAAAGTTTATTCAAGGAAAATTGGTTGAGTCTTGGTAAGAATATTCAGCTTTTTGACAATTTAACTTGCCCAATTCCTATTTCCTTTCTCTGAGCTCTGTAAGAGGCTTGAAAGTCAGCAGGTTTGGAATGATAGTACCTGTGAAACACAGCAGTCTAGCAGCCACTGGAGGGAGTAGAATGAATTTGGAGCTCCCCCAAAAACTTCATCCCCAGAGAATTGTTATTATTTGAACTGTCTTGGAGCTACTGAAAAAAATCCCATTCTCAAGGTTTGTCTTTTTATTTGAACTGACTTGGAGCACACTGAGTGAAAAAATTTTGTGTTCAGGGCACTTGTTAAAAAAAAAAAAATCAGAGGCAACTGCTACACATCATAGCTACCTAGGGTCACCACACCAGTTGGGATAATCAAGAGGCCAAAAAACAAAAAGGAAATAAGGAAAATGAGACCTCCATAAGGAGTTTTGAAAAGCTCTAACATGTTCCTGGGAATCTAGAAGTACATGTGCAGGGCTGGAATATGCCAAGGAAAGACTTGAGAAGATCCCTTATCCATGGCTGAACTAAGGCTCTTTGCAAGCAAGAAATGAGAGATAAAGCATAGCTGTAAACTGCTAGAGCATTGAAAGCATACCCCAACCCACACCGCTAGGCCTCTCTGCAAAGGGTGAGAGACATATTGGTTCAAGGCATTTCAGGAAATTTCTGTGCAATCATTATCCGACTACCGAAATAACTGAGTGGTGACAAGACTTCAGTGGCTGCACACAACAAAGAACACAGACTTTACAGAATTCATCCAGGAAAGTCACTAAACAAATAAACAGACCCACAGCAAAAGAAACAACAACAAACTCTGGGAAAGGGGCAGAGACCTAATTCCCAGAGTTGCCATGCTATTTAATTTAAAATATACAGGTTTCAATAAACATTACAAGACACATGAAAAAATAGAAAAGTGTGTCTAATACACAGGAAAGAAAACAATCAATAGAAACTGGGGCTTGAAAAAACCCTACAGATATTAGACTTACAAGACAAAGATTTTAAGTCAAATACCATTCAAAGAACAAAATAAAATTAAACTAAAAGGTAGTATCTGCTTGCCAAGGCGGGCAGATCAATTGAGTCCAGGAGTTCAAGACCAATCTGGTCAACAAAGCAAGACCCTGTCTCTTCTAAAAATACAAAAGTTAGCCGGGCATGGTGGCGCACGCCTGTAATCCCAGCTATTAAGGAGCCTGAGGCACAAGAATCACTTGAACCCCGGAGGCAGAGGTTGCAGTGAGCCAAGATCGAACCACTGCACTCCAGCGAGATTCTGTCTCAAAAAAAAAAAAAAAGAAAAGAAAAGAAAAAGAAAGAAAGAAAAAGAAAAAGAAAAAATTTTTTAGATGAATGAATGAAAATGGAAACAAAAACATGTAATAAAACTGATACAATGTAGCTAAGTCAGTGCTCAGAGGGAAATTTATAGCTATAATAACTGCCTACGTTAAAAAATAAGAAAGACCTGAAAGCCATAACCTAAACTTTCACCTTGAAAAAATAAAAAGAAGTACAAACTAAACTCAAAGCAAGCAGCAGAAGAAAATGATAAAGACTAGAACTAAAATAAATGAAACAGAAAATTGGAAAACAATATAGAAAATCAATGAAATCAAAAGTTGATCTTTGAAAAAATCAAAAATGTTGACAAATCTGTAATTAGGTTGAGCAGGAAAAGAAAGAAGAAAGACTCAAATTACCAAAATCAGTTATAAATGAAGGAACATTACTACTGACCTTACAGAAATAAAGAGCATTATAAGGGAATATTATACGCAATTATATGCCAACAAATTAGATACTGTAGGTGAAATGGCAAAATTCCTACAAAGATGGAATTTACTAAATCTGACTCAAAAAGAAATAGAAAATCTGAATAGAGCTATTATAACAAGGAAAGAGATAAAATTAATAATTTTTAAGCTTGTCATAACAAAAGGCAAAAGCATAGATGGCTACGTTAATCAATCCTACTGAACTTTTAAAGAAGACTTAATAGTAAATCCCCATGAATGCTTCCATAAAAAGGATATTTTAGCTCATTTTTGAAGTTAGTTTTACTTTGATCTCTAAATCAGATAAAAACATTATAAGAAAACCACAAACTAATTTCTTAACTTAAATGATATTGAAATAAAGAACAAGGTTGGAGGACTTACACTTCTCAGTTTCAAAACTTACCACAGATCTATAGTAATCAAGACAGTGTGGTATTGGCCTAAGTAGACACAGATAAAACAACAGAATAGAACTGGAAGTTCAGAAGTAAACTCTTACATTTATGGTAAATTGATTTTTCACAAGGGTTTCAAGTCAATTCAATGGCGGAAAAGAAATCTTTTCAAGAATTGGCACTGAGACTACTGGATATTTTCATGTAAAATAAAATGGAAATGAACCCCTATCTCACATTCCATTCAGAAATTAATTCAAAATGGATCATAGTCTACAATATAAGAGCTAAAACTGTAAAACTCTTAGAAGAAAACAATAATGATAATTATTCATTGACCTTGGATTAGGTAATGGCTTCTTAAACATGACACCAAAAGTACAACTATGAAAAGAAAAAAAAATAGATAAATTGGACATCATTAAAATGTAAAAACTTGCATTTTCAAAAGACACCATTAATAAAGTGAAAAGACAGCCCATGGAATGGGGGAAAATATTTGCAAATCATTTATCTCCTAAGAACTTCTGTTCAAGACATACAAAGCACTCTTATAACTCAACAATAAAAATAAAAAATACTCCAATTTTTTTAAATGGGCAAAAGATTAGAATAGACATTTCTCCAAAGAAAATACATTAATGGTCAACAAGCACATAAAAAGATGGTTAACATTTCTAGTCAACAGAGAAATATAAGTTAAAACCACAATGTGACACACTTCACACTCACTATAGTGGATAACAAAAATAAAAAAGACAAATAATAACAAGTGTTGCCAAAAATGTGAAGAAACTGAAGCTGTAATACATTGTTAAGAATGTAAAATACTGAAGCCTCTTTGGAATGTTTGACAGTTCCTAAAAATGTTAAGCAAAGATTTAACATATGACCTAGTCATCCCCCCACATAATTATATTCCAAGAGAAATGAAAATACATGTACACATAAATATTTGTACTGGGATGTTCATAGTATTCATAATAGCAAAACACTGGAAACAACCCAAATGTCCATCCACTGTTGTATAGGTAAAATGTGGCATATCTGTACAATGGAATGTTACCTGGCAATAAAAGTGAATGAGTTACTAATACATGCACAACATAGATGAACATTGAAAACATTACGTTAAGGGAAAGAAGCCAGTCAAAAAAGCATATATTCTATGATTCCATTTCTATGACGTATTCAGGATAGGAAAATCCATATAGTCAGAAAGCAGTTTAGTGATTTCTAGCGGCTGCAAGGAGGATGAATGGGGAATGACTGCTAATAGTCACAGAGTTTCTGTGTAGGGTGATGAAAATGTACTAAAACTAGATAATGGTGATTACTGTGTAACTGTGAATATAGCAAAAAACATGAATTGTATTCTTTAAAAGGATGAATGTTATGGTATGTAGATTTTATCTAAATAAAACTGTCTAAAAATTATTGAATTGCATGCTATCATTTTATTTTATTTTTTAAGAGATAGGGGTCTCACTACGTGGCCCAGGCTAGAGTACAGTGGCTATTCACAGGCATGATCATAGCGCACTGTACAAGCCTCAAATTCCTGACTCAAGCAATTCTCCTGCCTCAGCCTCCCAAGCAGTTGGGACTTTAAGGACATGCTCAGCTCATCATATTTTAAGATTGATGGCATATAAGCTCAAGATAGCTTGAAGTGAGTTCTGGTTCCTAAAAGGCTGATCAAGCTCCTACTAGTCTGATATTCTTTAATACATCAACTACAACTCTAGATAATTACAAAAACAAACAACTTCAAAAAATGTGAACAAAACAAGACAGATGGTGGAGTGGACCATAAACTTGGAAAACGCGTCTTACATGCATTGAATTTTCTGTTTTAGGAATTTTAGCCTGAGGAAAAGCTGAAGTTGAATAAAGGAAACTCATACTTTCTCTGCTCTGAAGATCCAGAGGATTAAGTTCAGGAAAACCATAGCTATTGAAGAGTAAGGGAGAAATATTAGAAATGAGAGATACTTCAAGCTGGAGAGGTACCAAGTTCTGTGATAGACTCAGCTTAAATTTCCTGCTGAGTCCTGAACCACACGTACCTGAGACAAACACAAAGCAGCACACATAAGGGTTAAAACAAATAAACAAACAAAACTAAAAAGAAAAAGAACTCTTAACTGGTATTTGAGCTGCTGCCCAAGAAACAGCATTTGTAATTTCAGTACAATCAGTTTAATTGCCTGTTACAATGAAAATATCAGTACTCGGTTAGGGCTTCAAGTTGGTTGACTAGAAGCAGCTATCGTGTGCCGCTCTGACACAGAAAAGAAAAAGAGATGCGTAAATACTAGATTTTCAACTTAAATATGCAGATGGACACCTTGGGATTAATCAAGGAATCAGCTCTACCGGTGGAGAATGGAGAGGAGCGAGACTGGACAACTGCCCACGGGGAGTGGCACAGAACCAGGGGAGGCTCCACCACAGCAGGGAATCAGTGAGTGAGTGAGCATCCCTGGCGACTCCTATTTCTGACACAGACCTTTGCAACCCTGGGCTCAAGAGATCCGCTCATGAACTCATCCCACCAGGGCCTTCAGACTGATATGAAGACCTATGCGGTGCTTATGCAGGATTTTTTGCTCCTTAGTTCAGCTAAATCCGGGTTCTTGTCTCAAGGACACATTGAAGAGTGAGGAGAGCGGAATTTATTAAGCAAAAGGAAAGCTCTCAACAAAGAGAGGGGTCCTGCACCCAAGCTTCCATCTCACAGAATTCAATGTCAGGCCACTGCACGGGAGTTGAGGAGGCCAGGCTCCTCCCTGGCCAAAGGCGAGAATTCCTGGTGGCTCCACCCCATTCCCGGCAGTGCTCGAGGGGCATGCCCAGACAAGCTGCCTGTGCGGGTTCCCCATCTGCACAAAGCATCTGGTGTAAAGGCTTGTAGGGTGGGTTGGAGATTCTACAGGGACCTTTCCCTATCTGCCTAGGCATTTGGCTGTCTTCTGCCTATATCAGTGCCTGGGCAGAGCTGCCACTAAGGCACATGTGGAGTCCCCAGAGCATTGGATCCCTGGGCATCCCAGCCTTAGCAGCTCCAGCTCCAGCAATGGGGTAAGTCGGGCTCCCTTGCATGCCCCCACGAAAAGGGCAAATCCAGGGGGCTGAGCAGGGATGGACTGCAGGCCTTGCCTCCACTGAACCTCACAAAATAAAGCTCACTGGCCTAGGATGACAGGCACCCCCAGCTGGGGCTCTCAGGCCCATAGCAGCTCTGCACTTCTCTTGGACAGAGTGCGCAGCAGGTGAGGCAGGCTGCCATCTTTGCTATCTGGCAGCCCTTGCCGCTGTTGCCGTCAGGCTCTGGAGAGTGCCTGGTGACCTGGGACTGGAGCAGACCCGCAGCACAGTGCAGCCACCTCACAGAAAAGCAGCCAGACTGTTTTTTATGTGGGTCCTCAATCCCGCTTCTTCTCACTGGGCAGGACGTCCCAACCTGAGACTCTAACCGCCCTCCACTGGTAGCTGCTCTACATTTCCGTGGGTCAGAGCTCCCAGAGGGAGGGGCAGGCCACCATTTTTGCTACTTCACAGCCTTAGCTGCTGTTGCCTTCAGGCTCTGGAGAGTGTGCAATGATTAGAGGATGGTGCAGGGCCCCAGTACAGTGCAGCTGCTCCACAGAAAAGCAACCAGACTATTTTTTATGTGGGTCCTCAATTCTGCTTCTCACTGGCGGGACCTCCCAAGCTGGGATCCCAGCCACCCCTTGTGGGGGCTCTTGGGTGGCAGTTCTGTACTTCCCTGGGGCAGCACTCCCAGAGGGAGGGGCAGGCCACCATATTTGCCGTCTGGCAGCCCTCAGGCCCCGGAGGTTGTGCGGTGATTAGGGACTGGCGTGGATCCCTGGCACAGTGCAGCTGCCCTGTGGAATAGTGGCTAGGCTGTTCTCCACGTGGGTCCCCATCCCAACTTCTCCTTACTGGGTGGGGCCTCCTGACCGGAGACTCCAGCACAACAACCCTGCCCCTGCCTGAACACTTCAGTCAGAGGCAGCTCTGCAATTCTCTGAGGAGGAAATCCTAGAGACAATCCACAGCCCCTCGCCATTGCAGCTGCAGTGGTACCACCCTAACTCTCCTCATTCTGGGGAAGGAACCAAGGGCCTAGTCGCTACACTGGCATCTCCAGCACACAGAAGCAACCACATGGAGAGGAGCCCAGTCTCTCTTCCCTGTGAGCCTTCACCCCCAACTCTTCACCAGGCAGGGCCACTGGCTCAGGAGTGCAGATTAGCTGCCCCACCCACAGCTGAGCATACCCACTAGTAGTGGCTCAGAGTTTACCTAGAGAGGGGCTCCCAGAGGCAACTGACAGCCCCTCTGCCACTGCCACAGAAGTGGTTCTGCTCCTGTTGCCCTTGGTCTGGGGAAGAAACAAAGATCCCAAGGCCTTCGCTCGCACTTTTAGCATGCCACAGTCACCACACAGCGAGGAGACCAGTCTGTCCTACATAGGAGCCCTGGACCCCCAGCTCTTCAACATGTAGAATCCATAGCTCACACCAGCAGTGCAGCAGCCACACCCCTTGGCTGAACATTGCCAGTATCAGCAGCTCCACATTTCTCTGAGATGGAGCTCCCAGAGGCAACCAAAAGCCCTTCTGCCACTGCTGCTGCCACCGCAGTGGTATTTCCCATGCTGCTCTCAGACTGGGGAAGGAGCAAAGAACCTGAGTGCCTTGATCATACCTCCGGCAAGCTTCAGTTGTCCTAAAAAGAAGAGGCCAATCTGTCTCCCATGAGACCCACCTGAACCCTTCCAATCACCAGGCAGGGCCCCCACAGCTTGGGCCCACAGTGCAGCCATCCCATCTCAGGTGATGGATAGCAGCTCCACATCTCTCTGGAGTAGAGTCCCAAGAGACAAGTGAAAGACCCTCTGCAACAACCACTGCTAAGGAAAGCTTGAGCTCAGCTCAGAGCTGCAGTGTGCAGCTTGGGAATGCCAAGCCATGATCTGCAGCTAGCACTCCAGTGGGAGAGGAGCCCACACTTTCAGAGCACTGAGAGGGAGCACAGATGCAATCATGAAGAAATACAGAGGAGCCACGTGGCTGAGCAAGAGCCTACCTACTGGCCATTATGCTTAAGTGCCATCTACTGAATCATAGCCCAAAAATTACCCTCATGCTGTTCTCGAGATAGTGAGTGAGTTCTCATGAGATCTGATGGTTTTATAAAGGGCTTTTCCCCTTTTGCTCATTCTTCTCTCTCCTGCTGCCTTGTGAAGAATGGGTTTGCCTCCCCTTCTGCCATGATTATGAGTTTCCTGAGGCTTCCCCAGCCCTGTGAAACTGAGTCAATTAAACCTCTTTCCTTTATAAATTACTCAGTCTCAGGTATGTCCTTGTATATAACAGCATGAGAACAGACTAATACACCAAGCAAGGGTTATTAACTAGGCTGTAATGGTTGAAATGACAGAGATATAACTCAGAATATGGATAGGAACCGAGATCATCGAGAATAAGGAGAAAGTTGAAACCCAATCCAAGGAATCTAAGGATTACAATAAAACAGTATGGGAGCTGATAGACAAAATAGCCATTATAAGAAAGAAGCAAACTGACCTGATGTAGCTGGAAAACACACTGCAAGAAATTCTTAATGCAATCACAAGTATTAACAACAGAATAGACCAAGCTGAGGAACAGAATCTTAAGAGCTTGAAGACTGGATCTTTGAAATAACTCAGTCAGAAAAAATCAAGAAAAAAGAGTAAAAAAGAACATACAACCTCCAAGAAATACGGGACTATATAAAGAGACCAAATCTACAACTCATTGGCATCCCTGAAAGAGAAAGCAAGTAACTTGGAAAACATATTTCAGGATATCATCCATGAAAACTTCCCCAACCTCATTAGAGAGGCCAATGTTCAAATTTGAAAAATGCAGAAAACCCCTACAAGAGATATTACACAAGAAGTCTGTCCCCAAGACACATAAACATCAAATTCCCAATCTTGAAATGAAAGAAAAAATGTTGAAAGAAGGAAGAGAGAAAGGGGCGATCATCTACAAAGGGAACCCCATCAGGCTAACGGCAGACCTTTCAGTAAAAACCCTACAAGCTAGAAGAGATTTGGGGCCTATATTCAGCATTTCCAACCAAGAATTTTGTACTAGTCAAACTCAGATTCATAAGTGAAGAAGTAAGTTCCTTTTCAGACAAGCAAATGCTGAGGGAATTTGTTACCACCAGACATGCCTTATAAGAGGTCCTGAAAGGAATGCTAAATATGGAAAGGAAAGACTGTTACATAAGTATACTTAGAAAAACACTCATGTACACAGACTCTTGATGCTATAAAGTAACCACACAAACAATTCTGCATAATAACCAGTTAAAAACACAATGACAGGATCAAATCTGCACATATTAATAACCTTGAATGTAAACAGGCTAAATGCCCCAATTAAAAGGCACAGAGTGGCATGCTAAGGTAAAGAATCATGACCCAATGGTATGCTGTCTTCAAGAGCCCCATCTAATATGCAATGACATCCATGGAGAAAAACTTACCAAGCAAATGGAAATCAGAAAACAGCAAGGGTTGCAATCCTAATTTCAGACAAAACAGACTTTAAACCAACAAAGATTAAAAAAAAGACAAAGAAGGGCATTACATAATGGTAAAGTGTTCAGTTAAACAAGAAGACCTAACTGTCCTAAACATATACCCACCCAATGCAGGAGTCCCAAGATTCATAAAGCAAGTTCTCAGAAACCTATGAAGAGAGTTAGAATCCCACACAATATTAATGGGAGACTTCAGTACCCCACTGACAGTATTAGACAGATCACCAGGGCAAAATTTTAAAAAGACATTTAGGACCTGAACTCGACACTTGACCAAATGAACCTAGTAGACATCTACAGAATTCTTTACCCAATAACCACAGAATATATATTCTTCTTATTGTCACATGGCACATACTCCAAAATCAACCACACAATTAGACAATCTCAACAAATTCAAAAAATTCTCAGCAAATTCAATAAAACCTAAATCATACCAGTCACACTCTTGAACCACAGTGCAATATAAATAGAAATCAAAACTAAGAAAATCACCAAAACCATACAATCATATGGAAATTAAACAATCTCCTCCTGAATGACTTTGGAGTGAATAATGATTTTAAGGCAGAAATCAAGAAATTCGTTGATACTAATGAAAACACAACGTACCCAAATCTCTGAGACACAGCTAAGGCAGTGTTAAGAGGGAAGTTTATAGCACAAAATGCCCATATCACAATTAGAGGAACTAGAGAAGCAAGAAAAAACCAACCCCAAAGCTAGCAGAAAAGAAATAACCAAAATAAGGGGTCAAATTGAGATCCAAAAAAAACATACAAATGATCAAATATTCCAGGAGCTTGTTTGTCAAAAAATTAATAAGATAAATAGACTGCTAGCTAGACTAATAGAGGAAAAAAAGAGGAGATCAATATCACACTGAAAGGACAAAAGCTAGAAGCCTTCTATATTAGTCTGTTCTCACACTGCTAATAAAGAAATCCAGGTTGTCGAGCCAAGATGGCCGAATAGGAACAGCTCCGGTCTACAGCTCCCAGCGTGAGCGACGCAGAAGACGGGTGATTTCTGCATTTCCATCTGAGGTACCGGGTTCATCTCACTAGGGAGTGCCAGACAGTGGGCGCAGGCCAGTGGGTGTGCGCACCATGCGCGAGCCGAAGCAGGGCGAGGCATTGCCTCACCTGGGAAGCGCAAGGGGTCAGGGAGTTCCCTTTCCGAGTCAAAGAAAGGGGTGACGGACGCACCTGGAAAATCGGGTCACTCCCACCCGAATATTGCGCTTTTCAGACCGGCTTAAAAAACGGCGCACCACGAGACTATATCCCACACCTGGCTCGGAGGGTCCTACGCCCACGGAATCTCGCTGATTGCTAGCGCAGCAGTCTGAGATCAAACTGCAACGCGGCAGCAAGGCTGGGGGAGGGGTGCCCGCCATTGCCCAGGCTTGCTTAGGTAAACAAAGCAGCCGGGAAGCTCGAACTGGGTGGAGCCCACCACAGCTCAAGAAGGCTTGCCAGCCTCTGTAGGCTCCACCTCTGGGGGCAGGGCACAGACAAACAAAAAGACAGCAGTAACCTCTGCAGACTTAAATGTCCCTGTCTGACAGCTTTGAAGAGAGCAGTGGTTCTCCCAGCATGCAGCTGGAGATCTGAGAAGGGGCAGACTGCCTCCTCAAGTGGGTCCCTGACCCCTGACCCCCGAGCAGCCTAACTGGGAGGCACCCCCCAGCAGGGGCACACTGACACCTCACACCGCAGGGTATTCCAACAGACTTGCAGCTGAGGGTCCTGTCTGTTAGAAGGAAAACTAACAAACAGAAAGGACATCCACACCGAAAACCCATCTGTACATCACCATCATCAAAGACCAAAAGTAGATAAAACCACAAAGATGGGGAAAAAACAGAACAGAAAAACTGGAAACTCTAAAACGCAGAGCACCTCTCCTCCTCCAAAGGAACGCAGTTCCTCACCAGCAACGGAACAAAGCTGGATGGAGAATGATTTTGACGAGCTGAGAGAAGAAGGCTTCAGACGATCAAATTACTCTGAGCTACTACGGGAGGACATTCAAACCAAAGGCAAAGAAGTTGAAAACTTTGAAAAAAATTTAGAAGAATGTATAACTAGAATAACCAATACAGAGAAGTGCTTAAAGGAGCTGACAGAGCTGAAAACCAAGGCTCGAGAACTACGTGAAGAATGCAGAAGCCTCAGGAGCCCATGCGATCAACTGGAAGAAAGGGTATCAGCAATGGAAGATGAAATGAATGAAATGAAGTGAGAAGGGAAGTCTAGAGAAAAAAGAATAAAAAGAAATGAGCAAAGCCTCCAAGAAATATGGGACTATGTGAAAAGACCAAATCTACATCTGATTGGTGTACCTGAAAGTGATGCAGAGAATGGAACCAAGTTGGAAAACACTCTGCAGGATATTATCCAGGAGAACTTCCCCAATCTAGCAAGGCAGGCCAACATTCAGATTCAGGAAATACAGAGAACGCCACAAAGATACTCCTCGAGAAGAGCAACTCCAAGACACATAATTGTCAGATTCACCAAAGTTGAAATGAAGGAAAAAATGTTAAGCACAGCCAGAGAGAAAGGTCGGGTTACCCTCAAAGGGAAGCCCATCAGACTAACAGCGGATTTCTCGGCAGAAACCCTACAAGCCAGAAGAGAGTGGGGGCCAATATTCAACATTCTTAAAGAAAAGAATTTTCAACCCAGAATTTCATATCCAGCCAAACTAAGCTTCATAAGTGAAGGAGGAATAAAATACTTTACAGACAAGCAAATGCTGAGAGATTTTGTCACCACCAGGCCTGCCCTAAAAGAGCTCCTGAAGGAAGCGCTAAACATGGAAAGGAACAACCGGTACCAGCTGCTGCAAAATCATGCCAAAATGTAAAGACCATCGAGACTAGGAAGAAACTGCATCAACTAATGAGCAAAATCACCAGCTAACATCATAATGACAGGATCAAATTCACACATAACAATATTAACTTTAAATGTAAATGGACTAAATTCTCCAATTAAAAGACACAGACTGGCAAGTTGGATGAAGAGTCAAGACCCATCAGTGTGCTGTATTCAGGAAACCCATCTCACGTGCAGAGACACACATAGGCTCAAAATAAAAGGATGGAGGAAGATCTACCAAGCAAATGGAAAACAAAAAAAGGCAGGGGTTGCAATCCTAGTCTCTGATAAAACAGACTTTAAACCAACAAAGATCAAAAGAGACAAAGAAGGCCATTACATAATGGTAAAGGGATCAATTCAACAAGAGGAGCTAACTATCCTAAATATATATGCACCCAATACAGGAGCACCCAGATTCATAAAGCAAGTCCTGAGTGACCTACAAAGAGACTTAGACTCCCACACATTAATAATGGGAGACTTTAACACACCACTGTCAACATTAGACAGATCAACGAGACAGAAAGTCAACAAGGATACCCAGGAATTGAACTCAGCTCTGCACCAAGCGGACCTAATAGACATCTACAGAACTCTCCACCCCAAATCAACAGAATATACATTTTTTTCAGCACCACACCACACCTATTCCAAAATTGACCACATAGTTGGAAGTAAAGCTCTCCTCAGCAAATGTAAAAGAACAGAAATTATAACAAACTGCCTTTCAGACCACAGTGCAATCAAACTAGGACTCAGGATTAAAAATCTCAATCAAAGCCGCTCAACTACATGGAAACTGAACAACCTGCTCCTGAATGACTACTGGGTACATAACGAAATGAAGGCAGAAATAAAGATGTTCTTTGAAACCAACGAGAACAAAGACACAACATACCAGAATCTCTGGGATGCATTCAAAGCAGTGTGTGGAGGGAAATTTATAGCACTAAATGCCCACAAGAGAAAGCAGGAAAGATCCAAAATTGACATCCTAATGTCACAATTAAAAGAACTAGAAAACCAAGAGCAAACACATTCAAAAGCTAGCAGAAGGCAAGAAATAACTAAAATCAGAGCAGAACTGAAGGAAATAGAGACACAAAAAACCCTTCAAAAAATTAATGAATCCAGGAGCTGGTTTTTTGAAAGGATCAACAAAATTGATAGACCGCTAGCAAGACTAATAAAGAAAAAAAGAGAGAAGAATCAAATAGACACAATAAAAAATGATAAAGGGGATATCACCACCGATCCCACAGAAATACAAACTACCATCAGAGAATACTACAAACACCTCTACGCAAATAAACTAGAAAATCTAGAAGAAATGGATAAATTCCTCGACACATACACTCCCCCCAAGACTAAACCAGGAAGAAGTTGAATCTCTGAATAGACCAATAACAGGAGCTGAAATTGTGGCAATAATCAATAGTTTACCAACCAAAAAGAGTCCAGGACCAGATGGATTCACAGCCGAATTCTACCAGAGGTACAAGGAGGAACTGGTACCATTCCTTCTGAAACTATTCCAATCGATAGAAAAAGAGGGAATCCTCCCTAACTCATTTTATGAGGCCAGCATCATTCTGATACCAAAGCCGGGCAGAGACACAACCAAAAAAAGAGAATTTTAGACCAATATCCTTGATGAACATTGATGCAAAAATCCTCAATAAAATACTGGCAAACCGAATCCAGCAGCACATCAAAAAGCTTATCCACCATGATCAAGTGGGCTTCATCCCTGGGATGCAAGGCTGGTTCAATATACGCAAATCAATAAATGTAATCCAGCATATAAACAGAGCCAAAGACAAAAACCACGATTATCTCAATAGATGCAGAAAAAGCCTTTGACAAAATTCAACAACGCTTCATGCTAAAAACTCTCAATAAATTAGGTATTGATGGGACGTATTTCAAAATAATAAGAGCTATCTATGACAAACCCATAGCCAATATCATACTGAATGGGCAAAAACTGGAAGCATTCCCTTTGAAAACTGGCACAAGACAGGGATGCCCTCTCTCACCGCTCCTATTCAACATAGTGTTGGAAGTTCTGGCCAGGGCAATCAGGCAGGAGAAGGAAATAAAGGGTATTCAATTAGGAAAAGAGGAAGTCAAATTGTCCGTGTTTGCAGACGACATGATTGTTTATCTAGAAAACCCCATTGTCTCAGCCCAAAATCTCCTTAAGCTGTTAAGCAACTTCAGCAAAGTCTCAGGATACAAAATCAATGTACAAAAATCACAAGCATTCTTATACACCAACAACAGACAAACAGAGAGCCAAATCATGAGTGAACTCCCATTCACAATTGCTTCTAAGAAAATAAAATACCTAGGAATCCAACTTACAAGGGATGTGAAGGACCTCTTCAAGGAGAACTACAAACCACTGCTCAAGGAAATAAAAGAGGATACAAACAAATGGAAGAACATTCCATGCTCATGGGTAGGAAGAATCAATATCGTGAAAATGGCCATACTGCCCAAGGTAATTTATAAATTCAATGCCATCCCCATCAAGCTACCAATGACTTTCTTCACAGAATTGGAAAAAACTACTTTAAAGTTCATATGGAACCAAAAAAGAGCCCGCATCGCCAAGTCAATCCTAAGCCAAAAGAACAAGGCTGGAGGCATCACACTACCTGACTTCAAACTATACTACAAGGCTACAGTAACCAAAACAGCATGGTACTGGTACCAAAACAGAGATATAGATCAATGGAACAGAACAGAGCCCTCAGAAATAATGCCGCATACCTACAACTATCTGATCTTTGACAAACCTGAGAAAAACAAGCAATGGAGAAAGGATTCCCTATTTAATAAATGGTGCTGGGAAAACTGGCTAGCCATATGTAGAAAGCTGAAACTGGATCCCTTCCTTACACCTTATACAAAAATCAATTCAAGATGGATTAAAGATTTAAACGTTAGACCTAAAACCATAAAAATGCTAGAAGAAAACCTAGGCATTACCATTCAGGACACAGGCATGGGCAAGGACTTCATGTCCAAAACACCAAAAGCAATGGCAACAAAAGACAAAATTGACAAATGGGATCTAATTAAACTAAAGAGCTTCTGCACAGCAAAAGAAACTACCATCAGAGTGAACAGGCAACCTACAACATGGGAGAAAATTTTCGCAACCTACTCATCTGACAAAGGGCTAATATCCAGAATCTACAATGAACTCAAACAAATTTACAAGAAAAAAACAAACAACCCCATCAAAAAGTGGGCGAAGGACATGAACAGACACTTCTCAAAAGAAGACATTTATGCAGCCAAAAAACACATGAAAAAATGCTTATCATCACTGGCCATCAGAGAAATGCAAATCCAAACCACTATGAGATATCATCTCACACCAGTTAGAATGGCAATCATTAAAAAGTCAGGAAACAACAGGTGCTGGAGAGGATGTGGAGAAATAGGAACACTTTTACACTGTTGGTGGGACTGTAAACTAGTTCAACCATTGTGGAAGTCAGTGTGGCGATTCCTCAGGGATCTAGAACTAGAAATACCATTTGACCCAGCCATCCCATTACTGGGTATATACCCAAAGGACTATAAATCATGCTGCTATAAAGACACATGCACACGTATGTTTATTGCGGCATTATTCACAATAGCAAAGACTTGGAACCAACCCAAATGTCCAACAATGATAGACTGGATTAAGAAAATGTGGCACATATACACCATGGAATACTATGCAGCCATAAAAAATGATGAGTTCATGTCCTTTGTAGGGACATGGATGAAATCGGAAACTATCATTCTCAGTAAACTATCGCAAGAACAAAAAACCAAACACCGCATATTCTCACTCATAGGTGGGAATTGAACAATGAGATCACATGGACACAGGAAGGGGAATATCACACTCTGGGGACTGTTGTGGGGTGGGGGGAGGGGGGAGGGATAGCTTTGGGAGATATACCTAATGCTAGATGACAAGTTAGTGGGTGCAGCGCACCAGAATGGCACATGTATACATATGTAACTAACCTGCACAATGTGCACATGTACCCTAAAACTTAACTAATAAAAAAAAAAAAAAAAAAAAGAAAAAAAAAAAAAAGAAATCCATTACTGGGTAATTTATAAAGGAAAGAGGTTTAATTGACTCACAGTTCAGCATGGCTGGGGAGGCCTTAGGAAACTTACAATCATGGCAGAAAGGGGAGCAAACATATCCTTCTTCATATGGCAGCAGCAGGAAGTGCAGAGCGAATGTGGAGGAAAAGCCCCTTATAAAACCATCAGATCTCATAAGAACTCACTATCATGAGAACAACATGGAGGTAACTGCCCCCATGATTCAATTACCATGTCCTTCCCACAACACATGGGGATTATGTGAACTATAATTGAAAATAATATTTGAGTGAGGACACAGTTAAACCATATCACATTCCCCTTGAAAACCAGGAATGCCCACTGTCACCACTCCTATTCAACATAATACTAGAAGTCCTGGCAGGAGCAATCAGGCAGGAGAAAGAAAGAAAAGGCATCCAAATAGGAAGAGAGGAAGACAAACTATCCGTCTGCAGATGCCATGGTTAGATATCTAGAAAGCCCTATAGTCTCTTCCCCAAAGCTCCTTAATCTGATAAACAACTTCAGCAAAGTTTGAGTATACAGAATTAATCAACATAAAAAAGTAACATTCTTATACACCAACAAAATCCAAGCTAAGAATTAAATCAGGAATGCAATCCTATTGACAACTGCCACAAAAACAATAAAATACCTGGGAATACAGCTAACAGGGAGGTGAATGATCTCTACCATGAGAATTACAAAACACTGCTCAAAAAAATCAGAGATAACACCAATGGCAAAACCTTCCATGCTCATGAATTGGAAGAGTCAATATTGTTAAAATGGCCCTACTACTCAAAGCAATTTATAGATTCAGTGCTATTCCTATCAAACTACCAACTTCATTTTTCACAGAATTAGAAAAAAACTATTCTAAAATTTATATGGAACGAAAAAGAGAACCTAAATGGCCAAAGCAATCCTAAGCCAAAAGAAGAAAGCCAGAGGCATCACATTACCCAACTTTATACTATAAGGCTACAGTAACCCAAACAGCATGGTACTGGTACAAAAGCAGACACATAGACCAATGGAACAGAATAGAGAACACACAAATAATGCCACATATTTACAACCACCTGATCTTCAACAAAGCTGACCAAAACAACCAATGGTGAAAAGACTTTCTGTTCAACTAATGGTGCTGTGATAACTGGATACCCATAAACAGAAGATTCAATCTGGAACTCTTTCGTATACACAAAAATCAGCTCAAGATGGATTAAAGACTTAAATGTAAAACCTGAACCTGTAAAAACTCTGGAAGAAAACTTAGGAAAAAACATTCTGGAACTAGGACCTCACAAAGATTTCATGATGAAGATGCCAAAAGTAATTGCAACAAAAACAAAAATTTACAAATGGGACCTAATTAAACTAAAGAACTTCTACACATCAAAAGGAACTATCGACAGAATAAATAAACAATCTATAGAGTGAGAGAAATTATTTGCACTATATGCAAATACTTTGCACTTTATGCAAATCAACAAAGGTTTAATATCTAGAACCTATAAGGAACTTAAACAAATTTACAAGCAAAAAACTAACAACCCCATTAAAAAGTGGCAAACGACATGAACAGACACTTTTCAAAAGAAAATATACATGTGGCCAAGCAGCATATGAAAAAATGCTCAACATCACTAATCATCAGAGAAATGAAAATCAAAAGCACAATGAGATATCATCTCACACCTGTCAGAATGGCTATTACTAAAAAGTCAAAAAATAACTGATGCTGGAGAGGTTGTAGAGAGAAGAGAACACTGATAGGAGTGTAAAAATCAGTTCAGTCATTGTGTGTGAACTAATTCCTCATGAGAAATTAGTGTGTGGTGATTCCTCAAAGAACTTAAAAAATACCTACTGAGTACTATACTTATTACCTGGGTGACAAAATAATCTGTACACCAAATCCCTATGACACACAGTTTACCTATATAACAAACCTGCACATGTACCCTTGAATGTAAAATAAAAGTTTACAAAAAGAGAAAATATCAGTACTCTTCAAAGGAACAAAAAAGGAGTACAGAGTCTTTTTAACATGGCAATCCCAATGTCTAGAATCCATAAAGGCACAACATGAAAAGAAACAGGAATATGTGACCAATTGTCTAGACAAGATAACCAACATGATCAACCTCAAAATGATTTAGGTATGGAATTAGCATATAGGGATTTTAAAGCAGTTACCATATCTCTTTTAAAGCTGTAAATACAAAGATAGTTGCAATGAATGAAGAGATAGGAAACCTCAGCAGAGAAATATATGCAACACCAAATAAAGAAAGCTATAGAACTTAAAATATCTGACTTATAAATGTCTGACATGTAATATGCAGTGTATGCATTTAGCAGAAGAAAAGAGAAGACAGAAGAAATATCCAGTAAACTTGAAGACAGATCAATAGGAATTATTCACTCTAAGAACTAGAAAACATAAAGATCAAAAAATAAAGAAAGAAAGCTTTATTGGCCTATGGAATAATATTAAATGATCTATTTGTGTAATTGGAGTGTCAGACGAAAAAAGAGAGAAGAGAGCAGAATTTATTTTGAAGAAATAATGGCTAATTTTTTTCAAAACGGTAAAAGACATAAATTTAAAGATTTAAGAAACTCAGCAATCTACAAACAGGAAAAATATGAAGAAAATCATACCTAGGTATAATAGAAAAAAATATACAAAATCAAAAGAAAAGAGAAAATGTTTCAAAGCAAGCAAAAAAAATTAAACATTATACACATCAGAGTAAAATGAATTATTTTACTGTTTACTTATTAGAAACCTTGGAGCATGGAAGCAGAGAAAGTATTAAGCTGGTGAAAGCAAAAGCAAAAAATCAAACAAAAATGTCAACCAAGAGTTCTATATCCAGCACTAATATTCTTCCAGAATGTGGAGGAAAATGCATTTTCAGGTGAAAAAAACCTTTAAGACAATCTGCTGCCAGCAGACATAAATTAAAAGAATTGCCAAGGAAGCTCTGAGGCTGAAGAGAAATAATATCCTTCTTTCTCATATCCTCAGAAGGAATTAAGAGCATTGAAAATGGCAAAAACATCTTAAATTACTATTTCAATTTCCTCTTTTAAAAAAACTTTGCATGAATATTTAAAGCAAAAATCATAACCTTGTCTCATATGGTTTATAATGTACATATAAGCAAAGCATAAATCCATGACAGGAAAAATATGGGGGGTGGAGAATAATATAAAGTCCTATAAATATGGTCCAGTATATGCAACTTAACAGTTGCAAATTATCTGAATTTATGTGAAATGGCACAAGATTAACTCTACTGTGAAAAAGTAAAGACCTGTAGTTTAATCTATACTGCAACCACTAAAAAATTCAAAGAAGTATATCTAAAATGCCATTTTAAAATCCAAAAGAGGACAAAAACATAGGGCAGAGAATCAAAACACATAGAGCACAAACAAAAAACACATCATAAAATAGGGGAAGTAAACCCAATCCTATCAACAATTACATTAAATATAAATGACTAAACTCTCCAATTAAAAGTCAGAGATTATCAAAACGTATAAAAATCGAGACTCACCTGTTTGCTATCTTCAAGAAGCTCAATTTAAATGAGTTGATACATTTAAATACATATTAAATTTAAAGATACATTTAATAGACTGAATGTATTAGATTGAAAGCAAGTGATGGAAAAGATATGCCAAAGGAACAGTAAGCATAACAAGGCCAGATTGGCTACACTAATATAAGATAAAATAACTTCAAGACAAAAAGTACTACTAGAAATAAAGAGGGAAAATTCATAATGATAAAAAGTTTAAATCATTTGGGAGCCTAAACGACCATTAATGTGTATAATTGTAATTACAGAACATTAAAATACAGGAAGCAGAAATAAACATACTTAAATATTGTAAATTTTAACACTGCTTTCTTAGTAATTTATACAATACTTCAACAAAAAATTAAATAAATACAGAGATTATCTAACAACACTTTAAACATCAAGGTAATTGATATTTATAAACATTACACCCAACGGAGAACAAATGGTTTGTCAAACACAAATTAAACATTCAAGATGATATGCCATATATTGAGCCATGAATTGAGCCACAAAATGTATTTAAAAGGATTGAAATTGTACAAAGGATGTTTTCTGAT
This sequence comes from Gorilla gorilla gorilla, assembly GCF_029281585.2. NCBI lineage: Eukaryota > Metazoa > Chordata > Mammalia > Primates > Hominidae > Gorilla > Gorilla gorilla. The sequence goes on along the minus strand of NC_073224.2, from coordinate 151,931,220 downwards.
CACAATAGAATTAAATTAGAAAGATAAAAATAAGATATCTGGGGAAAACTTCAAATATTTGGAATTTAGACAATAGACTTCTAAATAATTCATACATCAAAGAAGAAATAACAGAGGAAATAAGGTACCATGTCAAATTGAATAATTATAAAAATTCATAATATCAAAATGTGTAAGATGCAGCTGAGGAAACACTTAAAGGCAAATATATATCTTAAAAATACTTATGTTGGAAAGGAAGATGGTCTAAAACCAATGACCTAGAGCCTATCTTAAGAAGCTAGTCAGAGAAGACAAAATTAAATGGAAAATAAGTGAAAGGAAGGAAATAATCAGGATAACAGCAGAAATTAATGAAATAGAAACAGACAAGCAATAGAGAAATTAACAAAGCCAGAAGTGGGTTCTTTGAAAAAATCAACACAATAATAAGCCTATAGCTAGCTTGATCAAGAAAAAGATAAGGAACCAGCAAGAAGAATGAAAGTGTAGTTATCACAACAGGTCCTAGAGACATTGGATAATGAGACAATCTTTGAAAACATTTACCCAATAAGTTTGACAACTTAGATGAAATAAAGAAATCCTGGGGAAGCAGAGAGCAGACAGAGATAGCTTACCAAAATCAACATATGAAGAAATTGAAAGTGTAAATATCCCTATGTCTAATAAATAAACCAATTATTAAAGACTTTCTACAAAGAAAACTGCATGTCTTTAGGGTTTCATTTGTGAATTATGTGCAATATATAAGGAGAAAAAGTATAAAGCTTATACAAAGGTTTACAGACATTAGAGGAAGACAGAACACTTAGTAACTCATTTTATGAGGCCAGTATAATCCTAATAGCTGACAAAAATTGTAAAAAAATTACCAATCAATATCCCTCATAGACATACATGCAAACATCTGAAACAAAATATTGAATAAAATTTCAGATTTATTCAAAATAGCTAAATTTTGAAAGCAACCGTATGTATGTAAATAGAAGAATAAATCAACTGCAGTATATTTATACAATGGAATGTTACTCAGCAATACAAAGAACAAACTATTGAAACACACAACATGGCTGAATATCAAAAACTGTGCTAAGAGAAGTCTTACATAAAATAGTACACACTGTGTGGTTTCATTTATTTGGAGTTCTAAGACAAACAAAACTAATTTGTGGTAGAAAAACGTAAGACAACTTTTGACTTTGAGAGCATAAAGGAAGGAATTGACTAAAAATTCTATTAAAGAATTTTCTGATGGTAATAGTTTATATCTTTGTAAGAACTTGAGTTACACAGAATCTGTCAAAATTCACCAAACATACACTTAATATTTGTGCATTTTATTCTGTACAAATTTTACATTAAAAAGTGCAAAAAGGATTGAACTCTAATGCAATCGATGCTGAAATATTTAAGGAGAAATATGTTGACATATTTCTAAAAAGTAAAATGAATTAATGAATAGCCAGATGGATGGATATATGAGTATATATTATGATAAAACAAGTCCAATATAATGTTAATTTCAAGCATACAACAAAGTTTACTCTATTATAAAAAATCTCTATCATACTTTATATTTGACATTTTTAATGATAAAATGATCAAAAATTGGTTTGGAGTTCTATACTTCACACTATGGAAAATTTATCCTTTAGGGATTTGAAGGACCAGCAATCTATGGAATCTTAATATAATTATGAAACTGTCTGGAAAAGAAACCATATTCAATGTAATACCGCTATGAAATGAGAAACCAGTAATACTGCTGTGAAATGAGAAACCAGGTTCTGGAAGGAATTTTTCAAATCTTTCTTCTAATGGGTTAGGACTAAGAATCTTAGTTCTAAGCCTTCTCCATTTTTCTCACTTAACTCTTGCATCAAGCAGATTATTTGAGCCACAGTTTCAGGATGTTCCTACTTCTATGCCAGCACCACAAATTTCCTCTGAGCAAATGTTCATTTTTAAAGGTACACATACAAGCAAAATTCTCTGCCTAAAGTTTCCACCAGTTTTCATATTCCATATGCTTCAAAGTCCCACAGTAAATTTGATAAGCTACTGGTAGCTTTTCTTGTTCTTTAAATTGGACTCCATTACAAAAATTGGTTGGATGAACAAATAAACCAACAAACAAAGGAAATGAACAAAGGAATGAATAAATATCATTTAGCCAAGGCTAACAATTTAGCCCTTTAAGCTGTATTCCAGTTTCAATGAGCATTTGGGTAGCTTGCCAGTATCTTTGTCTATTGTGTAGAATGGAGTCTAATCCTTATATCCTGGCTATCCTTAAACCCATGGACTAAACAGAAATCTTTTTGTTCAAAGACAAGTAAACAGAAAATGTCAACATATAACTTGTGAAAAAGAAATCAGCAGTACAGAAGTGTAAATTCTTCCCATGATTAGATTTAGATGATCACAGAAAAGGGAAATTGCTTTAAAAAATGTTTGCTTTGTATTCTCACTATAAGCATATACATATATTACTCACAGTATTTTCATCTTTGTATTCTCTAGCACCTGGAACAAAATAAATGTAAATATTTTTGAGTGAGCGAACGAATTTCTATTATTTAAAAAGATGACTTTAAAATGATAGAAGAATGAAGATAAATCGCGGTTGGAATCTGGAAGTTGCTAATTGATACTGCAGAAAATAAGTATTTCAAAGGACATTCTTGGAAAATACTTGTAAAATGAAGAAAAAGAAAACATAAATTTAAAGTTAGGGAGAGAATATAATGGATTAGAGTTTCTAAAGTTTATAAAAGATTTTAGAATTAAAATGGAAAGAAGTGTAAGAAGCAGAGTAATTAAAGGAGACACAAATAACATGGTAAGTTACTTAAATTTGAAAGGTGAATCCTTAGCACTTACTACCATGTAAAATATTATAAATGTTTACCTATATTATATAATGTCTTTTTATCTACCAGAATTTAAGCTCCAGGAAAACTGGAATTTTTGTCTCTTGGTTTGCTATTATTTGCCCACTACCTAAAATACTGTCTGATATACATAAATATACAATAAATGCCTATTGCAATAGGCATTGTGCAAGAAGCATTATGCAATATACAGTAAATGCTTATTGAAGAAATGAACTAGTTTTTAACTATTTCGTTTAAAAGAACATCTGAGCAAGTTAGCTTTGGCTAAATGATCCAGGAGTGGTTGTGATGGTATATGGCTAGGTAGGAAGTCAAGTATATTTTCAGCAAAACAATTAAAATCACATTGTCCCCAGATTTCTTTTCTGCAACGAATGCTTTTTTTTTAAGAAAAAAAGCAATTTAGCTCAAAAAACTGTTTATGACTCCAAAATTGCATTATTAAATAAGCTACCTTTTGTGCATAAAGAAAACAGGAACAAACCTCAAGTTTTCACAAAATTTAAGAAATTACAGTTCATAAATTTACTTAAAAGAGTGCTTTGGATAACTTACAAATTTTATCAAAATGGAAACTCAGGAAAGAAAAATAAGGCAGCTTAATAACTGGTAATTTAAAGGTCAACCGAAGTCATAGAATTACATGAATAAGAGGACAACCACTATGGAGGAAAAAAGTGAATGCAGCTTAGACTAAATGAGGTATTGAAATCTACTAAATGGAATATTAAATGTAAACATGACACAGAATAAAGAATATACATGCTTATATGCATATACAATACATATATAATGTATTATATATAGTATGTGTTTATAGATATAAATATGGATAAATGATAAGCAGTAGACGGATGCTAGATAGTTGCTCTGTGTGCACATATGTGCACATGTGCAGGTATGTGTTATGTTTTACTTTCAGAATAATCAGTCAAAACTTCAGTGAGTGCAGAAGGAGAAGTGAGGATGTGGAGGGAAGAGAATGGCAGTGTTTTCTGAATAATGTTAGCTGCTCTCTTGCTTCCAGTGTGAAAGGTGGCAGGAAATCTGGAAACACTCTGTCAGGCCCCACTTCCTCTGTCCTATTCCACTAATGCCTTTTGTGAATCTATAAAAACAAGGGCCTTCTTCAATGCCACTAAAGCCTCAGGGTCACATAAGGTATTTCTTCTTTTTGCTCAGACTCCTCAAAATGTGGCTTAGTTGGATCTTAGTTATTAATTTACCTTATAATTTAGCTTTAGTTTCCTTGGTAAACAAAGCCCAAAATAAGGACATGTGTTCCTACTCCTCAGGAAGTAGGAATGAGGAATGGGGAAGAAAAGAAGAGAGAAAAGATAATATAAGGGTGTGTTTTTAAGGACCGCATGGAGGACACATGTGGCTCAATCCCACCCAGAACTGTCTAAGGAGCATAGAAAATAACTCACAATGGTGTTACAGAGGGTAAATGAGGAGAATTATTTCTATTTCAGCTTCTGTCTAGCATGGATTGGGAGATGCTCCTAAGGGCATTAACTCCTTGAAATCTCCTGTTTTCACAGGCTGGTTGCTCCTTCTAGCTTCTGTAAAATGAGAGAAGCCAGGCAGAAAGTGAAAGACATGCAGACATTAGGTCATCGTTTGAGCAGGGCACTATCAGCACAAAATGAGTGGAAGGCTCAAGGAACGGTCTGCTGCTATCATGGCTGAAATTAGAGGTGAGGCAAAGAGGTTGCTACTCAGGACATCAACAGGAGTCTGATATTCCTTTCACAGATCTTCCAAGACTATATGCTTTACAGCCCATGGTTAATTCCTTTTGATCCCCCTGCCTAGCCCAATTAACCAGAATCTCCTTTGAAAATTGTGATCTATGTTTCTGCTTATTTGAAGCAGGGATTTGGACAAAGAAAAAAATTGTTCATGACAGTAATTAAGAATATTATAAATACATGCATGTGTGTGTGTATTATCCGCATCTTCTATACTCTAGAAGCACAGGTTACTAGTTCTTTTTAAAATATATAAGAATTCATATATTTAAGCCTAATATTTGAGCCAAAGCTGAAACATCTTATTTTCAAAATAAAACTATGGGGGAAAATCTTACAATGCAATAAAACTAGAAATTCTATATGTAGTTTAAATTCTCAATGTTCATTTTATACTATAACTCCAATATTCTTGAGTTCATTGTTGATTAGCATATATACTATACCAGCCATTTGACTCTTTGCCCTCAGCTCCTATTCCCATCCTTCTGTGCTTTTCTGTGTATTAAAGACTAGAAGTCTACAAGCTGTTTCTTGACCTTCTTTACCAGCTATCTTCCTGATGAGTTCTACTAATAGAAGATACTAGTGAGAGAGAAAAAGACATCAGGAACAGTAAAGTTTTCTCCTTCTGGATCCGACAGTATGGCAGCCATTGTCAATTACTGTTAGTATCTGTACTAGCAGCAGGGGTGTGTTGATAGCGGACTCTAGCAGAGAGGGCACAGATAGCATCTTTTTCTTGGTTTCGCTCTGGTCCAGGCAATACACCTTTGGCAGATACAGAACCAACTGAAACACCATCTCCAACAGGTAGCAGAAGGGGCAGACTCATTGACTCCAGCTTGGGTGTCTTACCAGCTTCTGATCTCTTGGTATAATCCCTTTTGTATCTTTGTTCTTCCAACCCTCCTTTCTGCTATCAGCTATGGTCTGAATGTTTGCGTCCCCCGCACCAAATTCATATGTTGAAACCTAATCCCCCATGTGATAGTATTAGAAGGTAGAGCATTTTGGAAGTGATTAGATCATGAAGGCTCTGCTCTCATAAATGGGGTTAGCACTCTTAGAAAAAAGACCCCAGGCCGGGCGCGGTGGCTCACGCCTGTAATCCCAGCACTTTGGGAGGCCGAGGTGGGCGGATCACGAAGTCAGGAGATCGAGACCATCCTGGCTAACACGGTGAAACCCCGTCTCTACTAAAAATACAAAAAATTAGCCGGGTACGGTGGCGGGCGCCTGTAGTCCCAGCTACTTGGGAGGCTGAGGCAGGAGAATGGCGTGAACCTGGGAGGCGGAGCTTGCAGTGAGCAGAGATAGTGCCACTGCACTCCAGCCTGGGCGAAAGAGCCGGACTCCATCTCAAAAAAAAAAAAAAGAAAAGAAAAGAAAAGAAAAGAAAAAAGAGAAGAGAAGAGAAGAAAAGAAAAGAAAAGAAAGGAAAGGAAAAGAAAAGAAAAGAAAAGAAAAGAAAAGAAAAGAAAAGAAAAGAAAAGAAAAAAGACCCCAGAGAGCTACCTTGCCCCTTCCACCATTGTGAGTATGCAGTGAAGAGGCTCTGTCTGTGAACCAAAAGAGAGAGCCCTCACCAGACACTGAATCTGCTGGAACCTTGATGTTGAACTTCTCAGCCTCTAGAACTATAGGAAATAAGCTTTTGTTGTTTATAAGCCACCCAGTTTATGGTAATTTGTTATAGCAATCCAAATGAACCAAGACGCCATCCCAGCCCTTCAGACACACATAAAAATTATTTGTATAAAATTATCTCTGTTGAAAATACCTATAGTGACTTTTTGTTTTCCCAAATGAACCCTAATACATATATCTTTGACTAATTCTCACTTTATTGTTGTTTTTGCCCCAGAGTTCTGTACATAATACTTCAGAATATTTTATCATTTTGTTTCATGAGAGCAAAAAGCTGAAATTAGTATGACTTTTATTATATTGCATGTATTCCGTTCATTTGGGTTTTTTTTGGCAGTGCTGAAGTCTGAGATATTTCCTTTTCAATCCCCTTACTTTCAGCCTCTCTTTTCACAAGTGTCAGACCTGCATCTCAATCTGAGGGCTCACGCTGCCTTCTGCAGTTCCCTCTTCACAGGCACACAGGCAAGGTCCTCAATAATTCTTTCACACTTATAATTCTGTTTTGGCATCTGCTTATAGAACGACCTGAACCAGCAAAGTAGGGAATGCAATTTGGATAGATTAGTCTAGTTTCTGAATGGAAACTGAATTTAACAGAAACATATCTGGAGGGAGAGAGATCAGTTATGACTTTCCTTTTTTTTTGAGACGGAGTCTCTGTTGCCCAGGCTGGAGTGCAGTGGCACGATCTCGGCTCACTGCAACCTCTGCTTCCTGGTTTCAACCCTATTCTCCTGCCTCAGCCTCCCGAGTAGCTGGGATTACAGGAGTGTGCCACCACACCTGGCTGATTTTTGTATTTTTAGTAGAGACAGGGTTTCACCACGTTAGCCAGGCTGGTGTCCAACTCCTGACCTCAGGTGATCCACCCACCTCGGCCTCCCAAAGTGCTGGAATTACAGGCATGAGCCACCCTGCCCGGCCTATGACCTTTCTTAAAAATGTGTTTTAAATAGCTGTCTATCAAATTTAGAAACTGTTAAGAAGGATCTTGTTTTTATAGATTCATAAGCAAGTTTGTTTTTAAAAAAATAAGGATATGAACAAATCTAGTACACGCTCAGAATAAAGCAATTCAGATAATGAAGAGATGAAGGCACATTAGAAGTAAGTGAAGGGAATGAAGAAGAAAACACTTAGAAAAACGTGAGTAATTAAAAGACTAATATACAAAATGGAGACCTGGCTTTATGAGATAGAACTAGGATCAATAAATATAAGCTGCAGGAAGATAAATTTCAAGGTACTGAAAGGTAATACTAAAATATATTTTAATAGTTAAAATATATTAATAATTAAATAATACATTTTACAATATATTTGCAGAGCAAATAGCCCCTTTGTGGGGTGTTTAAACGAGGACTTGACCACCTGGTAGGGATGTGGCAGAAGCACTGGGTGAATGGCTGGAATCTAATACTTTTAAGATCGGTCTAATGCTGAGGTAGATGAATCTATAACAACTTTAGTAAAACAGAAGAATGCATTCAAACATCCCTCGCTTTTGTAATTTCTTATTTTCTAAGATTATTTTTATATGTATAGTGATGTCAAGAGGGCATTCCTGCAAGAAAGCACTCTTTATGAATATGCCTGTTTACTGTGTCTCAGTGAGGGCATACATTTAGATCTCAGTGGAGAAGAACATATGGAGCCCAAAGAAAGGAAGAAAATATATTGGTTTAGAAATAACTAATTAAAGCTAGCGACTGGACCAGAAATATCTTCCACCTTTACATTAAGACATTTCAAATTAGTTACTAATTAATATAAAGTAGAAAATTTAAAAATTGTCTTATTTCTCTAGGAGTTGCTTTTGGTATTGTTGATGTAAAAATGATGCCTAGACAAAAATGGCACAGAACATATTGCATATCCTAGCTAAATTTTATTAATGCATCTTTAAAGTGCAATTCACATGTCCTTATTTTCTTATAAATTTCTCAAACTCATAAGAAGCTAAAAGTAAATAGCTATTAATCCAAACTTGGGTTCCTCAAAAGAAGACCAAAAATTAGCCTAAGTAGTTAATGAATTGATATTTATTAAAAGCCCACAGTGTGGTGAGATTGTGGACAAATGTTTGATAGGGTATCTCAGGCACTGACACTGCCTTCTGCAGTTACCCAACCTAGAAAAGTCAGTTCTGTTTAACTCCCTCTTACCTTTTCACCCTAATTAATCTGACTCTACTACATCAATTCTTCTTCCTAAATACTTTCCCAAACCTCATCTGCTCTCCAGCCCCGCACTCCCAATTCATGCTTTATTACTTCCTCGCTGGATTGTTAAAATAAAATACTTTTCTATCTGGATGTCCTGTCCCTCAGCTATTACCTCACCAATCAACTGTCCACATTATTACCAGAAATGTCTAATTATTTCACTCTGCATTTGAGAGCCTTCAGTGACTTCTCAGTGCCTCCCACTGAAAGTGAACTTAGGGTCTGGACTGTATTAGTTGTCAATCTCTTCACCTCTGGCATGTTATGAATTGCAGCCTCTCAGTAAACGTTGACTAAATGATGGACAATTCCTAGACAACATTGTCCTTAAATAAACATGTGACTATGGCCATGTGGTAATTTTCCTAAGTTACTGAACTGAATTTTGTATCTGTTTGTTATCTATTTATATATATCTATATAAATATATAATTTTTTTCTTTGTGTATGCAGCATATACATGCTTCATTAAGAATGAAAGAATGTCCAACATCATTCTTTATGTCCAATATAAAGCTATATTGGACATAAATTGTTTTGAATAGTTTGATTTAAAGATCCTCATATTTCTGACTTTAGAAACTTTGAATAAAACCAGGACAATAATGATAGTAAAAAACCACTAATAATGCCATCATACAGAGGTAATCATTGCTGATAGTTCAAGTTCTTTCTTCTCATTCCTTTTTTTTAAACAACCAAATAAACTATTTAAAAATCAAGATCCTATGGCATATTGAGTTTTGTCACTTCTTTAGCATCAGCATTATTTCATATCATTAAATGTTTTTAACGTGCTTTTAGAAAATTTATTATCTTATTGCTCATCTTAAACATTAATTAATCCTTAGCTATATTCCTAATTATTTTCCTAGCACAGATTCCTAGAAATAGGACTTCTGGGTTGGAAGAAAAGGATAGTTTTAATTCTTTTTATATGTAGTGATAAAGTTTTCAAGAAAGTTAACAACCATATGAGAAAATATTTATCTTCCCAATATGCTGCCACCACTGCATATTATCTTTTTAAAAGGTGATTATGCCATTTAAAAAGTAGGTTTAATTTAAGGTAATTGAATATTTTTTTTCTTATGGATATTCATCCTTTGTTTGTTTCTATTGTAAATTGTCTATTCATGTACTTGGCCCATTTTACCATAGGAATATGAAATAACACATATTTTGCCAGCAGGTTTCAACACACATGGGAACAAGATATATTCATGGAATGTGCCTTTGAACCTGCATTCAAAAGAACTCAGACAGAGGTTAGTGGTGAATAAAGCAATTGCTTTCACTTAATGACACAGGTGGGGAAAGAGTTTGCAGAAAATGTTTTTCTTGAAAATAAAATATCTGTGGCTTGCAATGTGGGTGCACGTACAAATCAGCTTCAAAAGTGCTTTCATAGAAGGAGCTGTTGGAAACGTAGTATAAATATCTGCCTTGTGTATCACAGCATTTTTTTAGAAGGGCATATCTAATAGTTCTTTCAAGTCTAAATTTAGGAATTGATGATAAGTAAAATATTAGAGAAGCTAGAATCTTTAGAGTCATCCTTGACATGTCCTCTATCCAATTGCTAACCAATTCCCATTCATTTTTCTTGGGTGTCAATCCAATAGATCCTCCCAGATCTACCCACTTTGTTACAGCTTTAACTTGAGCTTTGTGACACCTCACCAGGACCTTTGCAGCAGCTTCCCAGTGTTTAAAATTGCTCTCAATTAGTATCCAGCCTTTTAGTTCTATCAGTTATAAAGTATCATTTTTTTCTCTAAGAAAAGTGGTAAAGCTCATCAGAGAAAATGTGGATAACAGAAAATACAAAAATAAAATCATAGTATCCAGACCACCAGTCCTCAAAAATAAAAACTAAAATTCCCACATATATTCTTTCAGTCTTTCCACTTATATAAAAATGGGATCACCCTGGATATGTGTATAATCTCTTTCATTCACAAAGCAATATATGTATTGCAAACACCTTGTTATGTTTTTGCACATTTCTCTGCAACAGCATTTTTAACTGGTTGCATAATGTGCCATTATATTAACATGCAGGTCATTTCCAATATTTTGGTATTACAGGCAATGCCAAAGTAAACATCTTTGTAATTATCTTTTAATAGTTTAAAATATTACTTTATTGTTTTCTCCCATCCAATGCTGCTATGGAGAAATCTGATATCATCCTTACTTTTCTTTCCTGTGGGTGAACTGTTCTTCCCTTCTGAAAGGTAGTAGAATTTACTTTTTGTTTTTGTTATTCCTTGTGTGAAGTTTTATCTCTCTTGTTTGGTGTTCTGTAAGTCCTCATGCCAAGGTCTTTCACTTTTTAAAAATCCTGGGACATTTTTGCCATTATTTCTTTAAATATTTCATCCTGTTTTTCTTTTTCTTTCTGAGATTCCTTACATCCAGATAATGGCACTTCTATCCTTTAAAATTATCACCTTATTTGAGTTTTACATCTTCATTCTTTCCTACTGTCTTCTGGGAGAGCTTCTTAATCTAATTTTTTGACTCACTAATTTTTTTTTCAGCTGTGTTCATCTAACTCTTTAACTCATTTTTATTATTTCTGGTACTGTCTCCTAATTACATAAGTATTTTTATCAATTTATTTTATGTTATTCATCTATCTATACAAAAAATTTACTTACAAAGGGTGTACATTTTTTAATGTAGTATATGTGTTCTGTTAAGTAGTTGCCTGTCATATTATATTCCTTATTTTGACCACAAGTCCATGTTCTTTTCTGAGTGTCAGCTGCACTATCTGGTAGACTTTACAGTGTGAGAGCCAAAGTGCCAAAGTCCTAGTTCAGTCAGACTAGGCAAGTTTAAGAAGCAAAAGAAGCATGAGCCCACAGCAGAGAGCTAATCACACCATTGACCACTCCCTTTTGCTGCAACAGCACCAGGCAACTCCTCTGGGAAAGGCTTAACCAAGCAGCAATGGCAAGACAGACTCCCAACATTGTAGTCCACCAGCCGTGGAGTTCAGAGTAGAGGAGAGGATGAGTGAGTGCCTGAGAAAGGCTGATGGGTAGGAATCTGTTTACCCTAATTTTTTTTTTTTTACCTCTTGAGGGATTTTTTGCTATGCTACCTTGATCCTGTACCCCCAGAACCAGATGCCCTGGCCAGCAGCAAAATGAAGGCATTAAAGATCCCCAGACAATGGGAGGAAACAAAAATTAAACCTTTCATCTCCAGTTCATATGTTGACAGCCATATCCAGTTACCCTGTGTCTCCAATTATAGCACTTCACCCCTTGTTGCATCCAGTCATTGGCACACAACCAAAAGTCAGAAGTCCTTTGTGTTCTACCAGTGGTTTCCCAAAGTTTTGTGGTGCTGTTTGTTCCTAGAATCTTTTTCCCATTTTTTATTAATGTCTCTAGGATGCATTTGGAGCAGGGATATCCAATAGCCCTTCTAGTTTCCCATCTTGGTAGGAACCAGAAGTTCCTAACTAAAGCTTTGTTCACATCTATGCCAGTTCCCTTAAAATAAATCTCTAGAAACAGGAATGCTGTGGCATAGCATACTTAAAAATTTAAGGCTTTTTATATGTTTACCAAACTGCCCAGAATTATAAATAGGAAAAACATATGATTTGGTAATTCACATCTAATCTTGCCTGAACAATCTGATGTCTTCATAAACAGGATGTTATGAACCTGTGTATACCATACTCAACCACACAGGGTAGGTTGTCACGCGATGATACCACCTCTTTCCTACATCTGTCCTTGTTTCCTAAAACCTTCTCTATGTTATCTTGAATTTCATCGTGTTTCCTCAAAACAACTATTTTGAATTCTCTATTTGAAGGGTCACATATCTCAGTATCTCTAGGATTGGTCCCTGGTGGCTTATTTAGTTCATTTGGTGAGGTCATGTTTTCCTAGATGGTCTTAATGCTTATGGATGTTCATAGGTATCTGGGCATTGAAGAGTTAGATATTTCCTGTAGTCTTTGTATTCTGTGCTTGTTTATACTAGTCCTTCTTGGGAAGGCTTTCCAGGTATTCACAGGGGCTTGGGTATTGTGATCTAAGTTTTTGGTTACTGCAGCCAAATCTGCATTAGGGGCCACCCCAAGCCCACCAACACTGTGGACCTTGCAGACTCATAGAGATACCGCCATGGTGGTCTTGGATAAGATCTGGAAGAAATCTCTGAATTACAAGGCAGAGACTCTTGTTCTCTTTCCTTACTTTCTCCCAAACAAATAGATTCTTTCTCTCTGCTGAGCTGTCTGGAGCTGGGGGAGGGATGACACAAACACCCCTCTAGCCACCACCACTGGGACTGCTCTGGGTCAGATCTGAAGCCAGCACATCACTGGGTCTCATCCAAGGCCCACAGTGACCACTGCCTGGCTACTGCCTATCTTTTCTCAAGGCCCTAGGCACTACAATCAGCAAATGGAGGAGCCAGCCAGACTTGTGTCCATCCCTTCAGGGTGGTGAGCCTCAAGTGGGTCCCGAGATGCTGTCTGGGAGCTAAGACCTGCAGTTGAAAACCGTAGAAATCTGCCTGGTTCTCTATTCTACAGTGGCTAAGCTGGCACCCAAACCACAAGATAAAGTCTTTCCCACATTTCCCTTTCTTTTCCACAGGCAGAGGAGTCTTTCCCTGTGGCCACCCCCTCCCTGCCTCCCCAGCTCCAGCCTGTGGCAAGTACCGCCTGGGTATCACTGATGTTCACTAAAGGCCTAAGGACTCTTCAGTCAGTTTGTGGTGAATGCTGCCAGTCCTGCATATCTCCCTTCAGGGCCCCAGGCAAGCCAAGAAATGTCATCCAGGAGTCAATGCCTGGAAGTGGGAATCCCAAGAGCCCACTTAGTGCTCTACCCCATTGTGGCTGAGCTGGTATCTAAGCTGCAAGAAAAAGCCTCCTTTACCTTTCCCTCTCCTATTCTCAAGTAGGAGTCTCTCCTCATAGCCACCACAGCTGGGAATGCATCAGGTCACACCTGAAACCAACACAGCTCTGAGTTCCACCCAAGGCCCATGGCAAGTACTGCCTGGCTACTGCTGCTGATTATTCAGGCCCCAACGGCTCTTTAGCCAGCAGGTGATGAATTCTGTCAGGACTGAGTCCTTGCCTTCAAGGCAGCTAGTTCCCTTCTGGCCCAGGGTGTGTGTAGAAATGTCCTCTGGGAGCTAGGGCCTGGAATGGGGGCCTCCGGACTCTACCTGGTACCCTATCCTACTGTGGCTGAACTGATATTCAAGTTGCAAGACAAAAAGTTCTCTTTACTCTTCCCTTTCCTCAAGGATAGGAAAGGAGTCTCTCCCACATCTGCAAGCTGAGCTGCCTGGGATTAGGGGAGGGGTGACACAAGCACTCCCTAGGTCACCCCAGCTGGTGTCTCACTAGGTTAGATGCCCCTCAAGTCTACTACCTCTGAGCCCAGCACAGCACTAGCACTTGCCTAGGAATTGCAGTCCTTGTGGCCTAGACTGCTTTTCAAGTTTATTTAGAACCCCAACACACTTTAGCCCAAGTTGGCAATACGAAGTCCCACAATCACGGTGCTCTCCTTCCTCCAAGTACACGGATTCTCTCCCACCATGTGGCTACTGCCGGATGGGGAAGGGATCGTGGCAGTAGTTTATGACTGTTTTTCCTATCCTCTCCAGTACCTCTTTTAATAATATGATGTTAAAACCAGGTACTGTGATTGCTCACCTGATTTTTTGTTCTTATGAAGGTGTTTTTTTGTGTGGATACTTGTTCAATGTAGTGTTTCTGTGGGGAGAGTGATCAGTGGAGGCTTCTATTCAGCCATCTTGCTGGTTATTCTGTCCTTGTTTCTTGGAATGGTGTTATTTATATTTTTTGCTGGGTTACAACTCATTATCACATATTTTGTGAATCCTTCCCCAAATTCCCCAGAATTACTCTCTAATTTTTTTGTTATCATTGTTATTTTGTAGCATTTTGTTCATGCATCTATTATAGCACAGCATATTTTAATTATTTACTTCTGTACCTATATAAGCCCCTAAGCTATGAAGTTCTTTTAGATAGAGATTCTACCTTAATCACCTTTTTATTGCCAGGGCCCTGTGACTGGGACTGGCACCATGTTAGGTGATCAATCAATGTTGGCAGAACCAACAAATGAATTTTCAAATACCCAACAGAATCTGAACTAAGTGTGCAAAACATTTTTAAGTACTTTCATTCAATCTTCCAAACAATTTGTATTATTTTCTCTACTTTTTAGATGAGAAAACGAAAGCCTTAGAGAGGCCAAGGAGCTTGCCCAAGGTAGAGCTGGGATCTGAATTCCTATCTAATTCAAGAGTTGAGACTTCACCACTAGAATCTTATGGTTCCTGCTGGTTCTGTGTTTTGATGAATGCAGGTAGAGAAAATCACGAAGATTGTTCAATAAAGAGGCTTGTTTCTTTGTGAAGTTGCTATTTCGAACCTAATATAATTCAATATTTGAGAGGCATCAACTTCACTATCCAGTTATTTCAAAATAAACCTGAAACTAGAAGGATTGAATTATATCACCTGTGAGAAATAACCTAAATACTTTCTTTTTATAATAACCTTGCTGAGATACTATTAAAAGGACAGACCTAAAAACATTCATCTGCCTGCAGTGTGACATAATCCATATCCTTGTTTAATAGTTTTATCTTAAAATGCTCCTAAGCTTGCATAGTCTTTATTACTGTTTCCTGGTAAGGGGAAGAGATAGTAGGGAGGGGATGTAAGGGTGATGCTGAAAAGGACCAAAAAAACCCAACAAATACTATTTGAGGTAGCAGGCTAAACTGTGAATATATGCTTTTTAATTTCTGGTATTACCTCAAGAAATTTCAAGCATATAATTAATGACAAATATGAGGACCTAGCTCATTGATTTTTACCATCTTCATGAAATACTCTGTAGGTGCAGCCTGAGAACACATGTTGAATTACACAATCCTGATGCCTCTAGTAGGTACATATGGTTGAAGGATGACTATATGATACCAAATAGCCCTACAAGGTCAAGTTTTCAACCATCTTCATCACTTACTGCCGGAAGTCAACTGGCTGAGGAGGTAGAATGGATGACCCATGCCACCTGATTCGCTCTGCCATGCTTTTGTTATTTCAGGCATGGAGACACAGTCCAAGGTAAATGTCACTGATACATATTCCCCTAAAGCTGAATAAAAACAAAGGCAGAGCTTATTGATTTTAAAAAATTAATTTATTTCTGCCAGACTTCATTTAGGCCCATTGTCTACTTTCTTTGAGAATACCTGGGCAAGCAGAAATTGCCATAGCTGATTTAGAACATGGGGAAAATTGCAAAGAACCAAATTTTTCTTGTCATTTAATGCAAGGGGAAAGAGATCTTAAGACGAGCATGTTGGTAACTCGGATTGCTAAGAGGAGCAACACACTGAGGAAAATGCCCTAGAGGTACAGGGGGCCATGACCACACTGATGTTATATCCTTTCTGAAGTTAAACATTCTCGTTCTTGGAAGATTTTTTGTTTTGTCAGCAAATTTCCACAGCCACTATGTTCTATTATTGGCCATTTTATTAAATATGTTTTTCAGGGCATGATAGCAATGTATATGACAGGATTCCTAAATATGAGAGGTGAGAATCCCATTATGTTGGAAATCCTTTTCAAAGAGAGGGTATAATTTAAGATTAAGCCTTGAAGGAATGTGCCCCAACATGCTCTCTTACCATGGAAAGACTTCTGTAAGAACAAAACACTTACAATTTTATGAAAATATATCTAGTCAGTAGTGTTTTGACTTAAAAAGAAAATGTTTTACAGATCCTGAATGTTCCAGATACCAACTTAAAAGGCAAGTGTGAAGGGCCACTTCAGAAAGAAAATAGTTGCAATAGAGGAGTCACCATCATATTTTCCTTCTTCAATTAACATTGTAAAATGAACCTTTTGAGCCTCTGTCTCTTGTTGATACTGAAAGGAATGTCTCCTTATTAGAAGCAATAAAAACAAAATATAACAGATACAGATCATGTCACTTCTGGAAATGGGAAGATGTGATTTAGGTCGGTTCATGAACAAATGACCCTGCAGATACAATTCTTCTAAATCCTGGGTCATGACCCTAAGAGTGGAAATAAAGTGAATTATATGCAACTTGATAGACGGAGCCTGATGTCTTGTACCACACATAGTATAAGATTGAGTATTTTACTTTATTCAAGTCAGGGCATTTCATTTTACTAAAAAACTCTCTGTCTCCCAACCCCCACCACCACCTCACACACACAAAAAAGCACCACAAACACACCCTGTTTTCATTAACTAAGACACAAAATGCAAAATTCAGGCTTATCTCACAGTACCCCAAAGATGACCCTGGTCCAGTTGCTATACAGAAATCCCTATTGCTGTACAAATGTATGGTAGACCACAATTGTTTTGTGCTAAAGAACAGATAAATGACATAGATTGAAATTATGGTAAATTTAAGTTGATGGCCTAATTAGTATTATCTCTTTTTGTATTCCTTGTAAGAAAAATTATCCAGGAGGAACTCATTTTGCATTAATGTTGATATAAAGTGTAATTCTCCAGGATTTTCGTTGTAATTTGGCATTAATTAATGCATGATTATTTTAAAGTGTTAATTAAATTGTTACAAAAAGGGACATCTGCAATGGCTCAGAAAGGAAATCACATGAACAATTAGTTTTGTATAGGACTGTGGTGCAGTCTCAGAGATCACATTCGTGGCAGGAGCATGAAGGCGGAGGTAGATTGCAGACAGGAAAAACTCCTGCTCTGTCCTGTGTGGTATATTGTTGACAGTATATGACCACTTCTCTTTCCCTTTTCATTGTCTGCATGTGAAGAATGGGTAGTTTCTAGAGCACTAGATTTTTGTTCTGTGGTTAGGACGGGATGCACATCAGTAGGACTATGGTTCTTTACTTGATTTTTCTGGGGCCTTGGCAGATGTCACTGACCATTTCTGTGTCAGTAAAAAGAATCACTGAATCCTTTTTGTAATGTGGTCTAAAGAGCTCATAAATATGCAGCTGTATATGGCTAGGTTAATATTTCTACTGGTAATAAACTCCATACAAAACTGTGACAAATCAAAAGGGAGATAATCTGTGGTAATTCCTTACACAGTGGACCATCATTGTCAAGGCATCTGGAAGTTATTGAATGCTATCATGGCTTAAGATACATAATTCCAAGGAAATTCCATCATCATTTCATATATCAAGGAATCATGGCAATCAGATAGCAATGTGGGTTGGCAATTCAATGGAACTTGGAACTCAGAGGGAATATATAAATTAGGCTCTAGACACTCTGTCATCATGGTCCCACAGGACACAGAAATTTGGGGAATGTTATTCTGTCAGCAACATTATCCTATATTTGGCCCTGTGGGGCTCTACTGAATGAACGTTCTTTATCAAGGGTTGTAAACCAAGATCCCCACAGGAAGAGTATAACGAGATACTATAGCACTGTACCACATACAACTGTGAAGTCTTTAAATTGGTTATATATATATTTTTTCTGGATACCAACTTAATATTAAGGTTGCAACTTTTCCTTTAACAGCCACAATGGGAGCCTCTTATTTTTCAGGTTCTGTGAAATTTTCCTCATAGGTAACTGTTTTATGGACCTACAAGGCAAGGCCCAAATTCCACAATCAAGTTGAAGTCAAATCTTTCCTCTTTACATTGAATGATAAGTTGGACAGATAAAATCAGAATCACTCCATAATGTTTTTGACAGTTCTCCTTAGATGAATGTAATCCACTTCCCTCTTTCATGAAGATGCAAACTCCCCACAGATCTAAGTCTTTCTTGGTTCTCTTGTCCAGCATGTAGCCTGATACCAGGCTCACTCAATAAATCGTTAATAAATTGATTGATTCATGTAGCTCATGAGTAATTGCTTTCCTAAGAAGAGATGGCCACAAAACTTCTATAGGTTCAATAGAGTCTATTTGAAAGTGATTGTTTATACAGAAGATCAGTATTCCCACACCCAAGCTCCCAAACTTTTCCATTACCTGTACTGCTAATCACTAGAAAGGGAAATAAAATGAAGCAGCCTAAAATTCTAATTCAATGTCATCTAACGAGGAAGATTTAGTTTGTGGGGGAAGAAACCTCTCTTGCCAGAAAAATAAATGTTTTTTAGATAAAACAAAAATAATAATAAGGAAAAAAAGAATAGAAGCAGAGTTGCTGTTGAAATACTAGAAGAGCCTATTCATCTTCTGGGGAAGTGTTGCACTATGCTTAGGTCAAAAGGGTTCATTCCTGTGCCCTGAGATTTAAATTATTTTAAGGTGAGCCCTCATCTCTCAATGAAGATTCCTTCCAGTCTCTGACCGGGCATTCCTGATTTGACCAAAGTATCTCAGTTTCCTGATTATTATAATGTGATTTTCTGAAACTGTTCAATTAAGTTCAGACTTCCTACTTCCCAAAACATTGATTGGAGGAAAAGATGAGAAACGTATATTACAAGACAACAAAGCATTTCAACTGAATATTACACATACCTGTGCTTAAAGGTCATGTTCCAGCCTTACTAACACAAAGCCTTGTTGGCCATCACCTTCTCCTCCTCCTTGTTCACCCCTCTTTCTCTTCCTAGATACCAACCTCTTTCCCTCTCCTTTCCACAGTGAACTTCAGCCCCAAAGTACTATAACTTCTTTTATAGTATGGTTTTGCTACCTCTTTGTTTTAGTTCTACTTTCATACCATACCCTGAGGCCTTACTCTCTAAACCAAAGTGGGTCTGTCAAGACAATTTTGCCAAACAAAGAGCTATTTAGTCTTTCTTAGGAAACAGAAGTTGCATTCAATTGTGGTTTTAAGTAACTTTGTTTTTTTCTGTTGAGTTTGTCATCTTATAGTTTCAATGGTTACCTCAGGCTCTTTACAAAACTCTGGTTTCTTTGTTAACAGTGCTTCAGTCACTCACATCAGAAGCCAATTCCTTGCGGGCAAGTAACATGTGTCTACTTTCCTTTGTAGGTGTTTGTAAATGCCAAGTAGGCTCTTCTGCCCACTTTGGGTACTAGACAAATGCTGTTGAGGAGCAAGAGCAGACTGAAATTCAAGGAGATGACAAGAAAAGCATTTCCAGTCCCACGATTTGAATGTGGGAAAGGGAATGTGCAGAAGAGCTTACCACCTTCCCAGCAGCAAGGGTACGGCAGAAAGGACACGAAACTAGCTTTAATATTTAAGCATAAGATGCTCCACATTTCTCACTCTAAATTTAGTGCTGTGGCATTCAGTTTAAACTACCTTGTGTCCAATAATATACTTCCTGGCCTGCCCTGAGGTCTTCAGGAAGCTTTTTATCTTTGATATAATTGCCAGGGTGAATCCCTAGTTATAACATACACTACAGCATATAAAATAATTGTTGCAACTGAACCCATCACATAAATATTAGTGATTGAAGAGATTGGTTGGAATAAATCAATGTGGGTGACATATTTAATAAACTTTGTATAAACATTGTTTGCAACAGCTATAAATAAAATTGTCTTTAGGAATTTTACATATTGCACATCCCTCTATTCATGGGAGATGCACAGGCATGATTTCTAGCTGCACCAAATGACAAGCCTTTTAAAACTTGTCCAGATTAGAACAGGCAAGCCAAGTCAGGGAACGTGCCACAGCAGGTCAGGAGAGTGCTGAGGCTTGCTCCACCCTCTGAGCTTTCCTCATGCACTTGCCACTGGGAACCAGGCTCAGGCTGAGAAGAGCTTCCAGCCAACACTCCCCTCTCCTCCCCTCCCCGCCCTCCCTCCCTCCCTCCCTCCCTTCCTCCCTCCCTCCCTTTCTTCCTTCCTTTCTTCCTTCCTTCCTTCCTGTTTTTCAAAAGAAAAACACACACCATAAATAAAGCATGATCAAGATGGCATTTTACATTCACACAGATTTTGGCATAAATAAATAAAAGGGATTTTGTTCAAATTCTGTCATTCTTACGTGCCATCTTAAAATTATTTTTCTCTACCAGTTCATCATATTCTACTATGCCGTGAGAGTCATACTGGCTCCCTCCAGTGGCTGACTGAGCTCTGATGAAACCACAGGGGCATTTCTGAAGGCCATACAGCCTAGTGGTTCCACATGGAATCACTTATTTCCAAGATAATGAGTTCAGATCCCTTTGTGAATTCCAACTCTCAGCATGCATTACTATTCCTGAAAATGTTTGATAAAGGTGTTAATTTTAATTAATCTACCCCATGGTCTCCCATCCAAATGGCCTATTTCACTGTTCCCATTTTATGGATGAAAAACAACCCATTGGAAGGTTGTGGAACAATTGGGAATGCTGGGAGGTCATGGTAATGCCTCACATGTGAGCATCAGGCCAGAGTGCTTGCATGGGGGCTTTCTCTTGGCTTAGAACAGACCCTTTCTCATTCTCTGACTTATTATTGTTAGATTCCAAAGGATGACAAATTGTAGAAATATTTAGGTTCCTTTTTTAAAGAGATCAGATATAATGCAGTGTGTCTTCAGCTTTAAGCTTAATGAAATGTCACATACACATTTGGAAATCCAGGTATCAATTATGAGTCTTACATTGTTTGAAATTTGCAACTTTCACATTTATTTTTATTAGTAATATTTTAGTCCCTCAATATATTTCTCTGGCATTAATGGAAAAAACATGGTGCCTTCAAGCAGCCAAAATAATCTCTCTAAATTCCCACTGAGTTTAATCAAAGGCCATGCAATTTAATGGCTAAAGTTACTGCTATATATTTCCAGTGTGCTGGGTTCAAGTCCCATTAAATCAGGCTCTAATTAAAATTCATCTGAAATATTCTTTCATTGTGTAATTGTTTTTTAATTCTTAATGACTCACATTAACCTCCTTTTACTCAAAGGAAAAAAATAGGGAATTAAAAAAACAACAGCCAGGCAGGAAAAAGAACAGTTGAATTAGAGGATGATATGATGCTTTTTTAAAATGCAGCCTGAGAATTGGGTATGCAACACAGAAGATCAAGAGGAGACTTAATTAGGGCTCTACTGCTCAGTTCATAGTTTTTGGGTCTTTATGAAAGCTAAGAGCATAGCTAAATCATGTGTAATTTGCCATTATTTTCTCAGGTAGCTCTTACTGAAATGTTACTTTTCACTTGCATTTTTTTTTTTCATTTTCAGAGCATAGTATCAGACCTTGTATATACAGCTTGCCACTTGCCTGCTGTCAGAGACAGAAGTGACAACACTTGTCACTACCAATCTCCTCATGTCTGGTCTCATCTGAGTGATACATACAGCCTGATTTCCAGGTGTTTGTTGAAACTCCAAGTTACATAACATCTTTGCTGTGCTCAGAATGGAAAAAAAGCACCACTGTGGGAATAAATTCTTAGCTTTCTAGGAACAGTTAGTGTACCTAATACTGAATTAGCCCAATTCCAGATAATTGAAGGGAAAATTTGGAGACAGAAAGAGGAGGCATTGCAAAATTGATAGCCTCAGGGGTGGTCAAGTGACACTGATGGGAAATTTTTACAAACTTTTTAAAAAGCAAAGCAACATGAGTACATAGTTTAAGAAATTAACCACGATAAAAACACTACTTTTTTTTTAAAAAAAGAACGACTAGTTCCTCTGGTCTCCAGCTTACCTACTATCCAAGAGCAGCCACTTTTTCAATAATTTTTATTATGTCTACTCCTGGCCAATTATATTGTGATTTATTAGTTTTAAATAGTATATATTGATCTCTTATAATGGTAGATGAAGAGCTTAGCTTTTATCTCTCTCTCTCTCTCACACACACACACACACACACACAGATGCACACAACCTCTTTCTCTCTTCCCTCAATCCTTGCAATAGAGCTTTATCAATTTGGAATTAAATCCACATGTATAATGCTATTGTTGTTACTATACACATATATTTCCTTCATAAGCCAAATAGTTGACACTACTTTGTTTTCTTGTACAACTGCTTATTTTCTAAAATTAATAATTGTTTTTCCTTTGCTTGGATTCTTTTTATCTCTAATTATTCACTCATATTCCAAAGTGTGCCCCTTAATACAACTTCCCACCCAGTTAAACCTAATAAGTAATATATCTGTGCTCTCATCAAAACTCCCAGAATTCTACATTTTCTGGTTTCAATCTGTACTGGCAACTTCTAAGCCTGCTACATAGTAATTGCTTCCTATATTTGCCGTTGAGTCATCCTGGGAATTACTTTATCCTGTCTCCAATGTTAGATTTGTTTTTTAACAACCCTGTTTTGTTGGACCATATCCTCTAGTCGCTTCTGGAGAAAAGGTGAATTTAGAAATCTTTTTCCCCTTCAAACTTAAAATTATTGTTTTTCTCCTTTCTAGCTTGCAATATTGCAATATAGAAGTCCAATGCCACATCTTTATCTCTAGTGTTCTAAAATTTCATCATAATTCACTTTGTTGTAATCATTTTTCCAATCCTTGTTGTAGGCACATTGAGGGCCTTTATATTTTGAAGTTATGTTCTTCAATTTTAGGATTTTTTTGCATTTTTCTTAAAAATCACTTCTCCATCATTATCTCTTGAATGCCTCTTTATTATATGTTAGGCTTCATTTGTGGTTCTTCAAATTTTCTTTTCTTTTTTGCCTTTTCCTGTGTTCATTTCTTTATATTGCTTATTTTTCTGGAATTATTTTTTGACTGCAATTTATAACACTTTCATTAAAATTTTAGCTGCCATATATTAAGAATACTTTTTTTCTCAGATTATTCTAGTTTTTAATAGCATTCTGTTGTTGATTTATGGTGAAATATCTTCTCCATCTCTCCAAAGATATTCATTCTTTCCATTGTCCATATTTTCTGTCAGTTCTGTTCTTTTGTTTATTTATGTCTCTTTATTTAAGTGTCTGATAATTCTTAGTTCTCTGTTCATAGTTAACCGTTAAAGAGTTTATGGAAAACCATGTATGTTGGTTCAACTGTAAAATAATGGGCTTCTCTGTAGCACAAAAGAGTGGCCAGTTAGGTTTTTCAATGGACCATCTGACTATTGTTATCTGTAGTTCTATAGTGATTTAATTTCTCAGGAGGATTCCTCCATTTCCCCTCTGCTGCTAGCATCTGGAGTTGGGCATAAGAGCAAAACATCTGGTATGGGGGTGGAGGAGGTAGTCTCAATATTCATTATTTTGCTATTAATAGTTACTCTTAATCCTAAAATTTTTAGTTCCCACCCATCCCAATTTTTATGTGTAGCTAGTATCCCTGAGCCCTCTCTAAGCATGTTGTTTTATTTTGGTGCTTTTAATTAAAAAATTGTTTTTTTCTGTTGTCATTATTGTTTTATGTCAAATATATCCACTTGAAGTAGCACTAGTATAAAAGAAGATATCATCAATATAATCTTTCATTCAACAAATAGTGAGTGCCAGATCACTTTTCATAGGCAACTACAGGTCCATCTGTTTCTTCTCTCTTCATTTCCCAGCCAACTTGAGTAGTCAATTTTAGTAAATATATGGACCTTTTAAGTTTTGCTTTTATATCCTGAGGATTTGGGACCAGAGAAACCTGTGCTTGGCCACTGTTTGACTATCTGTATGATGTTACATGACATTTCTGGATTTCAATGTTCTTATCATTAAAGTAAGCTAACTTCTGAGACTCTTCTTTCTCAACTGTAACATGGGGATATAATATCTTTTATAGGTGTAATAATTACCTAATAACACGTAAATTGCCTAGCACATAAATTTGTCCTAATTCCCTTTTCCCTGGAATCTTAATAGGTCATTATATCAGGAATGATTAACTTTAGCTGTATATATTTTTTTAAAAAGGAAAATAGCTGAGGCTGAAACAAGATCTAGAGGATCAGTTCTATTTATGGCTGGAACTTAGGCTTTTTCTAGCTTTCTAACACTTAACAAATGGAAGTGACAATAATATTAGAAGGATGAAATGTGTATGAAGAACTTAGCATAATGAACACAAAAATGCATGATAACTGTTAAAAGGATAAAAAGTCAATCAGTCAGGTTAGTCATAACCAATTATCTGACAAATAATCTGGAAATATAGTTGGTTTATCATGAAGAATGCACCCACCAAAAATCTGATAGCAAATTCTTACTCACCTACAATTGTCTAGAGTGAAAACAAGCAACTTGGCAGTTCAAATTGTACCTCCAGCAACAAATCCCCCACTATTCCACTTTAGGGCATGCAATGCTACTCCCCTAGTGTTGTTTCCCCCTCGTGGCACATAGTCTCAATCTATTGATTGGATTGAAGACGGTAAGAAAAACAATAATGATAATCTCTCTGCATACTCTACATGAGGGTATCTGCTCTGAAAACTTTATTCATCTCGTCTACATTAACATCAGTTAAGATTGGCTTTTGTCCCATTCTTAAAAGATACTTGGTTTCTGTCAAAATTGGAAATAACCTCAGTAAATTTTAGATTTAACTTTTGTCAGCATGCCATTGTTCTTTAGATATTTTCCCTCCAGGGCCTGGCAAAAATATTAAATTATTTCCAAGAAAAAATTATGATAACTTGAAGAATAAAAATGTTTTACTTTTCCTACAAGGTTTTTAATAATTTTCTGGAATGCTATAATTACTTTCTTCTAAATAGTAAGTGAAAGAATTTGCTAAAAATATCTCAGACCACTTTTTAGTTTTGCTTATTGTTCTGGAAACTTTTGTTTCCTGAAACCATTTCAGAACCTATGGGATCCAAATAATTTATTAATGTGCACCAATTTTCATTATACTCTATGTAACTTGCAAAAAGCAAGATTTTCCACCTGTAACAATCAATTGTGTTGATCAGCAAAAGGGCATATCTCCCCCATTCCATCTTGACAGAGATGGCTTATTTCTTTCCAGTTCCAACCAAAGAGAGCAGTTTCAAACAGCCTGTGAAATCCAAGTAGATTTCTACCATACAGAAGTCTATTTCCTGATGGATTCTCTACCCTTTTTCCTGAATGATGGACAAAGAGTGATACGTGTTATGGATGGAAGACAGTGGCCAGCTCAGGATTGAGTGTCTTCAGAAATTATGCCCAAATGAATCATGGACTGAACCCATTTTGTTATACTAAAATTTCCTTTGTGCACTAGAGGTCATAAAAATGTTTCACTGCCAAATCTAGACCACTTTATCCTCCAATGAAATTATGATTTCTAAAACACAAAATCTAAGAAAAACTCACATTGGGTAGCAAGCAAGGCCAGCCAGTTCATCAATAGCCAGGCATAAAAGTCTACATGTTTCATTTTGCCAATAAGCTTGTCTGCTTCATCTGGTGCCAACAACTCAGTCCTCTGAACATATGACATATTGAATAAAGGAACCTTTTCAAATCTATGGAATACTTCAGTTCTCATCTTTCTAATGTATCATCTGATACAAGGGTTCATTCTATCCTTCTAGAGTTAATAAATGATTACTGTCCCAAGTCTGATATTCTGGAGGTGCTATAGTAAAAACTGCCCCAAACGTCCCTTCAGGACAGTGGTTATTTTTTAAAACAAATTTACTGTGTATCCTGGAGTTTCTAGAAGTTCACTTATACAGAAAACTGAATACAACATTCACCACTGAGGTTTTAACTTTCCATTCTTTGTCAACAATTGTACAATAAAGAGAAAATAGATCTGTAATTATGCAGGAGGAAAATAACTCAATTTAAATAATTGCGCTGCGAAATTCAACTCTGTTGTCATAAAATTTTTGACTAAGAATCCTACAAAAGAATTCACTCTGCTTGGTTTATTACTCAATAGAAATCTATGATAATCTGATAACAGCCACATTCCATATTGGAAATTTGTATGTTTCCATAGGTCTAAATTTGCTGATGACCTATTTCAAGAGGGCAATCAACCTTTACCAAACTCACTGAGTTCATTTTTCCCTCCTTTGCACCAGATTGAGAGAATATTAACAGATCTGCTGAAGGCCCTAGCAGAATCTTTATGCTAAGAAGAAGGGATGAACTTGCTTTTTTGCCCTCTGTACAGGAAGAGAAGGACTGAACGATGGTCTACAAGGGAAGCTTGGTGTCATATGTAGCAGAGGAGCATATATACGTGAGACAATTGTACCACATACACGATAGCAGGCCTTATTCTTTTCTGATGTGCAGTTCTTTATCCAGAGGATGCGGGCATCTGTGGCACAGGCCAGTAACAAATCAAAGTGGAGCTACTGAGCTTACCCTGAGTGGGAGGCATCAAGATTGATAGTGTGATGTCTGTGAGTGAGAGGTGCTGAAGGCTGATGGGGTGGTGAAAGGAGCTGATATACTTAGATTACTTTACATGTTATTGTTCAATGCAAAGCCCTTCATGTGTGTTAGAGAGTAATAGTTTCTCTTCTTTTAATGATCTTTTAGTAGGAGAATGGACCAGATGACCTCTATGGGTGTCTCTCCACAGGGTAAGTCCAAGTTCTATATGCTTAGTAAAGGTTTGCCTCTCTAGGCCTTATATGTGAAACAACAGACTTGTTTGATGAGTTGTCTGCTCTCAGGGAGTTTACAATCTATTGCTGGGATAAGAAAGCAAACAAGAAATTTCTCAAAAGCAATATATGTCACTATGAAAAAAGAACAAAATATATTACAAGGAGATGTTTGTCACTTTGGTTTATTACTGTATTTCTAGTATCTCAGATAGTACCAATCACATTGTAGGTGTCCTATAAATATATTTGAATGGATGAATGAATGAGTGATTTCACAGAAAATGTATTTAAGTCAAGATTAGAAGTTCCCAAACTGAATAGGTTTGCTCTCAAAAGATTACATACTGTATGATTCAGTTCATATAACACTATTGAAATAACACAATTATAGAAATTGTGAATGGATTACTGATTGCCAGGATTAGGCAGGGAAGGTGACTGTGGCTATATGAGGGTACTACAAGAGAAGTAGGGAGATGACTATGGCTATATGAGGGTATTACAAGAGATCCTTGTGATGGAATTATTCTGTATCTTGATTGTGGTGGTAGTCACACAGATTTATACATGTGATAAAATTCCATAGAACTAAATAAATGCATACACAAATGCATGTAAAACTGGTGAAATCTGAGTAATGTTAATAGAGTGTGTCAACGTCAATATTTTCTTTGTGATTTTGTGACATAGTTATATAAAATATTAAAACTGAATGACACTGGGTGAATAATATGGTTTGGCTGTGTCCCCAACCAAATCTCATCTTGAATTGTAGTTCACATAATCCCCACATGCCGTGGGAGGGACCCGGTGGGAGGTAATTGAATCATGGAGGCAGTTAACCTCATGTTATTCTCCTGATAGTGAGTGAATTCTCACGAGATCTGATGGTTTTATAAGGGGCTTTTCCCCTTTTTGCTCAGCACTTCTCCTTGCTGCCACCATATGAAGAATGATGTGTTTGAAGCTTCCCCTTCTGCCATGATTGTAAGTTTCCTGAGGCCTCCCCAGCCATGCTGAACTGCGAGTGAATTGAACCTCTTTCCTTTATAAATTACCCAGTCTTGGGTATGTCTTTATTAGCAGTGGGAGAACAGACTAATACAGTGAAGGATATACAAGCTCTCTCTGCATTATTTCTTACAATTGTAGATGAATCTACAGTTATTTCAAAATAAAAATTTAGACACAATATCCGAATTGGTTTATTGGAGAAGGGTTCATGGAGAAGTGGGAATGAACTTGGCTTTGAAAAAATGGCAGGATTTGGATAGGAAGCGAGAAGAGTGCTTGGATGGTGTGGTGAATGGGCTAGAGAGTAGGCTATAAGAATCTCAAAGGAACAGTCATCCATGTGAATATGGAAGAAGCTGGCAGCATGGTTAATTTGGTGGCATGGTTTTTAGTAGCAAAAGTAGGAATTTTGAAGTTCAATCTCCCTCACCCTGTTGGCCAGTTCCTACACTGTCCTCTGTATGATGGCAGCAAACTCTCTAATCTCCGAATGTAGGGTTCCTCACTTGCATCACAGAGGGCATGATACTTTCTTGACAGTGATAGGAATATTAAACAAGCCAATGCATGTCAAGGGTCCAGCTCAGATTTTGGCTCACGATAGATATTTGGCAGATACAGATTCCTTTCCCCTGCCCTTAGACAAAGTCCTACAGGTAAAGCTAGGGTTCTTAGGTCAATCTCGAGGCAGGTTATCACACATTGGTAGCACTGCTCAGTGCTGGGGAAGCTGCATAATGGAGCAATGCCAGGAGGAGAAGCCTGTCACCCATTAGCCCTAAGCCACAGCAGAAGCCCAGTGTGGGCAGAGAATATGAGCGGGTGACGAGAAGTATCTTCAGTCTCTGGACTGGAAGGCACACCTGGCCTTGTGAGAGGAGAAAGACAAAGTTCTCAGAGCAGCCTGTCACAGCCAGAAGCTGTGACCACTGCTGCCTCTGCTTATGCTGCACAAGGCAAGGAAATAAAGCCAGGATGTCTTCTGGGCAGTGGCGGTGTGTCTATGTTGAGCCCAGGGCAGAGCTTCATTCCTTGTGCCCTGCACACGTCAGCCAGGATGGGAGCTGCTGGGAAAGCCAGCTGGCCGCATAAGGAGATTCCCCTTCAGCAACAGCAACAGCAGCAGCCGCAAGAACAAAACAGAAAACTTTTAAATAAAATGTTTGCTCACATACCAACAATTTTCTTAAATCTACATGGAAGATTAGTACCAATTTGGAGACAGATGAAAGATCTAAAATAATAACTTTCCAAGGAGTGTTTCTCCCTCATTTTCTCTAATTTCAAAATTCAAAATGATTACCATTTTAAAATCTTGGTTTGTGTGTGCGTGTGTATGTGTGTGTTTCCATGTGTATGTATGTGTGTGTTTTGTCTACAGTGAGTATTAGTACATTTTCTGCTATTTTCCTTCAAAGAAGAAAAACAGATTGGAGAGACGAAACTCTAAGCTGACAATATATAGTTTTGTAAATACAACATGTAACGATACAAGCATTTACCAACAGGCATTAGCTGTAACAATATGAATTCCATGGCTGAGCAGCATAAAACATATTTAGAGCCATTGCTCTACAGCATGCTACTGATGTCGTAGGATTGTGTTTATTGAGATGTACGGTGAAACCTAAGGAGCTGCTTGCACACAAGAAAGGAATCTAAATTGACTTCTCCAAATTTCTGCTGCTTTCAGGTAATAAAAACCTAACACTCTGGACTCTAAACAAAATCTTTGTCAAAATGAATTGTTAGTTTGAGATCTGGTCAGAAATGTCAGGCTAAGAAAATAAGTCAACATTTTTTGTGACGGTGGTAGTGGGTTTTTCTGTTGCGGTGGTGATTTTATTTTTGTATAGTTCCATTTGTTTTCTGTTTTCACTGCTATTGATACATCAGGCATCCAGTCATGAAAAACAATGTCCATGTCACTAAAATGGCCTCCAGGCATTCAGTATATCTACATTGGGGTTAAACATCTGTGTGAAGATGTGACAGCACACCCTATAAAAGGTATTATTGAGTAATATAGACTTTCTGTAATAACCAAACAGTAAAGCATATAGCTTTTTAAAGGTCTCCCCATGGCTGATCTCATGACTCAAAGATAAGACACTGTGCTGCAAGCTAAGTAATAAAATCTCGAGGATACTCTGGGCTAGCTTGTGACAAATCATATCAAAGTATTATTAAAGAAAGAACTTGAGACCCAAGACTATTATTGATTCTTGACAGAATTTCTTATAAATAAAGTGTTGCAATCAGGTCCCCGACTTGCCAAGGTCCTGGTAGAATTCTTCCTATTATAGGGGAGGCTGCAAAATAGTAACGCTCCATTAGTGAGAGACGAAAGCCTCTGTGTGCAGCACCACAAGGATGGGTCATGGTCAAAAGAGAGCCAATAAGAACACAATTTCCAAAGGCCTTTTAAGGCCCTCTTTGCTGATCCCTTTTTGAAATGGGTAAAGCTGCCTCTGAGCTTCAACGCAAAGCAGCCTGTGCCCTGACTGTGTTCACAGAATGAATCTGTGACCCTTCAGAGCACTAAGGACTCACCTCCATTAGTGTCCATATTCTTACAGGGAAGAGGTTGATACAGTCAACTGAAATGACAGGGTGATAAATATAAAACCACTATCATCAATAAGACTGGAATGTAAAAGCACTTAGTTTCAGCCTAAGTAACTCACAGAAAGTTTGGTTTCAAGAACCAATGCGTCATCCATCACTACTCTACCTTCTGTTGACAAAGTAATTGTACGATATCTAGAATGGAGGTTCAATACGAGCTGACATTTTTGAAAGGAGGAATTGTGTGCCGTACTTACTCATTAAATGTATTTTTCCTCTACTAAAGATGTTTCCTTTTTTAGTTTATGTATGAATAACTTTAACTAAAGTTCCCTTGACACTCTGACTTTGCTCTGAATAGCACCTATGTTCATTAACATAAAACCTGAAAGAAAATAATTTTAATGTAGTTTTTTTAACACTTCAAAAGCCTCTAACAAATTGATCGAGCACAATTATGCATTCTAAAGGGAATTATAAAGAGATCACAGAAGGTTGAAAAGTTCTAGTTAAAAAAATAAAAAAGAAAAACTTTGGGGTGATAAAGAAAAGAAAAATAGGCAGTTAATGTGAAACTACAAGACACATGAATAAAAGTAAACTTTGAATTTGTAGGTGTTTTTTACTTTTCTATAAATGCAGTGTTCGCAGAGAAGAATAAACAAGAACCCACACCAGGATAAGGCTCAGATAATTTGACAGAATAAGGTATATATTATTCAAATGTATGAACTTTGGAGTCAGACAGACCTGGGTTTGAATTTCTGCTCTGCCACTTACCTGCATGATGATGAGCAAATTATTTTTTTCTAAAACTCAGTTTCTTCATTTGTAACCAATGCGAGGATTAAATAATACTTTTTTGTGCTTTTAAAAAATGTATTATTTAATTGTTAAGCACTTAACGTTGCTTTATACACACGAGGCATCTAACAATTTGGTCCTCCCAATTCCCAAACCAAGCAAATCATGAGATGATTAGCTCTCTCTCTTAAATCTTACAGAACTTTTTTGAAAGAAGTAATTGTCCTCATTAAAGTTCCAGGGTAGGAATAAGACAAACTCTGTTCTGAGGTGGGTGCATCAACTCAGGCTTAAATTTCTACCCCTGTTTAATGGCAAGTGGAGCATTCTTGGCATTTCCTTGATCCATATATTTTTCTTGATCCTATTGCTTTTTGTAAAGTTTAGCTAAATCCCACCTCCTCCAAGGAGCCATTCCAGATTCTTCCAGTTTGATTCCCACTTCTCCAGTGGGATATTGTTGGACTTAATTTCCATTATATAGTGAGGTCTTAGAGGGTAAGAGCCCTGTCTGGTGTGCCTTTGTCCTCACAGTACCTAGCCTTGGCCTTTGCTAATGATGAACACTCAAGAAATACACCTTGAATGTCTATTGATATGCTATCTTATAAGACCAAGTTAGGGATAAAGTCCCAGAACTTGAAATAAAATCCCTAATTTCCAGATGAACCATGCCCCTAGCTCTTTCTTCATTCTGCAGATGTAGTCATTGTGATCACCATACCGAGTCACTGAAATTCAGGCAGCCAATCAAAACCATTTACTGAGCCCCAAAGTGTTGTAAATAAGGGATATGCAAGATAAATAAAAAGCTGTACACCAACCTTTGAGAAACTTACTATCTTGCTAAGAAAATGTACATGAGGGGGATGTTAAAAACACCACCACCACCATATGTAGGTTATAAATCTTAGGCTGCCAGGCAATAAACCTCAGCGGATATGTTCCCCCATTGCCCCGGGCCATTATATACAAGTTATAGTACAGAGAGTGTATCAGTAAAACTATATTGGACCTGTTGCTCTGCATGAGTTTAGATTTATATTTAGCTCGAAAGTCCAGGCAAGCAGGACAAATCTCCTCTCTTTTTTTTAAATTACAGCCTTCCTAGTGGTTACAGACATGAGTGCTGGAGACAGTCTGCCTTGGTCAGCACCTCAGTTCCCTTTTTCACTTGTTTGGCCTTGGACAAGTCACTTAACTTCTTGATCTATCACTTTCCTCATCTGTAAAATGGGAGTAAAAATCGGATGTTCCTCATAGCATTTTGGGGTTGATTAATTTGGTAAATTCAAGTCAAGCACTTACAACATTACCTGTCACACAGTGAGCACTTAATACGCACTGTTTATCATTAATTGTTTGCTGGAAGCAGCACATTTTGGCAAGAACACTGTTCACTAAGGCTGTTGATTCCATGGCAAAATTTATTCTCCAAAATTGAAAAACTTATCCTAGGCCTTATTGCTGGTTGGATTTTTCTTGCTTATTGATGAAAATTGCAAGGAAATAAAGAAGAGTGAGACAGGAGGGGCTAAAAGTTGTGACCCTTAGAAATTTCATGACAAGTGTAAAATGGAGCAATGAAGAGAGTGGTGATATCACAGAGGTTGTCCATCATTTACCTGAGAGAAGGGGGAGAGCACTTAACTGTAAACCTCAGGCATGTGTTGATCTTGCAGTTTTAACAGTTTGCCAGTACTTGACATGCACATACCTATATACTTCCAAAAAATCCTCATTACAACTTTTATTATCTCCATTTTAGAATTTAGAATATGGAGACTCCGGGAATTTAGGTGACTTGTCCAAGGTGAGACAAACAGCATGTGTTGAGTCCAGTATTGGCTTCTGTCTAACTCCAAACCCTTTAGTCTTGCAAAGACACTCTTATAAAACGGTTCTTCAAGTAGAAGAAGAATCACTTTACCATGAATTAAATTTAGGGCCTACCTTTCACCCTGCACATAGGTTACAGCCACCAGTAAATTTCTCCTGAAATCTAGAAAGCAACTGGCTTTAAACAGAATCCAGTGTATATATCATTTGTACAAAGTGGAGAACCTTTGATTCTTAACCTTGAAACTTCCTCTGCCCCAACACAACATTTAAGAGACAAAAAGCAAATATTCTTTTGCGTTTAGATGCTCTGCTGCCTGCCTTCTGCAGCAGCATTGAGGTCCCTGGAGCACCTGAACCCATTTATATTCCATCTGTTTCTTGCCTTCCTAAAGCAATTTTATTGCGCCCCAGAAGGCTTTGCTTCTCTCAGAGAGGGGAGAAGCACTCAAAGACATACACAGCATGCACCAGAGACTTTGCAGGTAGGCAAGAAAGATAAACAGGTTCAAGAGCCAGGAACACAGATATCTGAGCCTGTAGCACTTAGACATGCATTGGCCTACCCGATTCTTGGCTGCAAGATTACCGCTCAAAGAGACCTGTACCTAGGAGTCCACTCTGTGGGGAGAAAGCTGAACTTTTCATATGGTGGGTGAAACTCAGAGTGCTACTAAGAGACAGAGAGGAGAAAGGCATGCAAATTGATGGGAAGGTAGATTCTCATACATCTTGTTAAAATATAAAGAAGTACTGGAATGCTATATGGCCACTGAGTGCTGAGAGGGCTTGGCAAATCACTTTTCTCACTGAGAATGGCCTCAAGCTCGTCCTCCTGAAGCAAGAACATCTAAAGCCTATTCGTTTTGGTCCTTCAGGGGTGGATGTTGGCTGCTCCTGAGGAAAGGCTCCCCTATGAAACCCTTGAAAGTGTTTCCCTGGAGCCATGCCTGGTTTAATGGCTCCTGTTTAGATGCAGTTATGACTGGCTTAGGAAACTGGGGGAGTGTGGAATCAGCAGGGGTAGGGATATGCAGTAGAGGGCAAAGGGGACTTGTTCATAGTTTTTCACGTATCTGGAAACAGCGCTCAACATGGACTTCTCTTATTCCGAATTGTTATGGGAGTCAATTATTCCACCTATTAGGTTTTAATGTAGCACCAATAAGTCAAAACCAGTTTAACAACTAAGAATTATAGTTGGTATAAAACGTTTGAATTTAGGCTAATAACATATTAAGTTATAGACAGATGAGATTTCAAATGACTAAGGTAAGAAATTGGGTTCATAATGGACACATTAATAGGCTGCTAAACTGACTTTAAAGGCTCCGGCAGGCACGTTCAAGACACCAAATATATAAAAACTCCATCCATCCTGAGCTTCCTCATCATGTCACCTAATAGAATTTCAAACACTATTAGCACACTGATAAATGGTTATTATATATTACCCATGCATGCTGCCTTATGAATTAAAAGACAAGCACAAGCATCAGGTATTTGTTGTATTGGGTAATTTTTCTTTATTCTTGATTATGAAGTACTGAGTTTTACTTCCCCAGGTTGTTTCAGGAGCCATGAACCCCTTTCTAATTTCAGAAAACAAACATAAAAACCCTTTTGTAACCAGAATGACCACATCTATGACGGGATAAATATCCAGAATAGCTTGAGAGAAAGCCATCCAGGGCAGCTGCTGTGGCACTCAGCTGACCAATATCTGAGGCCAGACCTAACTCTCCATTGCCACATCTGCCAGGCCAAGGACCATCATTCATCTACTCACCAAACATTTTTTTTTGAGCAACTACTCTAACCCGAATGTTGTTCTAATCACTGTCAATATGACAGCAAACAAAATAGACATGATTTGTGCACTCATGGTGCTTGAGGTTTTGTGGGAGAGATAGGCACTTAACAGCCGAAAACTTGTTAATTACACATATAATTAGTATGTGGGACCTATGGAAGACAGAGAGAAGAAGAATTCTCTGAGAAATGGCAGTTAATCAGAAATCTGAATAAGATTTATTCAAGTAAAGAAGAAATATACATTTAAATTTCTGAAGCAGAAAGCTCTTATGCTCACCAAAAGAAATGGATTATGACTAACAGAGGACACTTCATGAAGATCAGGCCAAGGACTTAGGGTTTTGTCCTAAGAGCAATGGAGGTCACTGAAGAGATTTAAGCAGGGGAGCCATGTGGTTAAATTTGAGTTTTTAAAAACGCTACTATTACTGTTATATGAAAAATGGGTTGATGGGATCAAGAGGGACAGCTAGAAGTGTAACTAGGGAGCTATTTCAGTAATCCATCTGTGTGATGATCGAGGCTTGCATCAAGATCAAGATGCCAACGGTGGAAATAAAGAACACTGAAAGGATTCAATATCCATTATGAAAGTGGGATCAACGAGACCTGTGATGGACAGGACAGAGGGATGAAAAGAGAGGCAGGTGTCAAGAGCTACTTCCAGAGTTCCAGCATGAGGAACTGGATGGACAGAGATGCCATTTAGCCCCCTGAGCTTACAGAGATATAAATCCATAAGGAAATTCCACTGAAAGTACATCAATCCCTTGTCTATTCCAATAGCTTACTTTTCTGGGAGACTCATTGATGTAGAACTGAGTCAAGTAAGAGATAATACTTCCATGGAAGCCAAAATAGACATCATAAAATCTATGAGCTTTGATGGAGAAAAGTTCCTAAACTCTCAATCAAAACCATCTGTTTACTCTTCCTCTTAACATAACTTTCTTACATAGCACTTACATGGCCATAAAATAATGACATAAAGCAAAATACAGAAACAAATGAATGACCCCACAGGGTAGGTAGAAACATCCATAAGAACATGGAAACAACATGAGAGTATGCAGTTTGCAATGTGAAAAAAATATTTGTGTGATATGGAAAGTTTTCATTGTGTTGATCATATTTACCCAAGAAAAATACACCTTCACTGAATTTTCCTATATGTTTTTATTCATTAGAATAATTTCTATTACTGCTTTTATTTCTTTCTTTGTTTTTTGTCCTTTTCAGTTCTTCTCTCTTTCCCTGTCATTCTTATCTTTACGTTCTTTTTCCTTGGCAATTACAAAGTTAGACTTTCAATATTTATAATTAGATCTATGAAAAAAGACACAGTGAAGGTTGTAGAGAGTTTCTCAAAAGTCAGCTAATATACAAAGAAGACTGTAATAATCATTCTGAATTCTCAATGAAGTATCACTACGATCTCTTTAAAAATAAAGAGACTAATTTATCTTTGTATCCTCAGATCTTAGCATATACCTAGAAAAATTGATTTAAAATTTCTTGAGGGAATGGGTATAATGATAGTCTAAGCAAATAATATTGAATCTTTGGGAACGGTGATGAGGTCTATTTGGCAGACAGTTTGTCAGGGTAGTCAGTGGGAGGGCAACTTACATGAAAGAGATAGGGGAAAGTTTTAGATTAGGTGTTAGAAGGCCTTCTTTTTTTTTTTTTTTTGGAGATGGAGTCTCGCTTTGTCGCCCAGGCTGGAGTGCAGTGGCACGATCTCGGCTCACTGCAACCTCCGCCTCCCAGGTTCAAGTGATTCTCCTGCCTCAGCCTCCCAAGTAGCTGGGATTACAGGCACTCACCACCACGCCTGGCTAATTTTTGTATTTTTAGTAGAGACGAGGTTTCATCATGTTGGTCAGGCTGGTCTCGATCTCCTGACCTCGTGATCCACCCGCCTCAGCCTCCCAAATTGCTGAGATTACAGGCATAAGCCACCGTGCCCAGCCCTGGAAGGCCTTCTAAATGTCAGAGTAAACTATCTTTTTTTTCATGTTAGATTGCCCAGGAAAATTGTGGCATCACTTTCCTTTGGAATTTAATTGAATTTGATATTTTTATTATTGTATAAATAATATTACAAGAAATTGAAACAAAAAGAAAACATAAATCCAAGTCTCTAGCAATTGAACACATCAAATTAAACTCCCATATATGTGAGTTTTTCCCTAGTCCCTGCCTACAACACACACACACACACACACACACACATATACACACAGACAAACTAATATCTGAGGTAATCATAGCATGTATACAATTAAGCATTTTCTTTTGTGTAATATTATATCATAAACTTGTACAAAATTTTCAGTCATGATTTTAATGCATTAAAAGTCCATCAATTTGAAAATGATCCAATCACCTATCTGCATTTCAAAAATTCATTAAAATAACAATGAAAATAAATCAAGAGGAAGACATCAGTATCTATTAATTCACATGTTGTTCATCCATTAATTCAACAAATATTTATTGAATGCCAATCATATGTCAGACACTTTCATAGACTCTGGGTACACCATGGGAATTAGAGTTTATTTCTGCTCTCATAGTGATTACAATTTAATGAGATGGAGAGACATTCTTTCCAGGGAACCACAGAAAGAGTCAATCTTAAGGTTGACAGGCATGAGGATCAGGAGTGGGCTTTGGTACATAGGTTCAGGACAATTAAATAAAAATATTTCTATAAAAGAGCTGGGACTGGTGATTCCTCCGCCTCCTACAAGGGTAAAGAGTAGCATTTGCCTCCACTTTAATCAAGTCCTTGGGAGTTGATTTCTAAACTTGTCTTTCCAAGAGTCCTTACTGGAGAACTGGAAATAGAGAAAAGAGACCAGAGCTAGAGATAACTCTAGACCCACACAACAGTCCAAAGTGTGAGTGGAGTTGTGGGGTGGGAAGAAAAGACAGCTCCAGGCTGGCACAGGAATGAAATAAATAAATTACTTTATTCTGTCCTCAGAGTAAACTCTCCCTTTCAATGGTGATGTTGGGAGAACTGATGCTACATGCTTATTTCCTTCCTACACATTCCACAGGGAAGCTTGACTGTCAGAAGCACAGCCCCCTGGTGGCCTTACCAGGAAGAGGAGGGGGCCTTTGGTAAATCAAGTAATGACCACAAAAATCTTACCATTAACTTATGCTAATTGCAAGATCCTCATTTATCCATGTTGACAGTTACCTAACCAATAGCATAAAATAAGGTTATCAAAAATAAACAAATAGAACAAATGACCCTAGGGAAGTGAAGCTAGTGTTAAGAACAGAAGAAAACATAAACATTTGATTGGTATCCTAGTATATATTCAAGAAGATATTATATCCCTAAAACACAATTAGACCACTCCAAAAAGAAGTAATCAGGAAGTAAGACAGACTTTTAAGAAATTAAATAAGATTTCTAAAAGGTAAAGAAATGAATAAAAGAACTCAATAATGAATGAACACGGCTGAAAAATGAACTTGAGTGATTTGGAAGATAAGGTTAATACTCCAGAACTAAATAACAAAGGAATGGAAACTATGGGACAATGCTTCATCAAATGCCAATTCAGAACAGATCAAAGTATCTAGAATTCTTGAGGGAAATAATATTCTTTCCCACACATGGGAAATACAGTCAAATAAATGATAGAAAAAAATTTGACTGAGCTAAAGGCACAACTGATTATGCAAATTGAAATCCTAGATGCATTTTTATAAAATTTCAGAACTTAAGAGCAATGAGAAATCCTAAGAAGTCCCAGAGGGAAAAAATAGATTATCAACAAAGGACAAAAAATATACCAACATTACACTTTTTAATCAGAAGTAAAAGCTAGTTAACAGGCAACTTTAAAGTTTTAGCCAAACTGTCATTTCTGTTGGAGAACTCATACAAGCCTTGTCTTAGAAAAAAAAAAAAAAAAGTAAAAGAAATTACTAGAGGATGCACTTCAATGAAACAAAACAGGAATCCTGAAATTATGACATGGAATTGAAGCACAATGGTACTAACACAGGGCAACACAAAAAGACAGTAATTGTGCAGCAGCCCTAATAAGCAATGTGTAAAATCAGTGAGAGTGCTATGTAAAAAATATCTTTAATAAGCAACTTGATTCTTTTTCAAATTGCATAATCCAAAAATGAAAGTTCTCTATGATAACATAAAATCACTTGCATTTTCCCTATCTCAATATGAAAAATAAAGGTATTTAGCAATTCTACGAATAAATAGATGCAATGAAAGCCATCATCCAAACAATGCGCTCATTCTAAGGAAGTTAACAAGTATAGCCAGGAAAATAGACTCTGTTTGCTCTTGATGCTTAGACTCAACAGTCTCCTTTAAGTGGTGGAAATTGAAATTGTCCAAAGATGGACATATACTTCTCTGTGGATCCAATCACTTCACTTCGTTGTGCTGGAAATAATATTTATATTACAATGATATTACATAGGTGTTGATTTTCAATTTATAAAATCAACTTACAGAGACAAAGCAAAGAAGACAATTATAATTACAAGACGTAAGAGTAATAGTATAATTAATTGGACTGGGATCTGAAGAAAGGGAGAGAAAAATAGATGAAAAAAAAGTAGGCTCATTAATTTCCTCACTTATCTAGTTAAGACTCAATAGATGCTCTCTAAATTGATGAATAAAGAATAAATAAAG
Source organism: Gorilla gorilla gorilla (assembly GCF_029281585.2). Taxonomy (NCBI): domain Eukaryota; kingdom Metazoa; phylum Chordata; class Mammalia; order Primates; family Hominidae; genus Gorilla; species Gorilla gorilla. Next base: position 151,891,445 of record NC_073224.2, on the reverse strand, counting down.
GCCTAGATATATTACTTAGTTATAAATGTAATGGCTAGAAGTACTAATAATATAACTAATAAAACTGAGAGATAAGTATGTTAAAATCCCAATGTTTTATAGTTTGGCAAAAATAGATGCAGTCTAAAGTTGATAAATTGGGAAACAGATATATAAATATATTATTTAGAATTTATGTAGCAATTCATGGTGGATGAACCTTGACTCTCATTACAGCCTGTTGTATTGTTTGTTTATAGCAGATGACTCAGGAAAATAGCTCTCAGTAATATGTGATAAAAGAACTCATAACTGTCATTCAATTTCAAGTCTAATTTCTCTAGGAGGAAAAGATTGCCTTTTTTTTTTTTTTTTTTGGAGATAGTCTTGCTTTGTCACCCAGTCTATGGTCTGTGAGTGTGTGGTAGCCTGACTTTAATTCCCATGAGAAGCAGAAACTGACAAAATGTCCAGCTCAGATGCAATGAGGAGCAAAGCAGAACCATCTTAAGCAGAAACAACTGGTGACTCTAGGAATTTTCAAAGGAAAATGGGCTACTTGGGGGAGTATTCAAAGCACTGTGAAAACCATATATCCTAGTCTTGGTTCCTGATAATGTGTTCTGGATATGGCAAAGTGGGAAGAATCTTATAAAGACCTTTCAAAGTTTAGGTACCCTTCTCATGCTTTTGGGACTTGAGTTTTGCTAGTTATTCCATTTTTTAAATCAAACACATTTATCTGATTTTGAGAAAAGATTTTATTTGAAGTAATCAATGATAATCATCCAACAAATTCCATTTTGATCCACTCTGGACTTTTTTTTAAGAGGCAGAGTCTTGCCATGCTACCCAGGCTGAAGTCCTGTGGCTATTCACAGGCACAATCACAGTGCACTACAGCCGGCAACTCTTGGGTTCAAGTGATCATCCTGTTTCCGCCTTATAAGCAGATAGGACTACAGGTGTGTGCCACTGCATTCAGCTCTCAGTCTGAACAATTTAAATGCCACTTTAAAGAAAATCCAAGTCTGCTGTTAGGACCCTCTCTCTTAAGAATATTTTGCAAAGAAAAGCATAAAAAGAGACTGTGCTCAGATGCTCAAGACAGCACATTAGACATGTATCACCAGGAGCTAGAGCTGCACAGGGCTGTGCTTACACCTGCTGCCCTACGTTGCTCAATGTGCATGCAATGTGGGGCCAGACAGAGAAGATGACTGGTCATGCTTCCCTTAAAAACTGTGTGCCTCTTGACAATTGCAAAGCCTCTCCAAGCCTCATTTGCTCATCCGTAAAGTGGACATATTAAAGACAATTAGATACAACCTACCTCATTGATTTATAATGGTACTCAAATAAGATCATTTGTTAATGGTTCTTTATAAATTTAATGTATTGTTGTTATTATTATTACCATTCATATCATCATGGGATAGATTTTAAGAAAACTCTTTCACTTGGCTCATTTTTCTTTCTTTTGCTCTTGCCTAGCATTGAGTATATTGATGTCATAAGATTTCAAATGGTTATGCCAGCTCATTGGCTTTTCTTCTCCAAGATCAAAAGGGCTCTTCATCTTGACCACACCAGTGAAATGGAATTTAAGTTTCCTTGCTAAAGCATAATATCAGAGTTCCAATTAGGAATTTTTGCGGCTGGCTACTTCCATAATTAGACACATTTGGTGGTTCCTTTTATTACCCTCCATTCTCAAGTCCTTCATCTTACATTACTTCTCTATGTGTCTCTCTCTAAAGTCAATGGCTTACACATTTCTGTATCTCTTTGATTTGCCAGTTTCTGTGGTCCGTTGTCTCCTACGTATCCTCTTGCATCATTAGTAAACTATCATTAGATGCTTAATAAATTACTAGAATTTATTAGAATCCCTTTCAAACAAAGCATTTTGAAGTGCCAATTACTGATTGGTATGGCCTGGTAAAACTATTTTTTATTAAATCAGGCTTATGAATATAGATAGGAAATACACCCTTTGTGATAGGTAGATCTCTGAATCAAATTGAGAATGTTTCTCCAAGCATTTTTCACATCTCTTTAGCCATCCAGAACTATGAATTTTATAATATTTAACTTTCTATATATTTTATAGTTAATAAGGGGATTAAAAATTAAGTAAAATGAGAGTCATCTATTATTGTATTAGGTTGCAATACTGCACAAAGTACTATAAAAAGCATTGAAAAATACAAATTATTTCAGAAGACTAATTAAAGAAGAACTCAAGTACCCTAATTCTACACACCATTATATTTTTAAAATAACCCATGAAACAAACAAGTTGGTTTGTTGTTGCTTTTCCAAAGAAGCATGTGGTAATTTTAACATGGCTTATGGCAATGCATTAATTGCATAAAATATCATTTCTGGGACTCAGTCTGCAATTCTCTTCTCTATCTACACTCGCTCCCTCAGTGATCCTATTTATTTTTGTGGCTATAAGTACCACCTCTATACTCTTAATTTCCCACTTGTATTCTTGTCCCAACCAGACCTCAATGCATATGTCCAAATACTGACTTCACTTTACACCTGGATGTGTAATAGTCAATTCAAACTTAACATTTACAAACAAACTGAACTCCCCATTCTTCCCACCAAGTACTCCTCTCACAATGCTCCTCATACCTGTACAGGGCACCAACATTCATTTAGAGGCTAATATTAAAATCTTGGATTCATCCTTGATTCCTCTCTTTCTCTCACTTCCCACATTCAATTCATCAACATATCTTGTCAAATACACATTTAAAGTATTTCCAAGTGGACCATTTCTCACCATATCTACACATTTCATCCCAATCCAAACACTATCACCTTGTATCTGACAATAGCAATGGCTTCTTAGCAGGTTTGCTGCCTCTATTCTTACTCTATACTGTCTATTCTCCACATAGCAGCTAAATGACCTTTTTTGTTGTCATTCAGGGGATTTTTCTTTATTTCTTCTAAAAAAAAAAGGGATACATGTGTAGAATATGCAGGTTTGTTACATAGGTATACATGTGCCATGGTGGTTGGCTGCACCTATTGACCCATCCTCTAAGTTCCCTCCCCTTGCCTCCCATCCCCCAACAGGCACTGGTACGTGTTGTTCCCCTCTCTGTGTCCATGTTTTCTCAATGTTCAACTCCCACTTGTGAGTGAGAACATGCAGTGTTTGGTTTTCTGTTCCTGTGTTAGTTTGCTGAGGATGATGGCTTCCAGCTTCATCCATGTCCCTGCATAGGACAAGATTTCATTCCTTTTTATGGCTGCATAATATTCCATGGTGTATGTGTACCACATTTTCTTTATTGAGTCTATCACTGATGGGCATTTGGGTTGGTCCCATGTCTTTGCTATTGTAAATAGTGCTGCAATAAACATACATGTGCATGTGTCTTTATAGTAGAATGATTTATATTTCTTTGGGTATATACCCAGGAATGGGATTGCTGAGTCAAATGGTATTTCTGGTTCTAGATCCTTGAGGAATTACCATACTGTCTTCCACAATGGTTGAACTAATTTACATTCCCACCAAACGTGTAAAAGAGTTCCTATTTCTCCACAGCCTCACCATCATGTTTTGTTTCCTGACTTTTTAATAATTGCCATTCTGACTGGCGTGATATGGTGTCTCATTGTGGTTTTGATTTGCATTTCTCTGATGATCAGTGATGTTGAGCTTTTTTTCATGTTTGTTGGCCGCATAAATGTCTTCTTTTGAGAAGTGTCTGTTCATGTCCCTTGCCCACTTTTTGATGGGGTTGTTTTTTTCTTGTAAATATGTTTCAGTTCCTTGTAAATTCTGGGTATCACACCTTTGTCAGATGGGTAGATTACAAACATTTTCTCCCATTGTGTAGGTTGCCTGTTCACTCTGATGATAGTTTCTTTTGCTGCGCAGAGCTCTTTAGTTTAATTAGATTCCATTTGTCAATTTTGGCTTTTGTTGCAATTACTTTTGGCATTTTCATCATGAAGTCTTTGCCCATGCCTATGTCCTGAATGGTATTGCCTAGGTTTTCTTCTAGGGTTTTTATGGTTTTGGGTTTTACATTTAAGTCTTTAATCCACCTTGAGTTAATTTTTGTATAAGGTGTAAGGTAGGGATCCAGTTTCAGTTTTCTGCAAATGGCTAGCTAGTTTTCCCAGCACCATTTACTGAATAGGGGATCCTTTCCCCATTGCTTATTTTTGCCACGTTTGTCAAAGATCAGATTGTTGTAAATGTGTGGTGTTATTTCTTAGGTCTCTGTTCTGCTCCATTGGTCTGTATGTCTGTTTTGGTACCAGTACCATGCTGTTTTGGTTACTGTAGCCTTGTAATATAGTTTAAATTCAGGTAGTGTGATGCTTCCAGCTTTGTTCTTTTTGCTTAGGATTGTCTTGGCTATACACGGTCTTCTTTGATTCCACATAAAATTTAAAATAGTTTTTCTAATTCTGTAAAGAATGTCAATGGTAGTTGGATGGGAATAGCATTGAATCTATAAATTACTTTGGGCAGTATGGCCATTTACATGATATTGATTCTTCCTATTCATAAGCATGGAATGTTTTTTCATTTGTTTATGTCCTCTCTTCTTTCCTTGAGCAGTGGTTTGTAGTTCTCCTTGAAGAGGTCCTTCACATCCCTTGTTAGCTGTATTCCTAGGTATTTTATTCTCTTTGTAGAACTTGTGAATGGAAGTTCATTCATGATTTGGCTATCTGTTTGCCTATTGTTGGTGTAAAGGAATGCTTGTGATTTTTGCACATTGATTTTGTATCCTGAGACTTTGCTGAAGTTGATTATCAGTTCAAGAACTTTTGGGGCTGAGATGATGGGATTTTCTAAATATAAAATCATTTCTTCTGCAAACAGAGACAACTTAACTTCCTCTCTTCCTATTTGAATACACTTTATTTCTTTCTCCTGCCTGACTCCCCTGGCCAGAACTTCCAATGCTATGTTGAATAGGAGTGGTGAGAGAGGACATCCTTGTCTTGTGATGGTTTTCAAAGGGAATGCTTGAGTTTTTTGCCCATTCAATATGATATTGGCTGTGGGTGTGTCATAAATTGCTCTTATTATTTTGAGGTATGTTCCATCAATACCTAGTTTATTGAGAGTTTTTAACATGAAGGGATGTTGAATTTTATCAAAGGCCTTTTCTGCATCTATTGAGATAATTGTGTGGTTTTTGTCTTTGGTTCTGTTTATGTGATGGATTACATTCATTGATTTGCATATGTTGAACCAGCCTTTCATCCCAGGGATGAAGCCGACTTGATCGTGGTGGATACATTTTTTGACATGCTGCTGGATTCGGTTTGCCAGTATTTTATTGAGGATTTTCGCATCGATGTTCATCAGGGATGTTGGCCTGAAGTTTTCATTTTTTGTTGTGTCTCTTCCCGGTTTTGGTATCAGGATGATGCTGGCTTCATAAAATGACTTAGGGAAGAGTCCCTCCCTTTCAATTGTTTGGAATAGTTTCAGAATGAATGGTTCCAGCTCCTCTTTGTATTTCTGGTAGAATTCAGCTGTGAATTCATCTGGTCCTGGGCTTTTTTCGGTTGATAGGCTATTAATTACTGCCTCAATTTCAGAGCTTGTTATTGGTCTATTCAGCGATTCAACTTCTTCCTGGTTTAGTCTTGGTAAGGTGTATGCATCCAGGAATTTACCCGTTTCTTCTAGATTTTCTAGTTTATTTTCATAGAGGTGTTAATAATATTCTTTGATGTTAGTTTGTATTTCTGTGGGGTCAGTGGTAATATCCCCTTTATCACTTTTTTATTGTGCCTATTTGATTCTTCTCTTCTTCTTTATTTGTCTAGCTAGCAGTCTATCTGTTCTGTTAATTTTTCAAACAACCAGCTCCTGGATTTGATTTTTTGGAGGGTTTTTTGTGTCTCTATCTCCTTCAATTCTTCTCTGATCTTAGTTATTTCTTGTCATCTGCTAGCTTTTGGACTAGTTTCCTCTTGCCTCTCTAGCTCTTTTAACTGTGATGTTAGGGTGTTGATTCAAGATCTTTCTAGCTTTCTGATGTGGGCATTTAGTGCTACAAATTTCCCTCTTAACACTGCTTTAGCTGTGTCCCAGAGATTCTGGTATGTTGTCTCTTTGTTCTCCTTGGTTTCAAATAACTTATTTATTTCTGCCTTAATTTCATTATTAACACAGTAGTCATTCAGGAGCAGGTTGTTCAATTTCCATGAAATTATGTGGTTTTGAGTGAGTTTCTTAATCCTGAGTTCTAATTTGATTGCACCATTGTCTGAGACACTGTTTGTTATTATTTCAATTCTTTTGCATTTGCTGAGGAGTGTTTTACTTTCAATTATGTGGTCGATTTTAGAATAAGTGCCATGTGGCCTGGAGAAGAATGTATATTCTGTTGACTTGGGGTGGAGAGCACTGTAGACGTCTACTAGGTCCACTTGATCCAGAGCTGAGTTCAAGTCCTGAATGTTCCTGTTAATTTTCTGTCTCGTTGATCAGTCTAATACTGACAGTGGGCTGTTAAAGTCTTTCACTGTTATTGTGTGGGAGTCTAAGTCTCTTTGTAGGTCTCTAAGAACTTGTTTTATGAATCTGGGTGCTCCTGTATTGGGTGCATATATATTCAGAATAGTTAGCTCTTCTTATTGAATTGTCCCTTTATCATTATGTAGTGCCCTCCTTTGTCTCTTCTGATCTTTGTTGGTTTAAAGTCTGTTTTGTCAGAGACTGGGATTGCAACCCCTGCTTTTTTTTGCTTTCCATTTGCTTGGTAAATTTTCCTCCATCCCTTTATTTTGAGTCTGTATATGTCTTTGCACGTAAGACAGGTCTTTGGGTTAGAACATGCTCCTTTAGTGTATCGTAGTTTTTTATTACCCATCTTCTGAAGCCTACTTTTGTCAGTTCATCCACCTGATCCTCCGTCAGTTCTGTGCCCTTGATAGAGAAATGTTGCGATAATTTGGAGAAGAAGAGGCACTCTGGCCTTTTGGGGTTTTGGCATTTTTTCGTTAATTCAGAAAGAATCATGAGTTTGTCTAGTTTCAGTCTTTGAGGCTGCTGACCCTTGGATGGGGTTTTTGTGGGGGCCTTGTGGTTGTTGATGCCGTTGTTGCTGCTTAATGCTTGTTTGTTTTTCTTTTAATAGTCAGGTCCTTCTTCTATAGGGCTGCTGCAGTTTGCTAGGGATTCACTTCAGGCCGGATTCATCTGATTTGCTCCTATGCCTGGAGATGTCACTCAAGCAGGCTGGAGAACAGCAAAGATGGGTGTCTACTCCTTTTTCTGGGACCCCTGACCTTGAGGGGCACCAACCTGATGCCAGTAGGATCGGTCCTGTATAGGGTGTCTGACAACCCCTGTTGGAGGATCTCATCCAGTTGGGTGGCACAAGGAGCAGGACCCGTTTAACGAAGCACTTTGTCCCTTGGTGGAGATGGTGTGTTTTGCTGGGGGGAAACCCATTCTTCTGGGCTGCCCGGATTCCTCAGAACTACCAGGAGGAGAGGCTAAGTCTGCTGGTCTGCAGAGACTGCAGCCACTCCTCCTGCTAGGGGCTCAGGCCCAGGGAGATCCGAATTCTGTCCCTGAGCCTATGGCTGGAGTTATTGGAGATCCTGCAGGGAAGCATTGCCCACTGAGGAAGGGTGGGTCAGGTTTAGAACTGAAAAGGCACTCTGGCCACAGATGGCCACAGCTGGTGTGTTGGGCTGTGGGGACAAGTCTTGGGACCAGGTTGTCCAGTCTCCCTGGCTCCATCAGGGGAAAAGCGCAGCCTGGAGCTATAGAAATGGGTGCCGCCCTTCCCCCACCCAGGGAGATTAGGGTGTTAGGCAGTCGCGAGTCCCAGTGCTGGCTGCTGCCCCTCCCCCCAAGGAGCTCAAATGGCTTAGATAGCAGGCAGCTGCATCTGGTGTTGGTCGCTCCTCCCACTGGGAGTTCAGTAGGGTTAATCAGATTCCAGTTGAGAGGCTCTAAGAATCTGAAAGTTCTGGGGTTGGGATGTTAGGCCCCAGTGGCACGGGTTTGTGAGTGGGATCTTCCAATCTGTGGGTTGCACAGTTGCGTGGAAAAAGCACAGTTTCCCTGGCTGGATAACAAGCTCACTCATTTCTTCCCTTGGCTGGGGGGAAGGGGTTCCCCTACCCCGTGTGGCTCCTCAGGTGGGCCACCGCAACACACGGCTCTTCCTTCTCTCCATAGGTCACGCCAGCCTTCTAGTCAATTTTGATGAGAGAACCTGGATACCTTGATTGCAGGTGAAGGATTCACATGCTTATTATGGTTTTTTTCAGTGGGAGCCTCTGAAGGGTGCTGCTTCTAGTCAGCCATCTTGGCCCACCCTCCAAATGACCTTTTAAATATTAATCACATCAATATCTTCCAGAGGCTTATTAGATTATGTAAACTAAAAGCTAAAATCTTTGTCATGGCCAGCAAGACTCTAAATGAACTGGCATCTGGGTATCTTTCTGTCACTCTCTCATTTCCATTCTATCTGGTGCTTACTGAACCCTACATAGGCTAGTTTTGTTCTCCACTCTGCACTTGTAGCTCCTTGTGCCAAGGACAATCAGACATTTGGTTTTGCCTAGAGGCCAATATATATCGGCTGATCTGATGTTTCATTTGGTTTGACGATATAAGTCCCTGATTTAAGTTTCACTAAAATAAATTGGAATGTTTGGTAGGCCTCCATTTTGTAATTCCAACTCTTGTCTGGTACTGTGTGAGACATACATACAGTGAATTGAGTTTTCACTTTCCACAACATATAAAAAATGGAGAACCATGTGTCACTCTCATTCCCCAATGCAGAGGAACTAAGGTCTTCATTTCAAAGGGGCATGCAGTGGGCCTGCAAGCACATGGCTAGGGAATGCTCACTTCTTCTAGTTTCAGGTAGTGGTGGAGGAAACATATGAGGCTGCCACCTATGCCAACCACTTGCTGTACTGGAGCCCCAGCCCCAGCCTGTGAGATGCATGAAGTCTCCAACTTGCCTATTAGGGGTCAGTGACAAGTGAAAGAAATTATGGTTTAAATCTATGTGAAATATATCCAGAAAATGAGACTGAGGAATCCTGTGGAGCATTAAAAAGTACAGACTGAATACACTTAGTATGGAAGTTTGGTTATCACTTGGTATGAATCTACAACTATTTCTATATTTAATTTTTTGATATTAAATATATAAATTTATAATTTATTTTAAATTTTGAAATAAAGGATCTCAACAGCAATGAGCTAAAAATGCATCCTAAATAAAAATAAAAGTGCTGATTTTTCATTTCTTATGTTGATGGGAATGCTGAACTTACCTTTAATGCTTATCAACACTTACTGCTTACTTTGGGGGCCATAAATGATATTGCTGACATGTGAAAACCATAGACATAAATCTGCTGAAGAAACATTATCATCTGTTTTAAATAGTATTTATTTTAAAGACTAAGCCCCCAAGAGATAAGTTAACTGATGCAGCTGCAGAATATATGTTTATGAGTCACTTTGTGAGCCATGACTTTTCATTCAGATCAAAGGATTGTTATTTTTAATTAATTGTGTTTATTTTCAATGCCAAGTTTTTTGTTTCCTTTTGTTTTGTTTTTAACATGAATGAAAAGTAAAGCAGTAGTTCTTAATATGTTGGGTTCATTACCAGAAGTGACGTTAGTTTCTTATCAGCGTCAGATAGAAAGTCAGCTAATTCTAATGGTTCAATTTTTTCATGCAATTCATGGAATCAAAGGAAGGCTTTGGAAGTTCATTTTGTTAAAGAAGAAACATTTGAAATTATTGTGAGTGCTATTGTAATATCAGTTTAAAAGTAAAATATTAAGCCACAGTTGTTTTCTTTGCTGTGATAATTTAAAAAGCCAAATTCAGAAGAACATTGTCTCATGGTAAAGCACAGCTCTTACTAAATTAAGAAGCTTATAGAGCAGACATTTACTTGGAATTTATAGTGGTAAACACATAATTCATAATCACAAATAAATTGGGATATTCCACCAAGGAAAATATAATTTTTATCTGTAAATACACACACACACTATAACTGAACAACAAAATATGATAACACTGTTGAATACAGAAAAGAAAATACTTCAACATGAAAATACAAGCTTCCTCCCTTTGCTATCCATTATAAATGGGTTTTAGAAACATTTGTACCTTTGAAGTACTGCTTTTTAAATCAGCCTTCTTGCTTCATAAGATATTGTGCATTTTTATAAATGATTCCAAATTTTGTTTTGTTGTGAACAATGAACACAAGTTATTATGAACATGAAGTGTAGACATAAAATGATGAAATTTATTTCTACAAAAGCAAAGGAGGAAGTGAAGAAATAAAACAATGAAAGCTCAAACATCATGCAAGGTTTAAGTCTGAAATTTTATAATTGTGCTTTGGAATAGTTCAATTTGTGGGAAGATTGTATGATAAAGTTCCTATATATAATATAGATTAGTCTGTATTATATACTGGAATTGGATGAAATTGAGAAGGTTTATGATCTTATAGTGTCTATATTATCTATAGTTAGGAAAACATTCATAAGAATCATAGAGAATACTCATTTGATGAGTTTTGCTGTGTGAAAATATTTATCATAGAAAGGTCCTCAAAGATCGTACCTGTGAAAATATTTGGTCTGAAATATTTACATATTTCAGTACAAAAAAATTAAGAATATTCTCCATTTTGTAGAACATGCTCTGAAGTTATACAGTACCTCAACACTTATGTGGAAAACTTTATTCTCAATTCAGAATATGATGTATAGAGAAAAATTTATTGGAAATGTCAAAAATTTCAAATTTATTAACACTAAAATACAACTTGGAAGATTGCATTTATGGAAAACAAAACAAAAACAAAACTATGGTGGGGCACAGTGGCTCACACCTGTAATTCCAGCATTTTAGGAAGCCCAGGCAGGTGGATCACTTGAGCCCAGGAGTTCGAGACCAGCCTGGGCAACATGGCAAAGCCCCATCTCTACGAAAAAAAAAAAAAACTTAGCTGGCCATGGTGGTACATGCCTGTAGTCCTGCCCATTTGGGAGGCTGAGGTGGGAGAATCACCTGAGCCCAGGGAAATCAAGGCTGCAGTGAGCCAAGATTGTGCCACTGTATTCTAGCCTGGGCAACAGAGCAATGAGACTCTATCTCAAAAACAAAACAAAACAAAAAAAGACAATATTGAAAAAATGCATTCCTTTGAAAAACACTTGTTACACGGTGCTAAGACAGACATGGCTTAAAACGAATTAAAGCATGTGAATATAATTCTAGAATAATTACTCGACTTCTCTTATTTTTAAATGTTTAGTTGACATTATTTTTACTTCGCTTATGTTATTTTTAGTGTTTGAGTAATTGATAGCAATACATTTTTTTTTCTCTTGACTTTCTAGGTACATGAACCACATACACTCTTTTTTCTCTTTTTTGTTTGTTTTCAGTTAAAACAGTGCGAGCTGGATTTTCTTTCACTTGCAAGCCAATGAATTATGACACTACATTTAATAGGGCTGTTTTAAAGAAATAGGGAGATAACGTTTGTGAAGCACTTAGCATCTTGTATAATACATCCCAAGTTCTCCATAAAGGTAGCTATTCCCATAAATTTGGCAAAATAAGTACCATTAGGGATGTGTCCAAAAACGCCAAGATAACATCAAGTCCCTAACAATATATTTGATATAATTTGGATAATGCTAATTATGGCTCTCAATCAAGCAACTTTTTCCTTATAGGTGGCTACTTTCTCTGATTACTCTGTCCTCAGTTGTTGTAGTGGTAATCAGTATTCACGTTAAAGAGTTTGAAACAGCTGACTGGAGAAGTAGGCTGAGAGGCTAATAATTTTTGTAGTGTAATTTAAGACCCATCTAGAATGACTACTAATCAAATATATTTTCTGAATCACATATGAATTTATGTGAATCTGAAGAATATGTGAGTTTCCACCTTCATGACTGTTGCCTCCTCCAGCCTGTCATAGATTTTGATGTAAATGCTTGTAAAACAGCAACTATCACAGGCTATTAGACTCATGCTTTCATCCATGTGCTGGGCACTGTTCTAGCTGCTGACTTTCGTGGAGTTTATAATAGGAATAGGGAGTAACAAAAATAAACAATATTTTAAAAGTAAATTATATCATATGCTATAAGGAAGTGCTATGGGAAAAAAAGACAAAACATATGGATCATGTAATGGTGATCAAGAATAAAGAGAGAAAGGTTGGATTTCACTGTTAAATAATGTGGTGAGGAGGAGAAGGTGGGATTTAAGCAAAGACTTGAAGTGGATATCTAGGAGGAGAGTGTCTTAAACAGAGGAAATAGCTGGAATAAAGGCCCTAAGGTAGGAGAATGTCTGGCATTTTTGAGGAACAAGGAGGTGACTGAGACTGGTGTGAGAGGGTGAGAAGCAGAATAGAGGTGCTGATGTCACAAGGACTCTGGCTTTTACTCTGAAAAAAATAGGTTAACAAATGTTTCTTCTTCCTGGTAAGAAAGTGACCTGCACTTAGGAAGTATCTGGAAGTCTGGGATATTGAAGTCAGCTATATGGAAAGCAGAGGGGGTGGCACTTATTTGATAGGAAAAGATGAAAATAAAACACATTGTTGTCCCTAGGAGCACTTTTACAAGTGGAATACCTTTAAGCAAAATGGACTGAAACAAAACAAAGAGATTCTAGCTAGAAAAAGGAAAGTGGCAGTTCTTAATAGGCAAGTGACAGAACGCCAAAGCGTTGGATGTGTTACTTGACTGAATGAGTCTCAGTCCACTCCCATGGTAGCCTTTGCAAAAAGTGACTGACTTTCACCACTTTAAGCTGCTGTACCTTCTTAGGCTTGTGTACTTTCTGTAGTGCTCCTCACTATGTGGTCCATGGACCGCCAGCATAGTATCACCTGGGGTCACTTGTGAAAATACAGGTCCCTGGACCCTACCCAGGCACAGTGGATAATGCTGTCCAGGTAATTTTTACACATCTAAAGTTTGAGAATATGGAACAGAAAGACAGCTTTTTAAGGCTCCCTCTGACTCTGGATTCCTATGAACAGTTTCCCATGCCAGGTCCCCAGAATGTTCAATTTTGTGTGTTTTTGTTTATCGCTGTCAGGGCCATAGATCTTTGGATCAGATAAAGAGAAAAAAGTTGAGAAACATGCCTTTTGATATTGTCACAGGGAAAGGGAGATGATTTAAATAAAATTTTACAGTGTTGCTCATTTCCATAACTGTACAAACATGAAAAGTGTTGTGAATAGTTACTGGGTGAAGGTGACCTTTTCATAGTGATGTTTGGATTTGAGGATATATTAATTTTTCTGAGTGTACATGTTGTTTATTGTGATGGTTTGAGCCAATGAGAAGTAATAATGGTTAAATATCTGAGATCTATTGCCTTGTTAGCTATGTTAACAGCCAATGACAACATAATCTAAAGAGATTTACTGTTTGGCTTTAGAAGTAGTATCAAGCTAAAAGTATAATTAAAACATTTATTAGCCTGCCAAGTTAGAGAGAGTAGGTTAAGACTTACAGTTTCTGAAGAGTTGGCAATGCCTTCTTCCCAATTTTGTCTTATGTCCACCTTGCCCCATGCACTATCCCCACATACTCTATAGCAACTGAGAAAATTAGCTCACTAATTTTTTTAAATTTGTAGTTTGAGACCCAAAGACTTGAAAAACATCCTTTGTTGCAAAACCAGCAATTATTGCAATTCTCTAATTGCCACGTCTGAGACCTTTCTTCATGCTGGGATGATGCAGACGGTCTCTTGATTTTTTAAAGGTCAAATTACATTGCTTCAGTATCTTCTGGTGATGGGCCAAATGAGACTAGCTTAATTTAATATGTCTCTGCTGCTTTTCTTTCAATCCAAAGGGGCATCCATCATGGGCTTCTCATTCTGACTGATATTGATCAGGTAATTGCCCTCAGCTTGTCAAACTATCATGATTTTTATAAGAATGAGTCTTTTCTAGAAGAAAGCAGACCTGAGAGAGATAACAAAGATTGCTAATAGAACTTTGCCCAAAAGCAAGTCAAAGTAGAAGGCAGGATTAGAGAGAGAGGAGCTAGAGGAAGGAAGAGGATGAGGAGAGAAAGTAGAGATAGTGCTGTGTCCTAAAATGTAATAATGTAAATTACTATCATCCACTTAGTACAGTTCAGAAAATAAATTCCAGGCCAGCACATAACACAATTCAAGGAAAAACAAAAACAACAACAAAAACAAAAAAAAAAAAACACAGTTTTAACAGTCACCAACTGTGTAGCTTCTCAGAGTAAATGTTTAAAAAATTACCAGCCTCATTTAACGTTCTGTCTGAGGATCCAGGTGGATCCTATTCTTGCGGCTCAGGAACATCATGTTCTGTTTCTTAACTAGTCTGAGGTAAATAAACATTTGCCAACTCTAATTTATCAAAAATTATCAGGGTGAAGATGGAACCTAAAATAAAAGAAAAACTCCTGCCTGGAAAAGAGTTCCTCCAGGAAACTGTCTAAGGTTGACTTGAGGAACATTTTCCTAATGTGACTGACACACCAAGCCCAGGGATGTCCTGAGAGAAGCATTCCCATCAAGACATGCTGAGCAGCATAAGAGAAAATTTCAGCTGAATGCCTTTCTGTGAAAGTAGAACAGGCTTACAATAGCTCATGTGAAGAGTGCAGAAAGTCAAAGTGAGCCCACGTCTAGTGTATCATTATCGTTAACAACTGTGTTTCAGGGAGTGCTTGGTATCCAAGAGCTGTTTCAAGCCCCAGGGAGAGCCAAGCTGCTGCAAGGGCTTCAGATAATCATCTACCATCACTACAGATATTCAAGACTAACTTGATGCCCTCTGTTGAGAGTACTTGAGAATAAAGAATGCAGCTTTGTCACCTTGAGAAAATTCTTCCAGTAATAGTTCCTTAAAACACCAGTACCTTCAGGGAAACTGCTTTAAGACAGTTGACTCCTTACTCAGGTCCTTTTTCAGATCTCCGTTGGTCTTAGGCCTTCTTACACGTGGAGACCTTTCCCCGCAACATGTCAACACTTTCTAAAAGTGTACCCATGACCCCCATTCAGCCTAATATTGTTGTCATTTTTTGAAAGGATATTTGTAAAACTTTTTTGGTAATTATTTGGCTATAAGTAATTCACTTGATTCACAATTTGTTATGAGCTCTCAGCAATCATGCATGGATGGAAATTTTGCAATGAGAAAATCTAAACCGACAAATTGTTTTCAAATGCAGTGAAGTTTTAATGAACACTAAATGTAACAATTAAGTTGGCATGATAGCACATCATGTAGGCATTTAATAGATTTCTTAAAATCCATTCTATGGTTTTCTTTTTGGCATTTTGGAGTCATTTTTAGCATGATAATCTTATACCATATCTTCAGTGAATATTTGATCCAGTCTTGGTACTCTCAATGGTAACTGTATCATGAAAAATATTGTTTGTTAGATCTTCATGGTAGATTTGTAGTAGAATTTTTAGAGGTTTCCTTCTTGCAAAGCAAATCTCATATTGTGGTTCATTTACCATTAAGGTCCAGAAATATCCTGAATTGGACAACTATCAGAGTAGTTACACCATACAGGATGTGGTATTACCCTAGGCAAGTATGACCCAAGGACAAGTACAATTTGGGGCTCCACCTGAAACTATGTAGGTGCTCCCTAGAGAAAGATCACAATAAATTGAAGTCACTGAGGAGGGAAAGAAGATGCAGAGAAAATAACTAAAGGAAATGGAAAGTGTTCTTTTCAGTTTTCATTTCTGGGACTCAAGATTTCCTGTTCTATTTTAATTTCTTTCCCACACAGTGTCATTTTTCCTACCTATGTCTCAAAAGAATTGCCAGTGTCATATTGGGCTAACACAGTAAACAAACATAGATGCAGCAGGTGAAAGACCTATTCCATTGTGTTCCTTCCCTCTCCTAGCCTTGCCTTCCCCCAGAAGAACATGGATTACTGACTTAGTTGAGATGTTTGCTTGCACACCTCTGCATGTATGCTGAGCTATATGCATGTACATTCACAAATGAGTACTCTTAGTGTTTTCCTATTGGGACTCATCCTCCCTGGATGGCAGGTGAGTCTGTAAACCTTGCATCAAACTCACCAAAAATCCTCTTTACCCATCTCCCTCTCCTTTCCTGGCTCCTGGCCCCAACCCTCTGTGGGTCATTAAAGCAAATTTGCATCACCTTGTAGTTGAGAAATCTTAATTTCTGAATACTTTCTATGAATACCACTACCCAGGGTAAACGCTATTTATTTTATTTTGTTCATATTCCTTGCACTGATGTATTTCTTACAACAGAATTTTTTCTCCTATTCAATGGTGATTTATGTTTGTATATATGTATGTGTACACATCTATGTGTGTGTTTGTAGTTTGTGTGTGTGTTTACCATGGTCTAGCCCACGTAATGCTCCTATTCTTTCACATTTTCAAAATTAACAATATTTGTGTAAAGGATAAACTCTCCATTTTAAGGAGCCCTTTTTCTTTCTTCAATCATGTGTGGAATGCACCTTTTGGCTCTTCCCTGTGTAAATAATGTGTAAAATAATCAAAGCACCATCACGACTTGACAGCTCGGGCCTTTGATAAATAGGGCTTTATGTGGGATTATCATATGACATTTCCAAACTAAATTATATTTGAGTCATATAGGGTACTATTGCATTATCATCCCTCATGTAAAATTTGTACATCTTACAAGGATTGGAAGAAAAGAAAGGGATCTGAATTTGGATGCCCTTTATTTTGAACATGAAATTTTAAAAATTAAAAAATAAAGTCATTTATTTAACATTTCCCTGACTGCCTATCTAAAATTTCTGAACTTCTGAAGGGTATCTTATGTGCAGTATTGCCTTGGATTCTATTACTTTGTATACTTAAAATTAACATGTTCAGAAATCCTTGAAGATGAGCTAATTTACCACTCTCTTTACAGATGAGGGAACTAAGCAGAACTAAAAACACATTTCAAATCTCCCTACTCCTTGCACAGTGTTTTCACCTAACCTTATGGCTTGCCTAGATAACCATATACACAGATAAGATGTAGTCAAAAATCAAGATGACAACAGATAGGCAAATCAAAGATATTCTAAGTGTGAAATATTGGCTCCCAAAAGATTTACTTACATACATATTTAACCATTTTGGAAAACATTATACCACTCAAGTCAGAAAATGTTTTTTCTTTATTAAATTCAAAACAATTTTCTCTCTTTAACTATGTTATTACTCTATAATTTCTTAGGATTTATAATAAAGAAAGACAGGTATGGTTCTTCAGTCTCCCTTTCTTAAGTCAGAGCTCTCAGAAGAGTGTGACGTGGGTTCTTCAGCACCCTTCTCCTATTTTTCCCAGTGGCCTTGCAACTTCTGCAGCAGTATCTGCCAGCCCCTACCCTGTTCTGCTTGTTTCTGAGAGAGGAGTTAGAGAAATGAAGAATTCACCATCACCTCCAATAATGCACAGGCTCATGGTAAATTATGTGCATTGAATTTTTGTATGTCACATCACATTTTAAATGTTCTTTCAAGACTACATTCTAGTTGGAGGGTCCTTGTGTAACATTCCTCTGTAAATAGAATGCTATCCAACCAACTGTACATTTGAAAGTGTTAATATTCCAACAGGTAAGACTGCTAGATAGTATAGCGGTAAGATAGGTATGATTGCTGCTTTTTAAGAAGTAAAACTGTAAAAGTCACTTACAAACCCATGAATTACAGGAGAAAATATAATACAGATAAAGAACTACTGTACTATGTATGATACAGAATAAAATTCTATCCATTACCCAAACCCACTCTATAGCTCATCTGATCCCATAGCCAACATATACAGAATTGTCTATATCATTAAAGCAAGGTAGTTTGACTTACAATAAAATAAAATATACCAAAGGAAGATAGTCTGTATCAGCCCCAATAGAAAGTAATGTCTGAAACAGGATAATCAACATCTGTCAAGAAAGTATTTAAACAGCCATCGAGCAGAAATTCTTCATGAGTTCCTGGGATTTCTTTTTTTTTAAGTCTTTAGTGTGGGCTAATATTCCAAGCAGCAAAATGATTATAAGACAAAATACTGGGGGAAAAAAATGTGTTGCAGCTTCTTTCTTTGGTAATTCATAAATACCAGCATTGACATTTCTAAATTCTCAAAGTTCTCCTTACTTTGATTAAAAAAGTCACAACCCCTACACAGCAAATGGCATAATTGCCAAACCAAAAATCCATCATAATGACACACAAACTTATGGTGGAAATTTGTGACCAAAAGGAATAAAACAGGCAGGTACCATGACAACCTAAAGTACCAAAATAACAACAAAGAGAAATCCGGTCACATTTTCTTTTGGCTTTTATGTGCTGTTTCTAAATATGCAAAATGGTTAGCATGGTACGTGTTTCTCCAGTACATTAGCACTGAGGTAACCAAACATGGTTAAATAATGGGGCACCTATTTTATCAGACTTCACATGAATGTTTTAGATTATTTTGTTAAACAGTCAAACTAAATGATTGAGATTATATTCACACTGTTTACACAGCAATAACTGTAATTTGCCAAATGCTAAATTTCTCCTGAACCAGCTCAGAATATTGAGTTCAATTGGAGAAACTTTCTTTATAATCAGTTATTTTCAGAAAATTAAAAATATTTAGGAGCTGGCACCAGGGCTTTCTCCCAAATGATCTTTACCAAAATCAAATCTTTCAGACATGGAACTGTATCAGCAGAAAACCCTCTCATGTTCATAATCATGTGCGGATGCAAATATCTTTCTCACTCTAATGAAATAATGATACTCAATTTTCTGCAGTTTTATTGACAAATAATAAGAAAGATGTCTAAATGGGTGTGGCAGGGTGAGGGTTAAATCTGATTGTAATTAGATTGCAGTATGCATGGTCATGTGGTTAATAGTAAATTTTCCTTGATTAACTGGTCCTGTTTGTTAAGAGCTCCTATTAACATTAGTGCTCTCTGTGTTGGCTGTAGAGACACACCATGGACCAGTGCAAAATTAATGAAAGCAGGTACGCATGCTGATTAGAATGTGGCAGTTTAATAAACTCTTCCAACATTAAATTATTTAATGCATTCATGCTCATGCAGGCTATTCGATGGTCAGCTTGACCACCTATGTGTTAATATTGGGAATTGAAATGCAGAGAGTGGAAGAGATATAGTGGTGTATGAGGTAATTAGCTCTCATGTCTGATAAATGGGGCAATACCTATGTGTGCGCATGTTTTAGCACACCACAAATGGTGCTTTCATTAGCTGGAGTCTTCTGTGGAAATTTTTAAAAATGTTTAGTTTGATTTTTGTAGCATAAACAGTGGCTCTGATAGCTGTAGCTATCGTCAGTTGACTATTTGAGGCAAATTTTAAGTCAGCTATAAAGTAAGCTTTGTTAAAATAAATGGGTAACAAAAATTAGATAGGAAGCTTATCAATAAACATCTCCAATCTGGACATAATCACTATCATATAGAATATACTTTATATAAATACAAATGATTTCAAAATATAAAAGCAAATATGTATTAGATTTTGAGCAAGATAATATGACTTTACATTTGTACAAAGCTCCATAATTTGCATGTTGCTTCACATGTTATTGAATCCTAATTGTAGACATTTTAGGTACATAGTGTTTCCTAATAAGTGGCCAATTAGAGCCTTAAAAATCTCACTTCTTGTAACTCAAAGTCCAGAGCTTTCAGCACAGTTCCACAGCAGCCCAAAAAACTAGTATTTGTGAGAATAAACTATTATTTATAAGACAAGTTAATTTTTAACATTAGATGAGCATTCTAGAGACTTAACCTCTCTGCAAACAGGATGCTACCTAGATTTGGTGGAAACACCAAAGAGAAATTTTCTATATTTAACTCTAAGGATAAATAAGTGTTTTTAATGACTTACATTTTACCAAATTCCAAGATACTTTCTGATTGTATTTTAGGCATTCACAGGCACTTTCATAGTGCTTGCATGGAATTCAGTATGCTAACACAGAACAATCCAGACTCTGGAACTTGGAGACAGTGTAGAAGGTATTGCAGAAACATGTTGCAACTTCTTTCTTTGATAATTCAAAATACCAGCATTGACATTTCTAAATACTCAAAGTTCTTCTCCTTACTTTAATTCAAAAAGTCACAATGCCTACACAGAAAATAGCATAATTGCTAAACCAACAATCCATCATAAATTCTAAAACTTATGTGACCAAAAGGAATGAAACAGGCAGGTACCATGACAACTAAAAGTACTAAAACAACAACAAGAACAAAAACCTGGTAACACTTTCTTTTGGTTTCTATGTGCTACACCTTCAGTGAGGTCACCAGATCTAGGTTTACTGAATCACAAGACTGCCCACTGTTAAAGTAAGCCCTGAGAGGCTGGCCGAATGGATTTTTCAGTCTGGGGATTTCTACAAAAAAGAAAGATTTTTTTGCCACTGCCATCTTGAGTTCTTCTCCCATTCTTAGGATGACAGCTACAATAAGAAGAGAAAGAGAAAATTATTCTTGCCCTAGCAAAATCAAAGGAGAATAATGAGGAAGCCTGGAAAGACTAATGTGCAGAAGGCCAGAATAGCAGATTTGTCTTTCAGTCCTGGACATCCTTAGGAACTGGCAGTGTGACTTTGAGCAATCAGTTAACTTCTCTGGGCCTTGCTCTTTTCATATGTAATTTAGGGAACTGGAGAAAGTGAACTCTCAAGTTCCTCATATCTCAACAGGGCTTTCTAATTGTTTCTTACCAGGAGAAAATATACGAATGATCTTTTTCAGACACCTCCCTGAGGACTAAAAGGAGCCATGAAATTCTATGGCAGACAGAAACACCACCTTTGAACAGCATACTCTGCAATTTCCCTCTTTCTAAGGGCTTGAATGGTAATTTTGAGTCTTGTCTGGCCTCTGATAGCTCTATGGGCCCTAGCCAGCCTGGATGGTCTGATTGAATTCCTACTGTTGTTTTTATTTGTCTCTGGCTAGCTTCAAAGGACACTGCAGTCATGAATTAACATTGTCCCCTTGGTAAGCAATTACAATGTTGGTTACAGTATCATTGATGCTTGTCCTTACTGCTTCCTTTGGACAATGTAGACAGTTATTGATGTTTGGCACTTCTTATAGGTGGTTGGCAGCTATGCGAATACTGTAACTTACAATAGGCTTTTCCACAACACTGTCATGGTGTCCATGAATTTGGAAGGATATAAGCACTGCCATCCCACTTTTTGCAGTCATGATATGTGCTGACAAAAATGGGTCATATTTTCCTCCGGATCTAGCAGAATATTTGTATAATTAGGAATGTAAACAATTCCACTTTTTTTGTATAGTTTCAGCCAGTGAGCACTATGGAAAAATCAGTTTTCTATCCAACTTACTTATCCCAAAGAAAAAGTATAGACTCTCAAAAGAGCTCAAACAAGGCTTAGTCTTTACTTCTTACTTTCAACCTTTGGCTGCTTTAAAAACTAAGCATAATAAAGCATTTTAGCTGAATACCTGAAGTGGGAGAAGGATACTCCCCAAAGAAGACAAGGGTATTAAGCATTGAAAATGGCATGATTTGATGGCCAGGGTAACAAAATGTGGTGAACATGGAAATACAACTATGATATCATGCATTTCTTTAAAAACCTTTAGTTACCTGAGGAAGGCTCAGGCAACTTCCTCAGTAATACCAGTCCCTTTGCGTCCTCTAATGCAGTATATTTACTATTTTTGGGGTATTTTGAATTCCTTTAACCTCATAATAACTCGATGAGATAGAAGCAATTTTTACCCTCCTGTTTTACATATTAGAAAACTGAGTCTCAGAAAGTTTAATTAACTTGCCCATGGTCACAGAGGGACAGAGGCAGAGGTAATATTCAAACACAGGGAGTCTTAGTGCTCTCAACTCCTACAACCATTACATCTAAATTTGCAGACCAATATGGTAGCCATTATGCAGCCACTGAGCAGTGGAAATGCAGCTAGTCTGAATTCAGATGTGCTGTAAGTGTAAAACAAGATTTTGAAGACCTGGTATGAAAAAGAGAATATAAAATATCTCATTGTAGTTATCTTGTATGGATTACATGTTAAAATAATAATGTTTTAAATATTTGAAGTTAAAATATATTATTAAAATTATTTCACCTGTTCCTTTTTACTTTTTAATGTGCCTACTAGAAAGTTTATATTTATATACATAGTATGTACATATCACATATGATGATGTATATGTACTCTATCTGTAATGTTTATATTGAACCATGCTCCAACTGTATTTGTTTTGTACATTTTCCACCATGAGAATATTTTGTTTGTAGTAAAAATCCCACTGGAATGGAAAAAAGGTAGAAAACCATAACTCCGACCAAAAAAGCACAATGCTCTCAGTATTGGCCATAGAAT
This sequence comes from Gorilla gorilla gorilla, assembly GCF_029281585.2. Classification (NCBI taxonomy): domain Eukaryota; kingdom Metazoa; phylum Chordata; class Mammalia; order Primates; family Hominidae; genus Gorilla; species Gorilla gorilla. Next base: position 151,868,958 of record NC_073224.2, on the reverse strand, counting down.
GTGTGCTTCATGTTAATAAGCTGATGAAGGATTCAGAATAATGACTCTTCAATAGTAATTATAAAACAGAGTTGGCTGTTTTATACTGTTTGCCATAGAACTTTTCTAATTTACAACAAATAATGTTGAAATTTTTTGAACGTTGGAAATTTTTGTCCAGCTGTTGTCCAAACATCAGCATCTATCATGCAATTCCCACTCTGTGCTGAGATCTTTAAGAGTAGGCATCATGTATTATGTATTGTTTTGTGTGTATCATTTTGTACAAGGAAAGCCCTTGGAGACTATGATAATAGTAAACAGTGACTCTGGCCTAGACATCACCGGTGAGATTGTGAGTATTAGGGAGGAAGAGAAGAGAATCCCTCATGAAGTCTGAAAAAACAACTCATTTCATTCACAATTGTACAAGTAATCTGAAAACCAATATTATCAAGCAGAACATATTTAGGTTACTTTCACAAGGAAGCTTCCCTACGAGAAAAAAAAATAGTCAAAATTAAATGAATTTCTGTATTTGTTGCTGACTGACCAAATGTATCTTACAAATAAGATTAATAAGTCAGCAAGCACCAGAAAGAAAATCTTAAAAACCACAGTGAGAAGCTACATGAAAAGCAGAGCCCAGAATTATATACTTGAATATTTACATTCTCACAATGAGAAGATGACACATATGAGAAGCCACAAAGTAATGGGTTATAAATGTGAATGGACATGGGTAGAAATTAATTAAATACATTAGACTTAAGTACAGCATATTATTCCAGACATGGTAGAGATCCCAGACATTGTAGAAGACTGAAATATGTAAATATAGGAGGAGAGGTTTAAAACCTTCACTTACAAATTCCAAATTTATTTGAGAGGCAATTGCATACAATTTTTCATATAACTGATCAAAAGAGGAATCTAAGTTTTAACTTTTTGAGACAGTAAAAACAACAACAAAACAACTCATTAATGTTTTTTCCTCACCTCTAGCTAAAAACCAGCTGCATTTTAAAACCAAATTTGGCAGGCTCTTGATGGCATACTTTCAGCATGATGTTTTAAAGATTAAACTATGGAGCAATCTTTAAACATTAATGGAGGTTACATGGCAAATTCTGCTCACACAATAGAATCATCGTGTCCATCTTGCCAAATGCATGTCTCAGCCTCTAAGCTAGAGGATAACAAAAAGATATTCTTATTCTTCCTCCTCTTCTTTGAGTTCTAAGAGCACTCTTTAAATGTTTCTGTATCACATCTAATTCCTCTCTAATACATTTTGCTGGCGTTGGTGTTCAATTTAATTTAAATCAGCAGAATAATCCAAGTGAATCCAGGTTGCTGTAATGTTACATTAGGAAGGTCTGATCCATTTGCAGCTAAGGTACACCCAAATTCATTAACATTTACTCAGTAGGCTTCCAGCAGGTGACTTTATGGGAAGAAACAGATGCATCTGAATGTCACCTTACCACACATGTGACTATTATAGATTTTTGTTCTGTCCATATAATATTGCTGCATCCCATTCTAAGGGAATATAGATAATAGCATTAGTTTAATTTATTTTTCAATACACCAAATTACACAGAAATGTTCTCTAAGAGGCTTTGACAATTAAATGAATCCAAATTTTGCACAGGCGCAATGGGGATTGACCTCAATGGCTTTCTAAGTGCTAATTACTAAACCTAAATGCAGTATGGCTCAAAGGGCTAAACCACAGAGAGGGCACTCAGAGGTTGTGGGTTCTAATCTCCACATCAGTAGCATGACCCACAGCAAGACTTCGTAGAACTGAAAAGTAAAAAGATGCAGTCCAGTGTCAGGCTTCTGCACCAGAGCAAAAAACAAAACAAAACAAAAAACCCTAAGTTGGGACCGGCAGCCTCAAATAGAGACTCTGTACATCCTGAAAAAACTTAGCCCCTTGCCAAAAGGAGCTTTTATCATTGAGCTACAGAGGCTAAACAAACCTAAAACAATTAGTACACAAATAAAGGAAAACTATGAAATGCTGGCGAAGACACCGAGGGAATTCTAGAAGCTCAGAGAATGGAGAGATCATGTGAGCCCTCTAGTTCTGTGGAAACATTTGGGAAGATGTTGCGCTGGAGTAGAATGAATGTTTAACAAGAATCACAGCACCTTACTAGTGCTAGGGCCAGCACATCTCTGAGACATATATTTCCTCTTCTATAAAATAGGAATGATAGCTTCTGGCCTATAAATGTACAAAATTGTGTGGAGGAAACAAATGAGACCGTGAGAACAAAAACACTGTAAACACTACAGAGATCAGAAGTGCTATAAATGTAACTGTTATGTATTATTGGGCTGCTGGATTGGTTTGTGAAAAAAGAGATCCGAAACAGCAGATTCAGCCTTAGTATTCATGTGATTTGGGGGCAAGTGACTCTGCTTCCTTGGAGAGCTCCATGAAACATGGCAGGCAAGATGCTGTTGGGGTCTGCACCCAGAGACTGCTCCTGCCCAGAAGGAAAATGGCACTGCACCAGCACCATCCCGCAAATCAATAAAATAAAGCTCACATTAAAGTAAAAAGAGAAGATGAAAAGGAGTGGGAAGAGAAGAAGGAGGAAAGGAGGTAAAGGAGGAAGGAAAGCAAATAATTTAAACCATTAGCGAAGTCTCCAGAAGGATGCTAGAGAGTGAACAGCACTGCCTGCAGCTGAAGATTTCACCCATACCCGCTGAGGTTCTTCCTTAGCTTGGTGTATCCTCCTCCTCTCCCTTCATGTTCTCTCTTCCTCTCCTGCCCCTTCCCTCCACTATCCTTTTCCTCTCTCTCTCCCACTCCTCACACAAGTTCTCTTCCTAAATTAGCCCATGGATGAATTTTCTGGCTTCCTGATACCTCTCCTCACACTCTTCCTTCCTGTCTTCCAAACAAATTCTGTTCTCTGTGTTGCTCTATGTCCTTTCTGATCCATGTCAGTCTGGTCTTTCTTAGTTCCTTCCCATTCTGTCTTCCATTGGCCTGTACAGCCAAACAAGTGCCTAAGGACTGAGCAGCAGAAACAACATCTGCCTAATAAGGTGAAGGAGAGAAGAAAGGCTGTAAATATTTATGGTAAACAATAAGAGGAAGATATACAAAGATCCACTGGATTATGATAGTTAATATTTAGTAGTGCTTACTATGTGCTAGGCATTATTTCAAAGGCTTTACATTCCTTAACTTCTTTAATTTCATCACCTACCCTACAAGATAGGTACTGTTATTATCCCTATTTTATAGATAAGTCAAGAAAGCTCAAATAAGATAATCAATTTGCCCAAAAGTCATATAGTTTTTAGTCTGGCTGAGGATCTTGAATTCAGCCACTAGAGTGGATGGATGCCTGGGTAAAGGAAAGAATCAATGTTCAAAGTATTCAAGTGGGCTTTTAGGGCTGGTAGTGGGGGATTTGGAGTTTCATGGGTAGAGAGTGTAATGCCTCCCAAATGGGTCATAGCCAACTCCAAGAGTAGCTACCACAAGCTTATGACAAAGTACGACATTGCCTAAGGACAACGCTTCTCTAGGAAATGTTTCCTCAAGGCTGGATTTGTAGGAGGAAACATTTTTGAGAAATTAATTTGTATTGACTACCAATTTCATTGGAAATGGGAGAGTCAAATGAAGCAGAATGAAAACCAAACTAAACTCAATGAAGGCCCATATATTAAGCTTTGTCCACACTCTCCAAATTATTACAGATCTGGGAAGATCCTGCTAATCAGAGGCAGCAAAACATCATGCACATTGCTGATGCATGCATATGGGAATGGCATGACTTTTTTATAGGTGCTGCATGAAGGTTGATATGTCATTGCAAAATGGCTCTTGCAATGTTCTCCATCAACCCTGCATATATTTGCTAAGATACAAAAGTAATATGAATTGGTTCAACAAGGTCAAGTAGTCTTTTTTTTTGTAATAGTAACTCCTTTTCTTTTTTTTTTCATTCAGATCTTTTCTCTCCAGTTCATGAAAGTTTACACTATATCTGATACTAAGTTTGACTAAAAGAAATCATTTTAATGTGTTTAGGCTTTAGGAGAAAATCTTCAGGTACAATCCAGGATCCCGTAATTGACTGTTATTAGTATTAATAGGAATTACACAGCCAAATCTCACTGCTATGCACTGAAAATTTACCACTTAAGATCAAGCTTCAGTAATCACTGGAATGTGTTGAAGTGTAATTTCTGGTTCATAGACCTCTCAAAAAGGAAAAACAGATATGGGGAGTTAAGTTTGGGATAATAGAAAGGAAACTTCTTAGTTTGTACTGCTTAGAATTAGAAATATATAATAAATAATCATATTTTCTTCAAAATGTAGTAATCAATTTGCTGTAATTAATAGGATTGAATTAATACATAGGACAAGCAATCATTCTTATAAGGGACTCTTTAATAGAGGATCTTTTCTGTGCATTTCTTCAAATGAAGGGTACCTCCGGTTGTATTTCTTTCTGACAGAGCCATTTCCTTGCCTTCACATCTCTGTAATACATATTATTTGAATATCTGGAATATGGATTATTCCCTTTTAGGTAGGTTGCGAAAATTACCAGCCCACACAACTTTTATCAATATGTCTCATGCTAGGTTTTATTCCTGATGTGAAATAGAATAAATTGGCGTTCTTTCCTTTTCACCTGATATAATTTGTTACTTACCTTGAGATAATTTTTTTAAAGACTGCTGTTAAACAACTACTAATACATTTTTTAAAACATGGGTAAATTATAAGAAAAGGCAAGCATGGCTTTCCTTATTCTACCTGCTTAGGCAAGAAATGAGCAGCACATTTTGTGTGTGTATTCTTTTCATTAGTCTGATGCTGTCTGCAGTGATGCCACACACACATTCAAAAAATGCCCCAGCTATTCCACTTCCCTACCTTAGTATCTTTCATATTTTTAAACTTGATTCAACAATCATTCCACACCAGGGGAGGTATCATGACTTTTGAAATCCTCAGTACTTTTCAATAAAAAAGATGAAATAATTTTACATAAGCAAGTTTAAAATGTCAGGAGAACAAAAATGGATCTATTTGAAATCCTTTCTAAAACAAAATTTGATTTTTGTCAGTGGTGCATGAAAAACAATGAAATAGCCAAGGAAACATTTTGATATTATACATTTCTTTTGACAGAGGGTCAGTCTTAGATTTTTAATACTTGGCATCCTAAAATAATATCAATATATTTAGTTAGAATATAGAATTCTTTCTGAAAGTTTGCTTTAAGTAAAATTAAAAATGGAAGGACTTGAAGCAAAATATGTTAATAAAATAAATCTCGTGCTGTTTTACTGATGTACTTAATGGAGAGTTGTGATTATTAATTTATAATTGTCATAATTTTAAAAACTGCTGGTAAGAGGTTTCAGAAACATCTCCATGGTGAAACGTAGAACCATCCAAATCCAATCCACCAATATTTAAACAAATACACTTTGAAGACATGTATTTCTTCTATTCAAAAACTGCAGGTGATTTTACCAATGTATACTGGTCACTGGAAGTTAGGTAAAAAAAAATCTTGAAAATGGCAATGTTGTATCATTTCTCAGAAACTTAAAAGTGGTGCATATCATCAAGGGGTCTGCAGAAAGAAACATAACATAAACAAAGCCAACTTTGGATAGAGCCTAATTTGTTCTTTAATGTGCTTGACCTCATTGGAAAACATTGTTCTATATTCATATCAGTGTGAGGTTTTTTAATGTTTTATTCTAAACCATGGGTGGATTTATGAAGGTCTTTTTCTTAAGAGCTAAAAAACAAGCATTTTCATTCTGTAAAAGGAATGTCCATTGATAATTGTGATTTGTATTCACAGACTAATATTAAAAGACCAGGATGTTCTACCTCTCTTAAAGTAACTCTTGTTTCAGGAATCTCCAGAGAACTTATCCCTTAACCTTCACATTGAATGGGTTTTAATATTTTAACACTTCTAAAAGTGACATGGTCTGTAAGGAGCCCTGGAGTGAAGTGGAAGCATTCCTATCAATGATACTTTTGAAAATAGAATGTTTCCCAGATTCCTTGATACATAAATCAGCAGTGAGGGAAGTTAGGCGCTCCATTTGCTTCTGATGAGTTGGAAAAGGTAACCTCAACCAGAGGGCAAGAAATGCCCAACACATAGTGCTAAAAGCTATCTTCTCCTGTGAGGTGAATGGAAAGAAAATCCTATTGCACAATTCTAAAGGGTTAAATTTCTTCAAGAGGCAATGGAACAGTTCAGTTTCATCAGATTCCTTTTCTGCTTCCTTCTTGATATATTAATGTTCCCCATATTTTCTTTCCATGTTGCAATACTCTAAAACATTTCTATCCATGTGCTGTGAGTATTGAGAGTGAACTAAGCCCAGACTTCAGAATAGCCTCCTTGCCCATTTTGTTCTCCCTTGCCACACTTTGGGCTTTGGTGCCTTGATACGTTTGCAAAAGGAGTCCCCTGAGCTGGGAATGTTTTTCTTCTGTATTATAACTATACCTACTCCCAGGGCCCAATTCAAACACTTCTTTAGTCAGAGTTCACCTTTGACTTTCATGTACATTATAGGCTTGGCATATGTTTCCTGTGTAATAGATATATATCTGAATGAATCCATATCACTAATTATTTGTACCACTAACAAGCCACCTAACTACATCACCGTGTTTAGATGTTAATTTTCCCAACTAGCTGGTAAGCATCTAGAAGAATAGATCTCTTTTACTGTGGTGTATATCTTCAGTGCACATGATAGAGATCCTTGTTGTAAGAAGTCAATGGATGTTTTTTGAATAAAAAGTAGACATGAGATACTATTAGTAGAAGATATGAAGAGTCTTAGCATAAAAAGTTTCTCGCATTTTGTATATTATACAAATATATACAATATATTTGTATATTGGAAAACAGCACTGGAACACTAAAGTAATCTTAACTAAGGCAAGATCTCAAAGATTTCACCAAAGTATTGACAATGAAAATAAGATCATTTTAAATCAAACTATGACATTCAATAAGCAGGCCTTTAAATCTTTCAAAAAGGAAATATTTGAAGGATATTAACAAATGACACATATAAATGAGGAAAAGGCAAACTAATGTTTTAAATATTAATAATGTATGAGTTTTGATTCAAAATGCAAGCTGCCCTTCTCCCTTTCAGGGGCTTAAAATGGAAAAAAAGTAAGTCCTGGGCATTAAAAACAACTTCTTTAATTCCAAACAGTCTTTCACATAGGAAGTTCAAAGTTAAAAATTGCTCAGTGTTAAAAATTGTACCTAATGGCTAGATCATTATTATTGCCATGGGTATCTAGGGGCATAGAAACCAGGATTTATAGAAAATCTGAAGTCACACAGAGTATCAGTAATCTGAACAAGAGAACAATGTCTGCCTTCCAAATCTTAACTCATTCTCTTGTTCTGGAGCTACATTTTCTATATCTCTCGTGAGGAAATATAATGAGAAATAATTTTTAAAGAACTAATAGTAACCACCAAATTTGAAATTTTCTGGAATCCACTTCCTGTCCATTTCCACTGTCACTGTACTAACTTAAATCTTTTTAAAATAATATAGCCTCCAGCAGGACTTTCTGATCTCACCCTCTCCCCTTACCAGAAAACCCTCTTACAACTGTGATGTAAGTCTCTCCAAGTCATGCAGCCCAAAGATGGTAGCACACCTGACCTCATTTCACCAGTTATTAAGGTCTTATAAAATCTCATCACACCCTAACTAGCCAACCTTATTTTTCTACCATTGAACAGTTTAATATGTAATTCACCTATCTAATTGTATCAAATACATTAATCTTGACTTTTCAGATCTATTTTAAATGTGTGAAGGCTCACCACAATGCCAGACACAAAATGGATGCTCAATATACACATGTTAATTGAATGAATAATTGAAAAGATTTTAAAAGTGCTTTTGAGGTACTGGTAAATTGAAGCACTTACAAGCTGCTTTGTAATGTTTCCATCTAACCCTCTGTATGTAAATATTAATAGGTTCAGGAGTTCTAGAAAAGAAATCAACCGAGGCCCCTTTCCCTTTTCTCATCAGAACAACCGTGCTTTAAAACATTCCTCTAATGAGAACTGCCTCAGACAGAATTCAAAAGACACTTCCATACTTAGAGGTGTTGAATTTATTTGAACACCAAAAACCTAAAACTCAAGTTTATTTGTCTTCTTATAAGTACTTCAATAAGGCGGACCCAATAGCTATCAATTTAAGAACAACATCTGGATCTCTTACACCTACCTAATAGACACAGAGTGTTCTACTCCAGAATTTTAAGACAATAAATAAGAAAAAGGATACAAAGCTAGCAAACCCTATGTACTATAAATTAAAGAGCATAGCTCATTTTTTCATGATTGAAAGGAACTGTGAATATTTTCCTAGTAGCTCCCATAGCAATTACTTGGAAGATACAATCTCTCAGAGGAGAGTTCTTATCCATCTTGTGTATTTGTCTGCAGGTCAGGTATTCATAAATTTCCTGGTTTAATTTCAATCTTAGCTGGGCAAACAAGCATATGTTTTACAATGGACCCTTCTTGTCAACCCTTCAGTGATTAGCTCCTTTGTAGTTTGCTGATGATCAAATCCAATGAATGCTACTCTTGGGTTACTCATGAGTCATCTCTTTCAGGTTCCCCATCCTGCTCTACCTGCGCCCAGCAAGAAAACATCATTTCTTGTGGTCAGTTATCATGAGATCACTTCTTAGGGAAAGAATAAGAGAAAAACCTACAATTCTTAATAAGTTCATTATTAGTGATGCAGACACCTGGTCAGCTATTGCCATTTAATGACCAAGATTCACAGTGGCACAAGCAGACAACTGACATTTTGCCTTAGCATGCATCTCTGGCCAGTGATAATTAACCTGAAGGTAAGGAACCAGTCATTTTCTTAATACAACAAGGCACCTCTTTCAAAGTTGGGGCTCTTCCTGTTTTAATAATCAAAAGGAAAAGACCTTTGGTACTTAATATTTAAACAAAATGTTTAATATTTACACAGTAAAGTTCTTCTTCTGATATTAAACCAGCATTAAAGCAGGGATGGAAATTGGTTTATAATCTCTGACACTAGGCCTGGAGCCTTGTAGTGTAGTAAACAATGTCACTCTTCAGATGGGCACCACCTGCATTGGGTTCAGAAATGTCAACTGTAATTAAACATTTTATTTCAAGGATAATTCATAGGTTATGTGCATGAAGGACTGCTTTCTGCCATGAGAAATTTCAAAGTACTGGCCTGTGTAAATAAGAAGCAGGTCTTTTTTATTGCATGTTTTTTTTTAAAAAAAATCATATGCAAACTGCCTGAGACTTAATTAATATTATTCTTAAATATATCCTTCATATTTTTCAAAGGATTTTAAAGTCAATTTTATGAAGCTTGACTGGTAATGATGCATCTCTACCTTACCAATTGTTTCCTGAAGCTATAAGCTCTAGTTATAAGTAGGAATACTGTGGGGGAGGGGGAAGAATACGATTTGCCACATGCTAGCATGGTGAACTAATGGCAGAGTGGGATTGGTTCTCACCAGCCCTACATTTTGCCTTTGGGGCTTTGGTTTTTTTAACTTACGATTTCAATGCAAACTTGAAAATCATTTATAATTTTTAAAGAGAACGACAAGTTATTCATAGGTGTGGGGGTCACTTAGCACCTCTAATAATGCTTCTGAACCTAATGAGAATTTACAATGTAATTATTCAATTAAGCATGTGTGTTCGTGTGTGTGTGTGTGTCTAAGAAGGGAGTAAGTAATCCTCTATTTTTCTATATCAATAGCAATTCACTACTGTTTATTGGGAGTAATTTGTTAGAAGCTAATATAATGACTGAGAGACTTATTAATAAAACACACCTTTCCTAGCTCTCCACCCTAACATTCTACATCATTTTCTTTCTCAAAATAGGGCTTAAGAGGAAAAACCTTAAGTAAAAATGTTCTTAAAGTAAGGAGAAAAAATCTGGGTAAAGGTAGCACTCTTTTGTGCATTTATTTTTTATTTTATTTTTTTATTTTTTTTCTTTTTTTTTTTATTATACTTTAAGCTTTAGGGTACATGTGCACATTGTGCAGGTTACTTACATATGTATACATGTGCCATCTTTTGTGCATTTAACAGTCCCTCATAAAGAGTACTCTTTTCTCTATTTGAGGCAACAAGGAAAAAAGATGCTCTGTCACTGTCTCTCACTCACTTTCTCTTCCTTTGCTTTTTGAGTTACTTCATAGCCAAATATTTCATGACATACATCACCTACCAAAGAGAAGGCCTTAGGTACATGAACAAGCTCAAACATTAGGCAAAGGCGTTTGATGGGGAATGCAGAGCCCCACCTGTATCAGGTGGGCACCTTGCAGAGAAGCCTCTGACTGGGCTAACGGAGCCATGGTCACTGAGGCACTCTTTCAAAGATAAAATGTTAGTTGTCATTGGGAAAAATTGGTTGTCAATAGCAAAATGCAACAGACAAATATTCTTCCAAGTCATCATTCCAAAATGAGTGTAATGTGAGCATTTGTTAAATGAGTTCTGATTATACTTGCTTTAATTAATAATCTTTTCTTTTAGAAATATGATTGCCATAAAAGCTATATAAAAACATGTGAAAAGGAAATGGCACATTAAGAGAAAATGCTATAAATCATATACACACTGATTAAAATTACATTTGAATTTAAAAACTGACATATAGAAAAAAACACTTGAAAGAAATATGGCAATGTGTTAGGGTGGCAGAGGTACAGGTAATAATTTTCCCATTTTCCAAATTTTTATAATATGATCATATGACTTTAATTATTAAAAGTCTATGTCCAGTAAGAAGATAATTACTTTGGGGGATTAAAAATCCCACAGTGCGTTTGTTCATCAAAACACATTAGAGAAGAGGTAGAGAAGAAATTTGGTGAAGGCTTGGATCAAACACAATTTGAATTTCTTTGTCTCCATATCTCTTTATCATCATAAAGAAAACAGTTCAAGAATATTAGCAAAATAGGACAGAGTGGGAGAAGGTAGGAGAAACACTATTGGAACAGCTAGTTGGTCTGACCCTGGAGCTTCTTTTTAACTAACAGCAGATCATAAGCATTAAATATTTCCTTTATCTTCTTCTTAAAATGGTGTTACACTGGCTGCAAGACAGACTAAAGACAAAAGCTTTCTCAGTGCATCCATATTCCTTCCTGGTTAGGAGAGTAGTAAAAGCTGTGGTTTTGGTTATGTCTATAGCTATCAAAATAGGATTATCACATGGACAATGTACATCAGCTGCATAAACCCATGTTAAATTAGACCAGATGTAGATATTAAATTTACCAAGTCATTATAAACTTAGAAATAATCTGTCTAAAGTCACAAAGCTAGTAAATGACAGAACTGATGAGATGGCACAAATGATCAACTTGATTGTTCCACCAACAATCTAGATGCAAGTACATATACAGATGCAGATATAGATACTATAGATAGGGATATTGTTATCTCAATCAATTAACATTTGGTGACTATTTCTCATGCGACTTAGAGTGCAAGGTCTCTCATTTTTCCTTTCAAATTGACATGATTTCCCACTACATCTCTCACCATACTTTCCTCTCTGCAAAAATTCCATGATTGCAAGGGACCTGCCACAGTGACAATGCCAAAAGCTTTCCGTGTGATAAACCCTATTAGCCAGCCTTGCAGTCTCTAGGGGTGGACAGGTAGAGGGTTCTAGCAGGAGACCTTTTGTGTAAAGAACCAGGTGAAGGGCATGGCAGCCATGGAAGAGTTATTATAAAACAACATTTTCCCCCTATAGCTTTCTCCTTTACCTACTGAAACGGAAAAGGCTTAGGAGAAAGAATCCTAAACCACTACACCTGAACAAATAATAGAAATTCATTTAGAACAAACACAATATTAAAAGCTATTTTTTCACTACAAAATTAATTGATTAACTTTTTCCTCTACAAATATATTACTGGAACTTTCTCACTGCACAAACTCTCCAAACAAAATTAATGGTTTTGTTTTGAAAATTAATTTAGATATTAAAAAATTATATTTTCCACCAAGATCTCAGTTACTCAGATTAAATATTAACCAAAAGCTGTCTTCTGCTTAAATAGAATTTAGCCTTTGAAGTGTTTTTATTAATCTCTTCTGATGTAGGTGCTTGAAATTCTATGAGAGTGCCGCTGCCGCCCGTTCTGTGCATCACTTACTGTAATTTATTTTCAGAACATAATTCTATTTATAAATGAAAATCCTATTAAAAGAAGACAAGAAAAATTAGTCCTAGACTTTGCATTGGTAGAGTAGAAACAAAATGAGCGGCCTAACCTGAAGTGACATTTACAAATTACCTGTTAATTTAAACCGGGTTGAGGGATGACAGAGTTTAGTCAGACTGACAGGAAGTACCGAAGGAATGACAGTTGGGCCTGGAGTGGCCATAAAGCTCGTGAGGCTGGCACATTTATCTGTGTTCCCCCACTACCCCACCACCTCCCAGAAAGCTTCCTGCCTAGTAAATAATATATTTTTAAAAATATTTACATTTTTGGCAGACTAGTGAGTAAAGGTTTTACACAGCCGAGGGCTCTCTTCCTTTTTTTTTTTTTTTTTAAGGGGAGCAAATCAGTGATTAAAAATGGCTTCTGGCTTTAGTCATGTGTGTGTCTTCCTGCAACCTATTGAAGCCCAAATACAAGTTGTTTTCTTCTTAGGTGTCTTTAATGAAGCACGAGGGCCTAACAAGGCTACAAACAACTGAATATCTATTCATGGGCATTCACTACCACCCCAAGGTTTTTAAGAAAGACGTGGTGCTCCTTTTATTTTTTCTATTTTTGAAATGTAACATCCAAAAACCTTGTAGATAAAAATCTTAAAACAACAGTCTTTTAAGAAGGAACTCTAAGAAGCGACAAGAATTGCTTTATACTTGGATTTTTCTCATTCAATTTCAATTACTACTAGCCAGAATAAATATCTGCTGATATTATACATATCATGTAACAGTTAAAACTCATTTTCACAGAACTTCTATTTCACATTCTATTTACATGGAGCTACATTTTTCTGTCAGTGGGCGTGTCCTCAGTAACACTAATATGAGCTACACATATGGATAAACTGAAATACACAGGTGCATATACGCAGACACATACACAAAACACAACACACAATAGTATACCCAGTAGTTTGGCCTTTCATGAGCAAAACCTCTTTTTGTCTTACAAAACAAAACTGGTGATTTTTTTTTATGAGAACATCTTTAGCTTCATAAATCGATGATAACAAAAACATCCCAGTTTCATCTGCCTGCATCCTGGTCAAGGCTCCTGTCTTCTTTTGTCTCCTTTAAATGTGTTTATCCATTTGAGAATTCAGCAAATTTCAAGGAATTGTTGCACTCTTTCTTCTTGTTTACCCATTCTGGAATTCTATTGACTGTGCAGGGATAATTCTGTAACTTAAAAGTAATTGCTGTGAATTATTCACACCCTGATTCTCAGAATCTTCACACAACTTTCAGTAACTATTCTGGAGGGGAAAAAATGTTTAGTTTCAGGACTACTTCTCTGAACAAATGTTTCATTATATTTGTGGTAAAGGTATCTACCAAAGGCAATGAATCATTAGTGTATTATTTTAGAAGGGTGATGTTACCAAAGTAAGAAATAATTTTCTCTTGAAATTTTGATCCAATGTTCTTGATATCATATCATTTGTTATCTAGCAAAAAGGAATAATTTAACCCCTTAACACTAGAATAATCTGAATAATCACAAGAATAATTAGTCTTTCTCAATAAGAAACTGGTTTTGAATAGATAAAAATGTCAAATAGAGTGAAAAAGTTTGAAATATGAGATTCTGATGAAGAGGGTCTGTTGGAAAAACGAATCCTCCTTCCCTAGTTCTTCAGCCTAGTTGGGTGACAGCCTGCCCTGCCTTGAAGTCCTCTCCACACAAATTCCGTGACTTCTATTTAGCAAGTTGTTGAAACATAATACAAATTTAAAATAAAGTTCAGAAAGGAATAACCAAGAGAAAATTTTCAGCTCTGTCTCCCTGTACTCCAGAAGTGCCACAGGAGTATTTCTCCCAATGTAATCTACTATTAAAAAAGAAAATCAGAAGGCTCCCTAGTCCTTTTTGGCACATAAAGAAACACACTTTGTACTAAATGCTACTTTTTAGGGTTTTTTTTTCAATCAAGGTTTAGAGATAAATTATAAATTATCTGTGTCTTAGACTCTTCTGTCACATTGCTGTCAAGAAGCATATGCCTGTTTGGACAATCCTGGTTATTTCTATAAGATTTATGAAATGTTACTTTGCTCTAAGATTGATATCCACGTCCTTATTCAGTATATCAAGGGCATATGATAATGATAGCAATCAATGTTATTTTAACACTGCACAAAGGCCAGGGTGTCAAGGCCATCACTTCATTAGACAACAGGACTATTGATTATTAACTAGAGACTGGCTCAAATAGAAATACCTGTACAATCTCTCCATGCCAAAACATTATTGGTGGGTGAGCAGATTACATAATCTGTCAACCAATATGAAACTCTCTCAAAACTAAGCAGAGTATGAGGAGCATTTGAAAGGGCGTTTCACAATGAGCAATAACTTTTTTATGTCCCTTGTCCCTCTGCTATCCTCCCTCCTAAAGCGGATATCATTTTAGACTTGCAACACTGCCTGAGTCCTAACCTTAAAATGCAAATACTCATTTGAAATTGAGGGGAAGGAGATGAGAAAACTAAGGTTTGGGTGAGAGTGGAAGAGAGAGGAAGAAAAGAGGTTACAGTGTGAAGGGAGACAACTAAAAACTATTTATGCTCTACTTTTCTCGAATCTCAATTCTATGTTCTTAAAAATAGTAGATGTTTTCTAAATATTACAGAGCTAAAGAAAACCACATTTCTCCTTCCTGTCAAGAGATATATTATTGTTTAGCTGACTTCAATAGTTTTTTACATGCAAATTTATCAGATGCCCATTCTCTTTGCCCTGAGCTATGAGCTATGAAATGTGTGTATGCTCTATGCAAGTGTTAAAGAGGCCTCTCTATCCTGGAGTTATATATTCAGACTCTAAGGCAATTTCTCCATCACGCACCATGCTTCCTAATCAGCATAATTTCCCCCTTGACCAGCCCTCTATGTGCATACATTTAGAAAAAAATAAGTGGGTTAAAAGGAGGGCATTGACAAAAACAGCCTGTTCAAAACAGTGATTTGAACACTTCCTAATGGAGCTTTAAGAACTCATCCTAAGTAAAGCAAATGGCATGAGGCATGTGGAAAACTGATTAGTGAGGACCAAAGCAGACATTTATTGCCCAGAGGTAGAAAGTCCACTAATCTTCCTGTTAAACCTCTGTTTTCATTTCCTTCTCAACTAACCTCACTCTGGACCAAATTCATCACCTGTCTTAAGCCTCCAACTGGTACTGAAATCAAAGAAGTCAAGGGAACAGTGAGTGGAATCTCATGAGAATGTATTTCCCCCATTCGTCCCTGCATTCCCGAAGATCAGTTTGAAGTGCTGAAATGTCAGGGGCCTGGCTCCTTACAGCTTTCACTACATTTTTGCTTTTCAGAAGCAGCCTTAGGAACCCAGATCATGGTCTGGATCCTTCACCGGTGCTCTTGAGCAAGGGAGATGGGACTGACTTTGGTAAATTGTTGAGCACACAGAGAAAAATATCTATAATTGCAACATGAGGATGTGACAGGAGCCTTCACTGTCCCTGGCCAAACAGTGATGATGGCACTAGGCTAATAAGACAGAACCCTTTTTGATAAGTGAGAGACCCTAAAAATGCACATATTAAAAAAGTCTGTCAAAGGTCTTTGAGCAACAGAATAAATAACAGTATTGGATTATAACCCAGAGTATAAAGTAAATATATATGAGCTCTTATTGTTATAAATAAATGGAGGAGTAAATAAACGAATAAGAAGAGAAAAATCTTCCCCATAGGATTCTAAATAATTTGTGCACACTGCCATCCGGAAGATGGTCCTTAATGCCCTCCCCCAACCCACCTTCTCTCCCTTGAACATGGACTTGCTTTCAAAGAATAGAGTGTACAGAAGAAGGGTTAAGTTTATGGTGGAGAGATCTGTCAAAGACTACCTGGATCAAGTGATCAAGATTAATACCACCAGTGATAAGTAATGTTGACAACACATACACCCTGATAGGATGTGAGAAGAAGGGGCTTCATTTCTGTGGTGTTCTTCCCCAAAACTTATAATCCCAGTCTAATCAGGAGGAAAGCATCAGACAAACCTGAGGGAGATTTTACAAAGTAGCTGACCAATACTCTTCAAAACTGTCAAGGTCATGAAAACAAGGAAAGACTAAGGAACTGTCACAAACCAGAGAAGATTAAGGAGATGTGATATGTAAATGCAATGTGCTACCTTGTATTTAATCTTGCAAGAGAAAAAAGGACATTAGTGGAAAAATTAGTGAACTCTGAATACAGTCTGGAGTTTTATTAATAGTAATGTACCAATACTGTTTTCTTAGCTTTGATAAATATACCTCAGCAGTGTAAAGGGTTAACATTAGGCGAAGCTCTGTGAGGAATATACAAGGATCTCTGTATTCTCTTTGCAACTTTTCTGTGAATCTAAAATTATTCCAAAGTAAAAAGTTTATTTAAAAAATTCAAAAATATTTCCATAATGACCTGCCTAGAATTTTTTCATTGTGTAAAGGAAAGGAGTAAAAATGTAGAAAATTACATTTTTGTCAAGAAAAAGAACGAAACGAGAAGGCATAACCTATTTGTACAAAAAAGAACAAAACTAAATAAAACTAGACACACATACATTTTTATACATAAATGTGTATATAATATGTAAATACATAGACACATAGATCATAAATTCATAGATACATGGATAAATCAATACTATAATTGCTATTGTACTATTCATTTATTATTTTATTCATATACTCACCTACTATTTTTGAAATAATAACTACTATATGTGAGGCACTTTGCCATCGGCTAGAAATCCAACAATGAACAAGATGAATACGAGCCTTATCCCCAGGGAGCTCTTCAGTAAGTTCATAAAAGTTTTGTGTTCCAAAACTTTTAAATCTTCAAGAATGTCTTCTTAAGATTCATGTATTTCTCAGAAGTGCTAGTTTTTTGGAATAAAATTATTGGGTTGCAAATCCTGATATACCATTTATTAGGTATGTGGTTCTGAGCAAGATTTTTAATACTCATGCCTCAGTTTCCTGGTCCAGAAAATGGGGATCATAATAATTACTACCTATCAAAGCTGCCATAAGAGTAAAATAAGTTTTCACATATGTTATAAAATGCTATGCAAAGGACAGTTACCATGCCGTCCACCAGGGCCTATTGGGAAAAGTAACCATGGTAGAATGGGGAATCAGAAAGGAGGATGGAGTTCTGACTTTGGAGACAGGAAGATACCAAGAAAAAAATCTTCTCTACTTCATAATCTTGCCAGGAGTCAGCTTTGGAACAGAATATGTAAATGTCTAGAAGGGAAGTACAAAAGAACCTTGTGAAGTAAGTAAAAGTCACACATTATTATCCCCATAAATGGATGAAGTATCTGAGGCCTAAGGATATTAAATAACTTGTTCATAATTCCACACTGAGTCAGTAAGACATGCAAATTTAGAATTTAGTCCCTTCGGCATTGAGAGTGTTACAACAAGTTTTTGTTCTTTAACACACCTTTTGTGTATATGCTCCCCTAGTGAGGACTCAAGATCTAAAACTGCCTTTTGGGTTGATCGATTTGGGCTGTGATTGGAGATTTATGCACGGTTCTTTAGCCAGATGGGATGCCAAAACTTCCTCATGCCTGTTCTTCCATGTAATCCTATTTAATGCTATAAAAGTCCTCATCTGCCCTCTCATTCTCTGTGTCATCACCTCTAACCCAACACCACCGGCCATCCAGGAGAAGCCTCTCCTGCAAGCCATATGCCAGTCTTCACTACCTCTCCTTCCCTATGTTGTATGGTACAATTAAATTATGATGTATACTTGTATTTTAATGTTATATTTATAACTGTACATATGCCCAAAGGCTTTAGCAGGAGTTACATTTTTATATCTTGAAAAAAATACATATTCAAAATATCAGTTTTTGAAAAACAAGAAAATTCCTTCAGTAGTTTTCTTCTTTTTGCAAGACAAGAGTAGTCAAAATTTTCCCTAGGCTACTTTATGAAGCATTAGATCAATTTGAAAAGTTTTTTGCTTTTTAAAAAAGCTTCTGGTGGTTCTTCTGGCTATTTTTTTGCACACATGGCACATAGGTGACAGTCTATTTCAACTCAATATTTCAAGCCCATGACCATTTATTGAGTTTTAAGTTTCTGAGACACAAAAGATGAATAAGAGTTTCATCTCTCAAAGAATTTATTATGTAGTGAAAATGGAAAACAAAACAAATACTTAGAAAATAATATAATTTTTTTATCTGGCTTACAAATACATTGCTCTTGAGGTTTAGTTGGGGTTGTTGGGAGAGGGTTGTGAGAAAAATAGTGGAGAAGGAGAAAAGATATTTGAGTTAGATCTTCAAGAATATGTATGGATTTAATAGGAGAACAAGAAAAAGTAGGCATCTAGGCAGACAGAATCACATAAGCATGGACCCAGAAACATCAATTATAGGAGACTTATGATACTAGAGCTTCAAGAGGGCAAGATCAGAGGTGAAGAAGCAAAATATGGTTGAGGGGAGCTTTTGAAAGCCCTTATACCAAAGCGGGCGGATCACTTGAGGTCTGGAGTTCAAGACCAGCCTGGCCAACATGGTGAAACCCCATCTCTACTAAAAATACAAAATTAGCGGGGTGTGGTGGCGCATGCCTGTAGTCGCATCTACCCAGGAGGCTGAGGCAGGGAGGCGGAGGTTGCAGTGAGCCATGACAGTGCTACTACATTCTAGCCTGTGTGACAGAGTGAGACTCCGTCTGAAAACAACAACAACAACAACAACAACAACAGAGCCCTAATATTCTAGTTAAGGAGTTTGAGATTTTTAACTTATAGAGTGTGTTTATCTATCAGAGAGTTTAATGGGGGTTGGGAGCTTAGAAAAGGGTGTTGAGGTCATGACTAATAATGGAATATTCAAATAAAGATTCATAAAATCATCAAGGCTGGTTAAATATTATTTTAAAGGACAGTTGTCAATTCACTAACCAAATTTAATTCAGTTTTACAAATACGAACTGATGAGTAATGGTTTATATCAGTCAGAGCTCTCTCAGGAAAACAGACACACTCTAGGCATTTCATGCAGAAATGGTTGCAACACAAGAAATTAGAAACTTAAAATACGTTAGAAAGGCTGGGGGAGAAAAAGGGGATGCCACCACTAGCATTCAGGAAATCAGGAGATACATAAATTTAAGGAATTTGCTACTGATGATCTTAGCTATCGTCAGCACCTAAGTAGTGCTAAGAAATTGTAGGAGAACATCCAGAAGCTTCTGGAAAATTCTTACATCTGTCATCTTCCATACCCCAAACACCTATCTACCCAATGCTGGCCAGATGCAATCACAGATTTTTATTCCCTTTTGCCTTCCAATTTTTGCACAAGCATCTTTCACTGGTGGAACTTAACATGGAAATCTTCCAGCAGATATTTTTAAGGAATTTTATTCTTATGCTTTGAGCCCCTCCAATAAAGTTAGCACAGAGAAGATGGGGAATGGTATAGAGCTGCCAACAATTTGGCACATTAGGCAAGGAAAGTCAAAATCTTGGGTAAATATTTATTTAAATGACATCAATAGTAAAATATACAGTTATCAAACACATTGGGGAAACAAAACAACAAAATAAAAAACCAGAGGACTACCCCCTAAGAACTTGAGAGCTCTGCCGCACCTTTTCCTAATTCTGAAAAGTTGCCCCAATTCAGGTGTACCAAAAATCCGTGAGCCAAGCTCTGTCTACTATGTCTTCTGACTCTAGCCCCAACTACCTCAGTCTCAAAACTTACTCCTAGCCGGGCGCAGTGGCTCACGCCTGTAATCCCAGCACTTTGGGAGGCCGAGGCAGGCGGATCACCAGGTCAGGAGATCGAGACCATCCTGGCTAACATGGCGAAACCCCGTCTCTACTAAAACTACAAAAAATTAGCTGGGCGTGCTGACGGGCACCTGGGCGTGCTGGCGGGAGGCTGAGGCAGGAGAATGGCGTGAACCCGGGAGGCGGAGCTTGCAGTGAGCAGAGACCGTGCCACTGCACTCCAGCCTGGACGACAGAGCGAGACTCCGTCTCAAAAAAACAAAACAACAACTACAAAAAAAACTTACTCCTGATGGTTCACAAGACTTTTGAAGATTTGAGAGACAATGTTCAGTTTTGTCATACTAAAATTGGCACATAACATGTTAGGGACTTAAGGTTAAAGTCTCAAATGAGAATAATCATAGATTTCCATGGAATCTTCTGTGAGGTTCTCAAACACACAAGAAAGATCCATCAAATATTGCATTTCTGACCACACGCACACACGACCTTAAATTTTTATTTTTATTTTTTAATTTTTATTTTTACTTTTTTGAGATGGAGTTTTGCTCTTGTTGTCCAGGTTGGAGTGCAATGGTGCCATCTCGGCTCACCACAACCTCCACCTCCCAGGTTCAAGTGATTCTTCTGCCTCAGCCTCCCAAGTAGCTGGGATTATAGGCATGCACCACCACGCCCGGCTAATTCTGTATTTTTAGTAGAGACGGGGTTTCTCCATGTTGGTCTCGAACTCCCAACCTCAGGTGATCCGCCCGCCTTGGCCTCCCAAAGTGCTGGGATTACAGGCGTGAGCCACCGCGCCCCGCCTCCTTAAATTTTGTAGTTGCTTCTCATTGCTCTTAGGATAAAGTTCAGATTTGAAAATCTGGCCTGCCAAGCAGCAAGTCACAGCCCTTGACTACCTCTCCAGGTTAAATTCACATGCTTATATCCTCACATGGTGCACAGAATCCACTCTGGTCTTCTTTCAGTCCTTTCTAGCATAGGCCCTTCTTCATCTGCCAGGGATGTTTCTGCCCACCTCCTCCCTTGCCTTCTCTGGGTTGACTGACTCTTACTTATCTATCAAGTGTCAGTTGATGTGACACTTCCCCCTGGAGAAAGGGGCCTCACCTGCTTATCAGTCTAAGTTTCCCATTAGTCTTGCCCATCATGTTCTATACTTTTTCTACACAGAATTTACCTAGTGTAATCACATAATTATGTGCATAATTTATTGTTAATTGTTATATTTCTGTCTCTTCCAGTAAATTCCACAAAGACAATGACCTTTGTTTGTCTTGTTTATAATTGTATCTTCAGAGTCCATCACAGTCTGTCATAGTAAATACTTGGTAACTATTTGTGGAAGGAAGGAAGGAAGGAGGGAAGGAGGGAAGGAGGGAAGGAGGGAGGGAGGGAAGGAAGGAGGGAGGGAGGGAAGGAAGGTGGGAAGGAAGGAAGGAGGGAGGGAAGGAAGGAAGGAGGGAGGGAAGGAAGGAAGGAAGGAAGGAGGGAAGGAAGGAAGGAAGGAAGGATGGGAGGGAGGGAGGGAATGAATGAACAGCACCTTTGGCCTCCATTACCATGCTGCACAATCTACTCTCTTGTAAACAACATCTTTATTTTCTTGCATTTCTAGTGTTCTATGAGAATACGAAAGTGTGGTGGGTTCCTTATTGTCAAGTCATTTACTGCATGCATCTAAATCAGGACAACTTGATTCTTAGGCAAATTGAAGTCTCAGAGTCTTTGGGGGAAATCCTTGAAAAGTAGACCCCTGCCTGGGGAGTGGATTTTGTGTGAGAGAGAAAGTGGCAGGTTTCAACAAAAGAGAAACACCAAGAAGCCACATCCATGTGCTTTGGATGAAACTCTGCCTTTGGACAAGCACTGGGGGCTCTGGCATCTAAACCATGAATTGGGGCACTTTGTAAGCAGCTACAACACCCTCGTACCTTGT
Organism: Gorilla gorilla gorilla; assembly: GCF_029281585.2. Lineage (NCBI taxonomy): Eukaryota > Metazoa > Chordata > Mammalia > Primates > Hominidae > Gorilla > Gorilla gorilla. The sequence goes on along the minus strand of NC_073224.2, from coordinate 151,846,884 downwards.
AGCTTCTGATCTGTGGCAGCTGCATCTTTAGCATGGCAGTTAACCAAAAATGGGTGAACTTACCAGGAAAACACACTTATTTGCAGCTATCATCAAGTAAAGGCCTTGGAATGGGGGAAAGGAGGAACATTACTGCAGATTGTAGCTAAAAGAAGTTGAGCTGCTTCTTTTCAAATGTGGTGTCAATTGGTGATTATCAGACAACTTCTGCTTTCACATATAGGCTAAATCAGAGATCCAAATGCAAAATCCAGCCTTGGGGACATCATTTGGATTTTAATGCTCCCTTGGGAACCTTGAGCCCTTAAAGAAATGAAAGGTTTACAATGAAGCATAAATATACTATTTTCAATTCCGACAGATCTAATCTTGTTCTAAAATAACCTGTTATTTAAAGGAAGATGATATCCACTTTTAACAACCCAACATTGAAGTTTCAAGAGTTAAGAACTCCTCAACTTGGATAAACTCATAAACATATGAAAATTAATTTTGCATTATTCTTTGAAACTTCACACTTACAAGCATCAAAATTGGCTTTCTGTTATTCTGTCAACTTAAAAGGAAAGAACAATTGGGAATGGGGCAGTTTTTCCAGCCCTCAGCCGCTGAATGGTGTCATTGTGTTGTAGCCATTTAGACAGCAAACAGAGATGTGAATGATCAATGCATTGAACAATCTCACAAGGTGGGGTTCAATAGCCAAATGTAGGAATTTGTTGATAGGGAAGCCAAATACACACCCACACACACACATACACACACACACACACACACACACACACACACACACACACACACACATACACACACAGAGTCTAGCTGCCTGGATAGAAGTAAAGCATAGAGGTGTAGAGTGTAGGCTCTGAAGCCAGACTGACTATGTTTGCATCCTTGGCTCTGATAGGCACATACAGTTCAACTCTAAACAAGCCACTGATCCCCTCTGTACCTCAGTTTTCTCATCGGTAAGGTAAGAATATCAATATTATCTCCCCAATGATTGCTGTGAGGCTAAAATGACCTAGTAAATGTAAAATGGTTAGAACAGTCATCTGGAATGTAGTAAATCATTGATAAATAGTACTATGATGGTGATGAGACCTTCCCAAGGATGCATGCCTGGACTGTTCCTCCAAAATATACATATTTATGAGTACCTTTGGGCCTTTACTAAGTGCTAGATGCTATACGTTTTCATAAATATATTCTAAATAAGTATGTGCTTATGATTTTGAGCCACGCATAAATGTTCATCTAAGGCAGTTTCTGTAAAGGGCCAGATAGTAAGTATTTTAGGCTTCACAACTATTTAATTCTGATGTGTAGTGTGAAAGCAGCTATAGATAACACGTAATAAATGAACATGGATGTGTTTCAATAAAGCTTTATTTACAAAACAGGAAATGAGCTAGATTTGGCCCCTGAGGGGTAGTTTGCCTGTTCCTTATCTAATGGATTATTTAACTAGGAAATATTTACATAGGTAGTTTCCTAAATAAAGGGATTCAGAAAAGTAAGATTCAAATCTCCCTAGTTATTTAATCCAGTGCTTCACAGGGCATTGTGTATATGAGTGAAGTCCTTCCTGACATCACACTTAACTCCTCTTGAGACAATTAATTAGGAAGTCTCAGTTTCTTCCCAAATTCACATGAAAAATTTTGGACTGAAACCAGTTTATTCATTAAAAACAATTGTCTACCATTTTATAAATGTTTACTCTGTAGCAATCAATGTTCCAAATGAGTTGTGCGTTATCTCATTTAGTAATGATGATGGCAAATGCCGACAGCAACACTTTCAGAATATATCCCCATTCTGCTCCCTTTCTGCCTCCTCCAGGCCCATTCTGAAGCAGGGCACCTTTATCCTGTTATAGTTCTTAACTCATCTCCCCGTTTCTACCCTTGCCCCTTACAGTCCACCCACAACTTAGCAGCCAGGTATTCCTTATAAAATGTGTCAGATCATGTCACTCTTCTGCTCTCTCAGGGTAAAACATCAAATTCCTAATAGTAGATGTCAAACCCTCTGAACTGGCCCTGATCTCCTCTCTGGCTTTATCTTTTATTACTTTTACCCTCTGCTCACTCAGTCTCCTGCCTCAGGGGTCTTGCACTTACTCTTTCGTAGACCTCGTTTAACAATGGCTTGATCTTTCCCACTTTCAGGTTTTTGCTCAAATACTGTCTTCTCAGTGAGCCTACAATCCTATCTCAAGTTGCATCCCCACCCATTACCATTCTTATCCTCCTTTTATGCTTTAACTCCATACCTCTTATTATATATGCTGTTTTTATATTTGCTGTTTATAGTTGCTATTATATTTACTATTTTGTCTGCTTCCACCCACTAGAATAAAAGCTGAAGGTGGTAGGAATTTTGTTCACTTGTTGTCTCCAGAACCTAAAATAATCCTTGCCACATTGTAGGTATCTCATAAATATTTGTTAAATGAACGAATCTATGAGATGCTTCCCATGTGCCAAGTAAGGTTACAGGTGCTTTAAAGGTATTATTTGTTTTAATACTCACAATCCTGTAAATGGATGCTATTATAACCCATATTCTCAAATGAGGAAACCAAAGAATTGAAAGATTAATGAATTGCCCCAAATCATGTGACAAGTAATAGTTGCATGCCCTTGAAAGCAGGCCATCCAGCCCCAGCCTTTCTGCTCCCAACTACTATGCTACATTCTCTTTATTTAAACCTCACTTCTCCTTGAGTGCAGGACTGATTACCCTGGTATTACAGATGACAAAAGTGAAGCTCCATGATATTAAGTAACTTTTCGAAGGTCATACAGTCTGTAAATTGAGATGCTAGAATTCAAACTTATGCTTATGAACTCCAAAAATTAATCTAATTTTTGAATGCTATGTGATGGGCTTTGACAAAGGAAAACTGATACAATTTTACAAAAACACAGCCTTTTACACGTTGACGGGCTTAAGACAACCATTCAGAAAGCCCTTGTCCAGCCTGCTGTCTGATGTGGCCAGCTCTCTAGAGGCTTTCCCAGCACTAAGGGAGTTGCCAGACAACAGCAAGAAGCCTGGATAAAGATATTGCCATCATCCTCACTGCATTAGGAGAAAAAAGGAAAGAATATAAACATCCTTGTGAAAGATAAAAAGAAAACAAGGATTTAAATTTCATTTTGGCCAACGAGTTCATCTGGATGCTCCCAAATTAAATTCAACTACCTACAGTTTAGATCACGTCAAACCTGGGATTCAAAAAAGGCTCAAGGTGACAATGTACATGGCAAAAATTAACAGTTCCACTTGGAACACAAACGAAAGCAATGCCTACTAGTGAACAAGTGTTAAGTCAGTACCTCTTTTATATTAAGGAAGTGATGGAACAAAGATCAGAAGAAGGAGCAGTGGTTGAACTAGATCCCTCATTAGTAACAAGGAGGAACTAAGTAAATCCAAACAAAGGTGACAAACACTTGCAGAAACTGTTGTTTTGATTCCTGGAAAAATATATAAAAGGAGGGATCATCTGGAAATTCTAATTTTTAAAAGGACATGGATAAACACAAATGCTTTATTTTATATTTTATTAAAAAAAGTTAGGTACACAAGAGGCTATAAATACTAAGAAGGTGCTCTTACTTGCATTTTAAAGCAGTTAAAATTGCAACGATGCATCAAGAAGTATCACAAAAGACCTGGAATTTTAATAATTTGGAGAAGGCTTCTGATGCACAAAGGCAGGGGGAGGGATTAGATTCTCGATATCCAGTTCTCATCACACCAGGAATCTCATATTAATGTTTGTTAGGAAAAGGAATCCACCATAATTCCTGCAGCCTTAATGTTGAACAGAAATGTCAATATGTTTTATTCAACCTTTTATTTTTCTTCATAAGGTAAAATCTGGCTCATATATCTCAGTACATAATAACCCTCAAAAATTCTAAGAAAGACAAAAAATATATATTTTATAATTATTTGATAATTACTAAATTTCTATTATTACCCAGAATGCACAACTACAACTAAATGTATTATTTGATGTGTGTATGTAGATTTATATGCACACACAAACTCTTTTAAAACCTTCCTCAAAAGGTTAAGGAAATAAAATACTATAAAAAATCTAATGTGACTTAAAATGTTACATGTGGAAGGACACTTTAAGCAAGTTCCACTGTCTCTCTCTCTCTACACACACACACACACACACACACACACACACACAAAATCAGGATACGTATAATAAAAGGCAACCACAAAATCTCAGAAATTCGACAATGATGAATAGAAATAATTTGATTAGAGAATGTAACCTTTGAAATCAAAGAAAGCTACACAAAATCCTCAAAGCTGAATTCAGTACTTTGGGCTGGGGAGAGGAGAAATGAGATTTAAAAAATATTTTATTAAAGTTTCATAGTTCAGAATGCTCGTCTGTAACCGTTCTGAAAATATGGGTCATATCTTTACTATTATCTATGGCCACAGCCATGTGTGCATGCATACACACACACACACACACACACACACACACACCCCTAAATGGAATTTGTCACTATAGGATATTTAAAATCCAGACTTGCTGCATTTAAAATGTATGGAATTTATTTTTAAACCAGCCATATCTGAATTCAATGCCTTATATTTTGAGTTTTAATTCCAATCATGCTAATTTTAAGTCACAAACATATATCTGCCGGTAATGAAGGTTGTTTAATTAGGTCCAGATAAAATAGCTCCAATTCTGTTTCTGATCCACCTGTCAAAGCAAATCAGTCTTTTACATGGCTAAAAAAAAAACAAATTAGACTAGCTGATGACTTTTTGAATATTCAAGTAGACACACCGAGGATAAATCCAAACAGAACTTGTGACTGAACAAAAGCCTGAAACGTGACCTCAAAGATGAAGATATCTTATTCTGCCAAAAGCAGCTTTACAAGCTGGGTCTTCACAGTATTATGAAGTCAAGGACAGGGTGCTAAGAAGAAGTAATGAGAAGAATAACAAAAACAGAACAACACAGCACTACAAGAAATCAAATCTGCCACAGCTTAGGGCAATGTAACAGCTCAATGTAATGAAAAATAAATACAAACAATGATGAAAATTGTGACAGAGAGGGTCAGTTTCAACATTTTCTCTGAAGGAAATTCTAAAACAAGAAGTATCCTAACTCATAGAGTATATGCTATCCATGGTTACCATATAAATTATTTTCAAAGACTATTAAAGATAGAAAAACTGTATCTCTTACAAGTTTAATATGAATAGTTTGGAGTATTCTAGTCCTACAGATCTAGTTTACTTATGTATAAAGCACTATACATTTCAATACATATCCATATAAGCCCAGGGGAAAAGTTATTTGAAATTGGCATGGTGGCCATGTGAATAGGAAGTGTTAGACGGGAGGATACAGAAGAAAGAAGAGAAAAAAACCTGATAAACAAATCCTTGAGAAGCTTGGAGGTTACTTCTATATAAGACCCTCAGAACCTTCCATCCTCCCATAGTTGAATCCTGAGCAAAGATGTGAGATGGAGTCAGTAGTCGAGGCTCCAGGAATATGACTATCCTTCTAATTCCTCATTATTGCATTCAGAATAGGCTTTGGATTTAGAAAAGAGATTCATGCTCAACACTCTCATTCCTAAATTGCTTTAAGCAAGAGACACAAAAATAAACACAATAGTCCATGATGTAAACATTTTATAGAAATACACACATGCACATACACATATATATAAACTGCATAGATAATTTAATAGGGAAAAGATTAGAAAATGAAACAATTGAATATCCATTTGGAAAAAAATTAATCTCAGTCCTTACCTCACTTCATACACAAATTAACTCAAAATGGATAAGAGATCTAAATTGAAAAGTGGAACTATAAAATTCCTAGACAAAAATAGGATAAAACCCATAGCCCTGGCATAGGCAAAGATTTATTAGATTAAAACACACAATGAATGAATCATAAAAGAAAAGATTGATAAATAGAACTTTAAATTAAAAGTCTTTGTTCTTCTAAAAGTGCCATTAAAAAAATAAAAGACAAGTAAAAACAAAAAAATTGCTATGACTGTATATGACAATCAGTAAAACAACTTAGTTTTGAAAATGGGCAAAATGTTTGAACAAATGCTTCATAAAAGATGACATACAAGTGGCTAATCAGCACATGGAAAGAAGTTTATTATGATTAAGTCATCAGAAGTTTGTTGTTACTTGTATCTAATGCAAATTAAAACCACAATGAGATACCATTACACACACATTCCAATGGATGAAATTAAAAAGACTGACAATACCAAGTCTTGGCAAGGACGTGAAGCAACTGGAATTCTCATCTATTACTAGTATAAAGTGGTACAAAGACTGGAACACAGTTTGACAGTTTCTTATAAACTTAAAAGTGCACTCTCTGGGGATAAATTAGAAAAATCCATCTAAATCTATTTCAGTTCTGACTTCAGCCATGTCTGGAAGTTACCTGATACAAAAACTAGAAACCACTGTGTCCATCAACAGAAAATTGCCTGGGAAGAAGCACAAGGTAGCATTTTGGGGAGATGAAAATGTTCCTGTATCTTGATCATGCTGAGAGTTACAGGAGTGTTAAATTTGTCAAAACATTGAAATATACATTAAAATGGGTATATTTTGTTATGTATAAATTATACCTAATAGATTTAATTTTAGTAGTATTAGAATAGAAAATGCCTATGCTAACCCTTTTATCTTACAGATGAAGAATTTGAAGACCAGGGACCTTTAGTGTCCAGCTCAGCTAGCTGATAACAGAGCTAGGACCAAAGTCCTATTCCCTAAATCCTAGATGCACACTTTCTCTGTACAAAAACTTTTTTTTTTTTTGAGCTGGAGTCTCGCTTTGTCGCCCAGGCTGAAGTGCAATGGCACGATCTCAGCTCACTGCAACCTCTGCCTCCCAGATTCAAGCAATTCTCCTGCCTCAGCCTCCCAAGTAGCTGGGATTACAGGTGCCCGCCACCACGCCTGGCTAATGTTTTGTATTTTTAGTAGAGACGGGGTTTCACTATGATGGCCAGGATGGTCTCAAATTCCTGACCTCGTAATCTGCCTGCCTTGGCCTCCCAAAGTGCTGGGATTACTGGTGTAAGCCACAATGCCTGGCCCAACAACTATCTTTACACTGAATGACAGAATTAATTTCAATGGAATTTAACCTAAATGGCCTGGAGACCAGGGATTTTGATTCCTTGAAAGTTAAGAGACTTTGTGGGAGTGATGATGATGATGGTAGTATTAAAAATGATTTTGCCTCTACAAATTTCATTTTCTCTCTTCCAAGAAACAGAACTTAATTTCTATTCATTTTTTCCCACTTTCAGTCTGTATAGTTTGAAAATTGAACCTGAACTCCTGTTCCAAGGAGGGTACATGACCCGGGCCCTAGACCTTTGTTATCTACTACAGTTGCCAGTGGCTACGTGTGGCTACTGAACTAGCATTTGAAATGTGGCTGGTTCAAACTGAGAGGTGCTATAAATGTAAAATACACACTCATATATTCTTTGTGTGGTAAAAAAGAAAAAATAATTCAAACTAGCCAGTTAATTTTTTAATGTTCACTATGTTGAAATAATATTTAAGATATGATTAAAGCAGATATATTTTCAAAATAATTCCTTTTTTTAATTTTTAAAATATCACTACTATAAAATTTAAAATTACATATGTGGCTCACACTTGTGGTTAGCATTATAATTCTACTGGACAGTTCTGGTCAGGCAATTATATTCGTAGTCTTCCCCATTTCAGCTTGTTTTTAGAAATACATATGTCAGCTTATAGCAAGTACTAACTGTACTTAACCCAATAAGTTACCTTATGTGAACTACTGCACAGTTATCAGGGAACTTTTACATTCATTATTTTCTTTGGTCTTATAAGATAATCATTGTTATAAGAAAACTGAGATTCAAAGCTATTAAGTTAGCTGCCCAAGGTCAAGCTAAGAAATGAGCAGAGGCCAGGCACAGTGGCTTACGCCTGTAATCCCAGCACTTTGGGAGGCCAAGGCGGGCAGATCACGAGGTCAAGAGATCGAGACCATCCTGGCCAACATGGTAAAACCTCAACTCTACTAAAAATACAAAAATTAGCTGGGCGTGGTGGTGGGAGACTGTAGTCCCAGCTACTCAGGAGGCTGAGGCAGGAGAATCGCTTGAACTGGGAGGCGGAGGTTGCAGTGAGCTGAGATCACGCCACTGCACTCCAGCCTGGCAACAGAGCAAGACTCTGTCTCAACAAAAAACAAAAAACAAACAACAACAACAACAACAAAAAAAAAAAAACAGAAAGAAAGAAAAAAGAAATGAGCAGAACCCAGTTGCCAAATTCAAGTGTGTGGATCCTAGACCTGCTCTTTTCCTCTTTGGCACCATTCTGTTGACCCACCTGGAATGTTACCTTTTAAAATTGAAGGTAGCAGAATCAATGAAAATGGAGATGACTTACCATTTGTAAGTCCCTGTCTCAGAATTAATCCACCTAAAAGACGATTTGTGTTGTGCTGCTGATGAGATTAAAGTGCATTCCAAATGTTATCAGGCCATATAAAGCACACGGCAACTACTTATAATATTGTCAGAGAAACAGTTTAAGAAGAGAAAGTAAGAAATTAGATGGTAAAATGACCAAGGTCATATTGTGTAAATTTGTGATAAAAATATAATAAGGGGAAGACTGGGTAATAAAGAGTTTATATCTCTTCAGACCTATCCATTGGAGAGTTAGGGTCTGTATAGTGGGCCCAAGAATGCAATCTACCAGGAAAATATTTTCTATAGGTTAGTGGGCTGAGACTAATTCCTTGCCCTCATGGACATTGCATTCCATGGTCTCTAAAATTCCCAGAATGCTTATTTGGTTTCCTGGATGCCTTGTCTCAAAAGTAAATAAACATTTCAAAGAGATATAACTTAAAAGGTGTATTTTTAGTGAAAATAAATAAATTCTACATTCTGGATTGTGTATTAGTTTAAATGAAGTCCCTAGAGCATGATTAGCCCATAAAGAGTAAAAATACTGACATTTTGAATGTGTCATACAGAGTACCAGACGTCAACTTGCTGCTAAAATGCACATACCTTATAAGCTTAACTTAGAAATGAAAGCAGACTAGTCTCCTTTTGGTCTTTTCTATAAAAGAAAATGCAATCGTTATGACCACTTATGTCCTGGGTTTACTAGAATGGCCCTGGTTTCCAAATCCTTTCTTGTTGTCCCCATGAGAAATCAACTTGCTATGGGCTGAATGTTTGTGTGCCTCCAAATTCATACATTGAACCCCTAATCCCCAGTGTCATACTGTTTGGAGGTGGGAACTTCAGAAGGTAATTAGGTCATGAGAGTGAAGCCCTCGTTAATGGGATTAATGCCTTTACAAAAAGAGACACAAGAGAGATTATCTTTATCCCTCTCTGCCAGGCAAGGACAAATTGAGAGAGCAGCTATTCGCAAACCAGGAAGAGGGATCTCACCAGAACGCAACCATGCTATTACCCTGATCTCAGACTTCCCGGCCTTCTGAACTGTGATAAATAAGTTTCTGTTGTTTAAGCCACCCAGCCTATGATAGTCTGTTATAGCAGCCAAAACTAAGATACAACTTGTGCCCTGATTGAAGTATATGTCCTGGGTTTTAATTCTAAAAATAAAAGACACACTTTATAAACCTAAACTCAAATTCTTCTCCTCATGGAGATTGCAATCTGGTCGGGAAACTGAAAGAAGTACATGTACCAAAGAAATAGAATGTGGAGGATTTTACATTAAGTGTCAAAACACAGCACAGACTATTAGCAGCATGCCCCAACAGTGGTCCAAGCTATCCTGTCCTCGTCAGGCCAGAGCCCAAAGGAATCACAGGGGGTTCCATTCCAAAGAGGGATGTGGGCCAGTGGGGAAAGTTGCTTAATCTCTCTGTGCCTTAGTCACCTAGTCTATAAAACAAATATAACACCCATTTCACGGTGATGTTGTGGAGATTACATATGATACCCCTTTAAAAAGATATTTTCACTTTGTTTTCCTGTGGAATCCCTAAGGCTAGGAACCTTTGGTTACTGAAATTCCTCTAGGTGAACCACATTATCTGCATGACCAGCCCCCTGCCCCTAGCATGGTGGAAGGGCAGCACAAGTCTAAAAAGTTATGAGCCAGTAATTTTACCCCAAGTAGGTCTTTAAAGCTTCCTTTCCAACTCAGTTTTCTGCAATGAATGTTGCTGTATAAGCAAAAAATATTATTAGTATTAATAAAAATATTTCAGCCATGCTGCTTCTTGCATCATATGTAATTCATTAGCACCAGCTCATAGGCGAGGCAAAATTTTCATGTCAAATAATGTTTTATGGGTCTTTAGAACATTATGCTCACTGGGTGTCCCCACATCATGATGAGACCTCCCCAGGAGGGAAGACAAGAAGCACAGGCTTTTAGAAACCCTTTCTTTTTCGAATTTGCTTGGGAAAAAGGTTAGTTTCTACTTCTTGTTCAGCAGCCACACAATGCCAGGAAGCTTAGGTGCTTCTTGAAAGGATGCGTGTTGTTTTGTTCATGGGAATAGGATTTATAATGATGTTAATTCAAAAGAAGAAATTAAATATAAAAAGGTTAATGAAAGGTTTCAGTCATGATTACGGTAACCATGATCAATCAAAGGCCAGAGAAACGGCTGTTTTACAATTAAAATATCCCTACACATTGTTATTTATCACTATTGCCATATTGCAGCAGCAGGCCACAATTAATCATATAAATCACCCCAGTGGACTAAATTCTGAGGTTCTCTTTTTGTCAGATAAGATGGCCATGTTATTGTTAAAACTGATGAAAAGACATTTTTTTCTGATATTCTGATTTAACATACTTTTGTTTAAAAAGATCTTTTATGCAAAGATTATAGGGAAAACTCTAGGCAGGAAACTTTAGTAATTTCAAAGCTCATTAGATTTCAAGAATGGATATGTACCTCCCATTCAAATGCATAATAGCATTTTCACAAAGGTTTATCAAAGGGTGAATTAATTGGGTTCTACGTTTTGTAGTCATTATTCTTTCATTCATTCATCCATTCATTTATCCAGTACTTATTGAGGGTCTACTATATGCCAGGTACTCAACTAGGCCCCAGAGCCATAGCAGTCATGGTCCCTAACCTCATATGACAGGAGTCTCTAGGGAAGAATGCCATTACACTAGAAATCACAAAAGTGGAGAATGTTTTGAAAGACAGAGTGTAGAAGACCACAGAAACTTACAGGAGTCTGGATAAGAAAGGGACATTTCAACTGAGATCCGAAGGATAAGGAGGGGGAGTTGGACAGGTCAGGGGAAGTAGCCAAGCAGAGCAAATAGCTTACGCAATTGGCCACTACTGTACCACTGAAACCTGGTACATTGTAGGGAGATGATAAGTATTTGTGGAATATATTAACTCTGAATATTGTGTTTCCAGAGGTCCTTGACTCTGTATAGGAAGAGCCATCTCCCCTGGAGAATGATGGGCCCATGACAAGGTCCACTCAGCCTCCTCCTTTTCTTATCCATAGTCCTGCACAGATAAAACCTAACTAAGGTGAATTGGGGATAAAGAAAAATATATCAAAAAAAAAAAAAAAAGCAAGAGAAAATCCATGGTGGGGTAGGGGATAAGTGGAAAAGAAAGGACAAGGTGTTGCTTGTAGCCATTCCACAGACCCATCTGGTGCTGGGATTTGGGTAATGAGTATATGTTTGCATGAGCTTGAGGGTTTTGTTTTCCCATTAGGAAAAAAATAGTCCCCTCTTATCATGTCACCATGCATTTGTACCTTGCACAAAGGCACCATCAAAAGCAGTGAATGGGAGCTGAAATAAGCCCAGATTCCACTCTCCAAGTTAAATGCCCTGGCATGGGATTGTTACCTCACAGAGGAGGCATCTTTTCCTAATTTGTTCACCCACAGAGGATGCCTTTTGTTAATTCCCATAAGGCACCTTATAAACCAGCTGCATTCCTATTCCTTCATAGTTCTCTTCCCCTTGGACTGTAGGATACATGGATATTAGCTTCATATTTTGCACTAATGTTTTCACTCAAAAAAAAACAGATATAAACCAAATGAATACATTAGCAAAATGGAAAATGTGGGTCAGATCTATTCTGGAGATGAGGATGATGCTATCAAAACAGAGGCCTTCATGGGTCTTGGGTGCAAGTTATAATTTATTCTTCTAAAATGACCCTGTTTAGACTAAAGGTCATTCCATGACAAAACACTGTAGAACACCAGAAAGTTCTAATTTCACAAGCCTAATTCATAAAGACCATAGAAAGGGTGTAGTTAATGTCAACAATGTATATATTCCTCAAACCAAACAACCTCAAACCCATTGAGTCAAGGCATTTTAAGTTAAAGCACTTCCCCAGGTCTAGGTTTCAGAGAGGAAACAAAGAGGTCTGAGATTTTTGTCTCTGACTTCAGTGAATTTACATATAGTAAAAAAAGTGAAAATAACAGCTATTTTCTACCATTAAAATATGGATAAAAATTGTTTAACTGCACAAACATAAGATGGAAAGTGAAAATGTTTCTTAGTGTGTATGAATATAACATCAGGAAAATACATGTCACATTTTGCCTCTGCCTTACAAGTTTTAGAGTGCATTCAAATATATTATTCCAACTGAAACTCACAATAATCATGGGAGGTTAGGCAAGCCACACACTTTCACGTTCATTTCATGTCCAAATGAAACAGTTCCTGGGAAAAGTTAACAACTTGCCCAAAATCACATAGAACCCATACCAGAAATCAGGTAGTTTGACTGCAAGCCTGGACCGTCTTTACCCAAAGTGCAGACCAGAAAACGAAGCTATGTGTCACTTGTGCCTCTGAACTTGTGAGGCCGTGGGGTTGTTGTGACAATTCCTAGCAGGACTATTTTTGCTATAAATTACTACAAGTATCCAACAGAAGAAAACCTGGTGGATGAGAGATGCTGACAACATGTGGCAGTTAATTGAACATATAATCAGGGGTTGCACCACTGTGGCGGCTCTGGATTATATCAACAGGCATAATGATGTTGCTAAAATTATGCACCCACAATTATCCCTTAAAGGTAGGTAATAAATGAATTAACTAAGTACTAGAAGCATACACCTTCAAATATTTAGGACTTGACTGCTACTAGGTGTACAAGAATAGCATCATGCCAAAGAGTCGGCATTCCACTAGGTGATTAGTAAGCTCTTCATTTATGACAATAGTTTAGAAAAACATTGGCATGAGTGTTCCATGTAGATGAAACATTTTTTTAAATAGGAAAAAATGAAGCATTTGTATATTAGCTCTGTCAAAAGGGGCAAAAGCACATAAAGAATTCAAAAACACATCAAAATAAAAATGATTTTCCAGGTACAAGGGGATAGATGATCAGTTTTGAGTGAAGAGGAGCCATCCCATGCACCTACACTTTTTCATGATATTTCAGTACCAGGAACTTGCAGATGAGGGTTAAACAACTTTTATAAGATGTTGAATCAAGGTGTGGCTAGTGAAGATGTTGTGCAGCAAGAGGATATCAAACTAACACGTGCCACGGGGCATCATGTGGATGACTCCTGACAGCCTCACATGCTGGGGAGAGAAAAGGTGGGAAGTCAATTCTGGGATCAGAGGAGAAGAGCCTGGAAGTTGAACAGGCCTGGCTTCCAATCCTACCAGGTTCTCACTAGTACTGCATGCAAGGCAAACATTTAATCTGTTAAGCCTCAGTTTCCTCATCTACAAAATAAAGGTAACAGTTGCTCCAAACCTCCTTTAAGCAATTAAATACCAATATTTAGCCTAGTACTTGGCACAGAGTGAGCACTAAATGAATAGACAGTGCCCTTGTGATTATTACTGGATCTCAGGCTACTATAATGTATACATATGCTGTGGACAGTTAGTAATGCCTGACTTTTCTAATGGTACTATGCCATTAATCAAGTGAATTTCTACTTCTGACTCCATCAGTATCTACACACCTTTGAGTTTTAAAGAGATACATATAGTATTCAGGCACTGGGCCTCGTTTGCTTGTTTATAGCATTTTGATGGGAAAGTTATCAACCAAAATAAATGAGAAAGTCACCAGGTTTAGCCACTGTAGCAGTTCTGGTTCAATATTGGATGGGGATGTAGGTTTAAAATTAATCACACAAATGAGGATAGGAGACCACCTCCATAATATGTGCATCCATGCTAGCCAGTCTCCATTACCATAGATAACTGAGAACTGACTATTTATTTCCAAAGGCTTCCTTAAAATGGAAAGATCTCTGTGGCATCTATAAGATTCAATTAGAGGACCTTTATAAGCACACATCTAGTTGAACCAAATGAGAGATAAATTAACCTATAAACAGCATGCTCTTTCTTGTGGAATTCTCTAATGGCCTGATTTAGGATATCAGCAGATGGGAGGTCAGTGCCCAGTGCTTTCAGAGTTCAGCCCATTCATTACAATCAGGTTCACGATGCCACGAAGAGTTTCTAATGAAATACACTCCAGTAAACCTCAGAGGGGGACAGCTCATGTGTGCATGAGACACGAGTTTAAGGCAGCAGACAGACTGTGATTTTGTATTTCCAGACAGGTAGAGGTCCAAATGGAGCCACTGCACATTTATTAAGTTGTATTCTTTCAGGGGAGAAACTCTTGCTGAGACATCTTACCTGTAAGCTCCTTTAAGCTTTTAGCTGAAATGCTCTAGTTCACATACAAAGAAAATTGCACTGTTTGTCACTAGTCAATGTCCTCTAACATCAGGGCTTTAGTGGGAAAAGAGACACATTAAAAAGGTACCTGATCTTCCCTGTATCCCTCCCTATTCCAGCTGAGAGTACTTTCTCTAAGTCCCTTCTTCTTAAATCTTGGGGAAAAGAAACTTACATATCTCAAATCCTGCCAAATTGTAGCTCCAAATAATACAAAATATGAGCCTGTGGTTTTTTTTTTTTTTTTTTAAAAAAGAACAGTACTTCAGAAGCCTTAAAAATATCTGCTTTTGTGGTCATGTCTACTGACAAAAAGCCTTATAAACTGTCTGTAAACCAAATTAAGAACATCACAGCAAGAAAACATCCACTTTTAGCATACATGTATAACATCACAGGGCATCTTGCTGGTTTCGAAACACCCAGTTTTATGTGATGCTAGCAGATGAAAGAGAAGACTGGCTTTCACTTGTGTTCTACAGATGCTTCTGGGGCACAAGGCAAGGGGCATGCAAGTGAATTGTAGATAACACATTGGAGGCTTGATAGAATGCTTCCCTTGAGGACCCATGCTGAGAGGTGCTCTTAGAGATGAGATGGCTTCTTCTGAGTTTGCATTAGTACTTCAGTAAATGAACCCCCTCAGATAGAAGTTCCCAGTGGCTCCACTTTAAACGAAATTCTGATGTATAATGAATACTTTTCCAGTGTGGTTTTAAAAACCTTTTCTTCCTATTTTATGTTTTCCCCATATGAGCATATATATATATATATATTCCAACTTTTTGTACCTCTCTTCCCAGCAAGTCAAATTATTATTGAGTCCTGGACATTCTTTCACTATGTCTGCAGTTTACATAGGTAGGTCAGCTGACTAGAGCTAGTCCAAGTTAAAAAATTAAAACCTTAAATTTCGGCACTTCATAACCTGCATTGTAGAATAACTAAATAGCCTACCTTGCCTAAAATGGCTTGTTGGTGCATATACAATTTTCTCTTCTTACATGATTTTTAACTTTAATGAATCTTACATTTTTTATATTGCCTTAAAAGGACAAGTTAGTAACAAGCTCACCACGCTTTCTTCTAGTAACCATGGTTAAAAACCGTCGGGATAAGAGCTTTTCTCCTCATCACAACTAATATCTACCCCACTGCCACATCTCTACTACCAGCCCCTTGGCCACTGTTGACCTCACTTTAGGAAAAAATCCAAATCATGCATACATAATGTACTTAGTGTATCTCCATCACTATAAGGCTGAAACATGTTGCTTAGTGGTTCCTTCCAAAGCATTAGTTGTTTCTTCCTTTATGTTACACAAAAGTGGAGGTTACTAAATGCTACTGCAAGTTCAGAAAAAGTGCTTGCCCATGCTATTCACTTAATTAGGTCTGTCTTCTCCTTTCATCTCAAATGTCATCATTTATTATGATACATGCACTCTTTTAATAAATATGTCTTTGGTGGGCATTTTATGCCAAACAGTTAAGTTAGGTGCTGGGAATGCAAGAGGGAATAAAGTACACCAGGACCCTGGTCCTCACAAAGTATTGTGTGCCAGGGAACCCAGATGAGTAAGCAGGAAGTTATAACTCAGTGTAAGACATATTAGAGGAACTACACACAAGGGACCCCAAAGGCTTCGAGGAGAGTAAGACATCTCGGTTTGACCTACTGTGACATAGGCACCAGCCAAGGGAAAGGAAGAAGAGTGGAAGGCCATTCAAGTAATCCAGGGAAAACAACATGTGTGGAGATTCAGGGGCAGGAGAGAGAGCACCACCTGTTAAAGCAACTGAAAGAGCCACTCATGTTCCAGAGGGCAGTGCCAGAAAAGGCTTTCATTGATCACCAGAGTGAATGCTGCTCCCTGACCCACCCCCATGTCGCCTCCATGACATTAACTTGTCTGATTTTTGCCATGCTTCCTGTAATAAGTAGAAGATAATAAGTAGAAGCTCATTATCAAATAAATTTGCGTTCTGTATTTGATCAGTTAATTTTAAATGACATTTAAGCAAGAAAACATAAAATGTGATTTTAAAAACCCTAAACATTTTATTTCAACTTACTTTTATTTTACCTTATTCTCTAAATATATATTCCTTTATCAGTTAGTTGATGTGGAGATAAGACTTTTTGAGAATGAATCCTGCATTAGATTTTGTTTTTTCTTTGTTGTGTAATATACCACCAGCAACTTTCAGTTTAGCTTTTTCTGGAGTAGAGAAAGAACTTAGAGATAATTTTGAGTAATCTGAATGCAGATCTTTACAGTATTTTTCCAAAAATTTTTTTAGGTTTCTTGCTTACACCTGATTTTTTTTTTTTTTTTTTTTTTTTTTTTTTTTTTTTTGCTTACACCTGATTTTACAACTCATTTTTAGCATTTCTTAAATTGAATCTTTTCAAGTTTTTCAAATTATCTATTACAGAAACACTTCATTATAAAGTTATCTTAATGCGTTTTATTTGTTTCAGAGACATGTCTCGCTCTGTCACCCACATTGGAGTATAATGGTGCAATCATGGCTCACTGCAGCCTCAAACTTCTGGGCTCAAGCAATCCTTCTCCCTCAGCCTCCCCAATAGCTGGGACTATAGGTGAGCACTACCACATCCAGGTAATTAAAATTTTTTTTTTTTTTTAGAAACAAGATCTCACTATGTTGCCCAGGCTGGCCTTGAACTCCTGGGCTCAGGTGATCTTCCCTCCCCAGCCTCCCAAAGTGCTGGGATTACAGGTGTGAACCACTGTACTCAGTCTGTCTTAATTCAGTGTTTAATTACATTATTGTTTCAATTCTTCCTTAAAAAGGGTGGTCTCAAATATAAGATCTTACTATATATTTAGAACTTAGAATATTTTCTGATACCTATTAAGTATCAGTAAATATTTTTTGAATGAACAAATAAAAAGACAATGTTAAAAAGAGTAGCAAACTTTGGAGACCTAGCAAGCCAGAATATGGAGTTTGAATATTTTTCTAAGAGCAATAAATGAAATGAACAAATATAATAATTTATAGTATATCTCCCACTAGTGTCTTTTATTGCATTTCAGAGTTCTGTGTCTCAAATTTTGTAGGTAAGTCATATTTCACTAAGTGAAATTTGGTTGATAATTCATGGTCAGTCGTGTGAACATAATTTTCATTTGTATGACAACTGTGGAAGGTTCACATTCCGGGAACCAGAGATGGGGGTGGTAAGGAAGGGGTAGAAGTGAGAATCTGGGAACAGTTTGATTTGGTGTGGTAGCCATCCTGACACTTTCCACCCGAGTACTTATTTTATTTTAAATCTCAAGGGCTCATTCCATTAGTGTTTTGATTTTTTTTAAAGGTGCAGCGTGTTTAACCTGTTCTCCATTTCAACGATGTTCTCTTTGAGAACACAGAGCCAGCACATTACTTAAAACAGCAAAGTGTCATGATTCAATAGTCATAACTTTTCTTCCTATTAATAATAGTTTCGCCCCTGAATCATACCTACATGTCAATCACATCAATAGACTAGAAAAATGATGTTTGGCAACATTACAAAACACAGGCATCTTGGAGTCTGGTTATTTTCTATTTTGTAAACCTTTAATACTGAGCTAAAATCTATAATAAATCTCAAACATAATCAATAAGGATATATTACATTCTGTTAAAAAATTTAGTGTAAATCTTTCAATCTTTACAAATTTTGACCTTATGGTGGTGTAGACAGATGAATTGTAAATTAGGTGTTTTTAAAACACATATATTTTTAATTAATGCATGATATAATACAACAATAAATACAACCAAGAATAAAATGCTAATTTATATTTTATATTTAGGTATAATCAAGTCAGGTTAAAACAGACACTTGATGTTTCCCACATTGATTCAGCGTTTATATCTCAGATGCAAAAGGATCCAATGAGTAATAATTTACATATATATACATTTTAAACAGTAAAAATAGATGGAATCATATATAGGCTTGCATAGAAGATAGTAGAACACTAGAAAGCAGTTCAATTGTGAAATATAAAATCTTAGGAAATTGATATGCTATTTAAGAAGTAAATTATAGCTCCGTATTTGAGAATCTCTGTTAGTATACTCCATATGTCCTGTGTTCTTTTATCAGTAACCTTCATATTTTTCAAAATTCATAGCGACTTAAAAAATCCATTCTGGCTTGAAAGCTTTTTATCTCTTTTCCTTTACTGTTAGGGTAGCATCTGGAAGGGGGTTGATTGATCTAGCAGAGGTAGCCAGTGAGTCAGGCTCTGCTAGAGAAAGGGTCACTTGAGAGTCACTTGAGTTTTCACCTTTCTGTTGATGACCTGACTTTCCAGGTGTGAACTGCTCTGATTGATACACTTAGACAGCAATATGGAAGAGTGATTATGAATACAGGTTCTGGCATTGAACTAACTGTGTGACCTTGGGCAAGTAATTTAACCTTTCTTTGCCTTGTTTGCTCATCTGTAAAACTGAAATTATACCACTGGGGTTAAAAGACATAATATCTGTAAAGACAAAATGGCGTAGTGCCTGCTACATAGTAACTCTCAAAAAATGTTAGCTATTTGTTATCTGTACACTCCTGAATCCCACTTCCTTCTTTACTCTAATATCATCTTGGGTTTCTTCCTGATTTTGAAAACCTAGATATGGGTTCTGTTGGCTAAATCTCTTTTATCTTTTTTTTTTTTTTGCTTCATTAATTCTGATTTGATAAGGTTACATGATTGTCTCATTATTCCCTTTGCTTTGCCATTTGGCCACGGGCTCCTTGGCTCAAGATGTGGATGAATTCAGCCTCCACAGGAGCTCAGAACTGTCTTCCCCCATTTGATCCCACTGGCCATATTGTCTTCCAGTTGAAGTAACTCCAAATCCTATTATTTATCGTGGACTATCTTACATTCTTTCTCTTTCCATATAAAATATATCTTCAAGTTCAGACAGTTCTTCCTTTATTACACCTTTTGTATCCGTCACTTCCCTTCTGATCCCATTGCTACCACTCTATTCCAGGTTCACATTATTCCACAGGTATATTCTTTCCCTCTTCCTACTCTTCCTGCACACAGATGGTGTAATAATCTCTCCAAAATGCTGCTTTTCACTTGTTACTCTTTACTACTCCACTACCTCCATCGAAAATCATTGCTTACTGGAGTACGGAAACACTTCACCTGACATTTAAGATCAGCAATACCCCACCAATTTTTATCTCTCATCACTACCCTACTTTCATTTCTTTATCAAATATTTACTTTATGTCAGCTTCCATAACAGGCATTGTAGATATAATGATAACAAATTAGCCATAGTCTCTGTCCTCAGGAAACTTACAGTCTAGTGAAGAGACTTTTTTTAAAAAAAGGCATCTTGATATCATGTGTAGTCCTTTTCCTGTGCTTAACGGACTTTCCCGTCTCCATTGGTCCCAGACCTGTTTTCCTTCAAGTCCTCCTAAATGTTTTTTTTTTTTTTTCCTTCTAGAAGCCTGTTTGAGAGCAGGACTGATGCTGAATTCAGAAAATGTAGCTGCTGATTGCATTCACTTTCATTCTCTAACTCATTTCACTGTCCTTCCCAAAATGACTGGAGAAGAGCACCAAGCATCTCTCTTCACCACTTTTATGATACTCCCTCAAATCTATCAACTTTCCAGAATATCATGGGAGAGAAGGGAAAAGGCACAATAAACAGCTTGATTTCTGAAGGCCCTTTCTGCTTGATTTCCTTGGACTTACTTCTGTTGATTTTAGGTCCTGAGAACATGGGTAAAAGCTCATTATCATTCTCTGACATTTAGCTCAAGTTTCCTTTATGAGTCAAAATAAACTAAAAGTTTAAACAGTTATTGGACCCTGGAACATTTACTGAACATTCTATTATACATAAGAACCTTGCTTGTTGTTATGGGAGAAACCTGAGACGAACAAGAGGGGGTTTCTCACCCCTGCCTCGCTCAAGCTCTAGTCACCCTATGCTACTTGCTAATTCCTAAACATACACCCTCTTCATACTCCTGAGCCTTTGCTCATGATGCTTCCTTTTCGTGGAATGTTATTCCTTCTATTCTTTATCTAATAAAATCTTATTCTTAAATGTACAAATCAAAAGCTTCCTTCTCTATGAAGACGTCTGATCACCACCTTCCCAGAGAGAAATAATATTGCTCCCCTTTGTCTTCCCTAAACACCACCATGTCATGAGCACTTCCCTCATTGTGTTATAGTCTGTTGGTTCTCTTCATTTCCCCCTCAGAGATATTTAGGCTTTGTGAAATCATGTCTTATTTATCTTTGTGTTGTCAGGGCTTAACACGGTGCTTGCCACATAAGGAATGCTCAATATTTTTTGTTAGTTTAATTAGAGGAAAGAAAGTTGTACTCTTATTCCATATAAAATAGAGTAGTTTTAAGACAAATAGAATAAAATACTTAGGTATTCAGAAAATCTTGACTGAGTCATAAGAGAAAATGTTTATAATCAGCAAAAAGAAAAAAACACCCATTTACTAAAGACCTACCATGTGTCAAGCCTGCGTTAAGTGCTGGCTGTACTACTTAGTAGTCATGTGAATTTAATTTATGCCTCAGTTTTTTTAAATCTAAAAGGGAAATACTGTTGTGTGTGTGTTTCTATTTGTGTGTACATGTATATATCTACAACTACAGCATAGGTACATTAATAGGTACGTTAGAAGAATTAAATGAGATGAAGCATTTAAGGCACTAGTATATTATGAGAATTAAATGAGATGAAGCATTGCCAGACAGAAAGAGATTAAGAGTGACTTCATGATTCGAAACCTCTATAGCTAGCTGGGTAAAAGATAGGGTCAGTGACAAACTCAGAAGCTGGACACAGACCTGGTTTGGGGGATAATGATAGTTTGCTTTTGGACATGTTGAGTTTCAGGTGACAGCAGACTTAAAGTATATGCATCTGAGGGTAGCTGAAGACCCAGGACAAGGGCACAGGATAAATAACAAGTTAGAAGTACAGAAGATGTTCATTCATTCCTTCATTCATTTAACAAATATTTATTGAGTGCTTTCTCCGTTCCAACCACTGTGCTAGATGCTGGTGAAAATCTGGCCTAAAATGTTGTACTCATGTAGCAAAGAATCTACTGAGAACTCACTAATCACATTAACAATGACAAACTGTGATAAGTGATATAAAGGAAAGGCTATCACCCTAAAAATCACACTTGAAACTGTCAGTGTGGTTAAGATAGTTAATACAAAGTGCAAAAAAAAGATGTGCAGAAGCTAAACTTTAAGATATGGTTTGTATTTGAGCAATTGGAAAAGATGATGCAGTCCATAAGACCATGAACATGATAGAGGTGAGTAAGTCAGAGAGGTAGGAGACAGACCAGAGTACAGAAGTACTGTGGAAGCCATGGTGTAAGGTATTTTAAGAAAAGGGAGAATGTCCAACCATCAAATGATGCAGAGAAGAAGAGTAAGTGAAAACACTGAAATTAACAATCAGGAAGGTACTGAGTATTTTGAAAGTACATTTTCAGAAAAACTACAGAGAAACAATCAACATCCAAGGGATTAAAAAAATGTTGATGGAAATAATGTGGAAGCTTAATGCTCAGATCAACTATTGGTAAAGAAGTCAGCAAAATTAGTAAAATAAATGAATGAAAGTAGTAAGGGACTCTGAGGAGTAGATTTAAGAAACAGGATAGGAAACAAAAGTAGGGCTTATACTTTTGAGATTATCAATGAACCCTTCAAATATTTTATTTTAAAAACATCTATCATCCTAATGGCCCCTCCCGTATTTAAAGTTTTATAACTTTTGATGTTTAATTTTTACCTGAGCAAATAGCCAAAGACCTCTAAATATGCTGGGTGCAGAATTTTTATTGTCTGCTGCTATGAGTTTGGACAATATAGGAAATAAAAATGAAAGTTACACATGATATAGGTTCAGGGTTTTTCGATCCCATCGGCCTATAAAATGACTAATATTAAATGATACAACTTTAATATAAGAAAACAGCCACATCTTAATTGCCAGTAAGAAATGAAATTCAGCCACAATAGAACAAAGCATCGCGATAGATTAAACAGCCTCAGTTACCCTCAGCTACTTTGATCTACCCCATTAAATCAATATTCATCATGTTAACAGTGACCACACAGACAAAAAGCATCAAAATTGGTGTGGTCAACTGAGTCAATACATCTGACCAGTTGTCAGGCAAGTCTACAAACAAGCAGCAAAATGTGAGTGGTTAAAAGAGGAATTATTCCAAAATAAAATTTGTTAAGTGCTATATTATTTGGCTCAACCCCTATATCTGACAAAATTTTAAAGGAAAAAAAGCCAAAGAAAGAAAGAAGGAAGGAAGGAAGGAAGGAAGAGAAGGAGAGGGAGGGAGGGGAGGGGAGGGAGGAGGAAGGAAGAGAGGGAGGGAGGGTGGGTCGAGCAACCAAACACACAAAAAAACCTTTCAAATGTTTTGCAGCCTCCCTCTCAGAGGTGGTATTGCCTGAGCTTAGAGCTTTTGTCAGTAGGAAAAGAAATTTGAGAAGCATTGGTCTCTCCAAGAATTGTTGGACCAGATAGGAGTTGCTATGTCCATTGGGCCACCTCAGAGGGAGGAGGCTTGTGACATAGATATTAACATAAAATTTCTACTTGATGTATCAATCCCCAGTCAAACACTAGAGCAATAATTATTTTTAAATTGAAAAATAATTGACATTTTTTCTCCTGCATCTTATGTGTCCAAGATTATTTGATTCACATGTAAAAACTATTTCAGATTCCCAAATGATTCAAGTTTATCCATACACACAAATTTGAAATGCAGAAAAAGGGGACTTAGCCAGATAAATCATCCTTGCCATCCCCGTCATCTTTTAGCATAGTGATTTAAAAAAACACAGGTTCTCAAGTCAGACTATCTGAGTTCAAATACCAGCTCTGTCACTTAATTTCTTGGGCAAGCCATTTAAATTCTCTTCCCTAAATTGATCATCTGTAAAATGTGGATAATGATTGTATCTACCTCATAGAGTTGCTGGAACATTAAATGAAATCATTCTTATATAGTACTCAGAGCAGTGCCCTGGAACATAACAAACACTCAAAAATGTTAGCTGATATTACAATAGATAATTATATTGCATTTATTCAACAGTGAACCCATTTTGGAATTATTTTATTGAATTTCTAAGCCTAAATACATAAACTGAGGTTTCTACCTTTGGGAAGTTTATGTTTGAGGACTGACTACTGATCTTGCATATGGTGGTCTGGGTACTCAATAGAAGCAGTGACTCATTCTCTAACAACGCCCTCATCAGTACAATCCAGCACAGATGACAACACTGACTGGTACTTGGGCAATCATTTTTCTGCCTATATCCCTATCACTGTGAACAGGAATCACACTTTCTCATTATTGTTTCCATGCACATTATCCTTACAACTTCATAAGCTTGTTGAGTTTCGAGTGCAAAACTTGTGCAGTTGCAGAGTCCCACACTCAAATGGTTTCCATGCTTGGCTTAACACTCTGCTGTGGCTGTCATGAAATTCTTAGTAACTTTTGCACAACAGAACCTGCATTTTACTTTGCACTTGGCCCCACAAAATAACTAGCTGGTCCAGTCTGGGACCATGTCTTTTTCATCTCTGTAACTTCAGGAACAGTGCTAAAAGCTTGCTAAACATGAACAAATGAATGAATTAGATACATACATGAATGAATGAATGACACTGAAAACAGTGAACAAGTGCATTTCTTTTTCTCTTAAAGGAACAACAAGGGCCAAGGCACAACCCCATAAAGGAAACAATTTCTAAGCATCTAAGGTTGCCTTGTTGCCAACCTTCCAACTGCACCATGAGTAGGACACCACCTTACTGGGTTTTAACCATGGTGCTCTCACCAGTGTTAATGGGCACTAGAAAAGGGAATTGATGGCAGGCCCGAGCAAGGCCTGAAGTATTCATTTTGGTAACTGGATTCAGTCACATTTACTCCTTAAAGGTTATTAGTTATTTTAAATAATTTTGTTAAATGCTCGAGAGAGAAAATGAAGACATATTAATAAACACACAATTATACAGGTTAGAGCAACAATGCAGTGCTGGTCATTCAGGAACCCTGTGCTAATTTTAATTAGCTGCTTTCCCTTGCTTTCAAATGTAATTAAAGGAGCTTAGTTGTGCTCAGTGATGCAAGCCACCTTATTTAATCACTAACATTATTTCCCTGAACTATTAATGATTTTCAAAACGCTTGTTTATGCAGAATTAGAACAGTAATTACCTTACCAGTTAATTTTGTACCTTCACATTTCACACCTAGCTCAAACGTCATTCATTTACCACGGCTTCTCTGTCAAAACAAAGAAATGCTTGTTCTAAATGTGCTTCTGAGTGCCAAATTGAAAGCCAAGTTTTGTAACACTAATAAAGTAGCTCCCAAGTGAAACAGGTGTAGTAATTTAGACCCTTCCTGTCTCGAGCTTGCACGTACATGCTATGTCTTTTCTTTATTAGCTTTAAAATGAGAGCTTGGTGTGCAAAATAAGCTATTTAATTCAGACTTGTGGAGCAGAATATAATCTTTAATTTAAACTAGTGCAGTAAAAAGACACCTTTAATTTTAACTGGCATGTGCGTGTGAATTTGAATTAATAATCCAGAAAATTGAAACTGTTTTGCTGCTGTTGCTGGATATTGACTGTTCTTCACATGCCCTTAGTTTCACTCACTCGATTTCTCTCTGAAACCATGGCTAGTGATTTTCTTCCCATCTTTTTTTTCCCTTATGATGTAGCTGCTTTATGCAAAGCAGAGCTTTCTGAAAAAGAAAGTCTCAGTTGACTGAACTTCCTTTCCCAAAAAACGCCTTTAATAAAAGAATACTAAATATGTATTAATGTAGTTTACAAAAAGAATATAATTGGTGTGTTCATTATATCTACTTAAGACATAATTCAAGTGTACTCTGAATTTATGCCTGATTGAATCCTAGATGGGAAGACAATCTACCCACATTCCCAGTGACAAAACTTCACTGAATCCAACTGTACTAACTCCTGCTCTGAAGATTATTTCCAAATGAGGAGCAACGTTTTAGGAAATACTGGCAACAACAATTAAACCTATGATGCTACGTTGACTATGATTTGATAGAACTCCTTCATACTCATCCTCAAAGACCTCACATGAAGATTGCTTAGCTGGAGAGCCTCCAGGTATTATGTTAACCCTAACTGAGCTCCCACTTCCCTGCATCCTGGAAACACTGAACATGTGTACCACACAATTAGCTCTTAGCACTATGCATTAATTCCTCCATTAAGGCAGGACATTTTTAATTGACAACACACTTCTTTGTTAAAACTTATTTCCCAGATCTTCAACACCTGGGTGTTAGAGCCATGTCCTTTAGGTAATATTTGCATGTGATTGGGTAAATGTCCAAGGTGGAAATTAATACTAAGGACATAAATGTGCAGTGTCAAATAGGTGGGGCTATGGTGCAAAAGTACACTGAACTGAAAGAATGTCAAGTGTATTAGACAATATAAAATGTATATTTTAGAGTAGAGAAAGGAAGGGAATAATTTGGTTAGGATTTGGAGAGTTACTGGTTATATCTGATATGCATTTAGAATAGAAAGGGAAGAGAAAGGGAAAAGCAGAAAAGGCAGGAAAGCTTGGGCAGGCTGCAATATTTGGGCTCAAACAATATCATTGCAATCTCTGAATGGAGTTGTGATGAATACACAGAGCAAAGAAGCTTCGCTGGTCATGTCTTCAGCAGGAATAGCCAAGTTCCCCATGAGAGAGAAGAGTGCTGTTCTAGGGTGGTGGGGAAGACCACCCCTAGTGGGGAAGACCATCGATGGAATCCCAAATAGCCCCAATACCCACCAAGACAAATATAAATAGATGATAGATAAATAGACACCCAGACAAAAATAGATATGCATTTATGTAAATGTCTATACCTTTTTGCTAGTTCATGAAGCTCTTTTAATAGAAGGCAAAGCTTTTCATTAATAGAAGCTTAAAATATAAATCGTTAGAAGGGAATTGTCTATGAAGGTAAGACTCATTCACATCAGAACGCAACAGTCAACATGTGTACATAACAATCCTGTGTGATATCAGCAGGTTGGCTACAGAAAGAAGATATGTGCTGACACAATTTGATGTTGTCCAGAAACTGAATGCCTTTATTCCTGCTTGGTGCATAGTTTGTCATAAAGAAACTCCATTTCCAGCAGATTTATTAATAAAGGTAGAACTGTCAGGTGTGATGGCTCACGGCTATAATCCCAGTGCTTTGCGAGGCTGAGGTGAGAGGTTAGCTTGAGCCCAGCAGTTCAAGATCAGCCTGGACAACATAGTGAGACTCCCATCCCTATAAAAAATAATTTTTAAGAAAAAGTCAGATATGATAATGCACACCTGTATTTCCAGCTACTCAGGAGGCTGAAATGGGAGGATTCTTTGAACCTGGGAGTTTAAGGCTAGAGTGAGTTATGAACATGCCACTGAACTCCAGCCTTGGTGTCAGAATGAGACCCTGTTTTTAAAAAATAAAAATATATTTTGCCCACTTTTTGATGTTTTTTGTTCTTGTAAATTTGTTTAAGTTCCTTGTAGATTCTGGATATTATTAGCCCTTTTTCAGACGGATAGATTGCAAAAATTTTCTCCCATTTTGTATGTTGCCTGTTCACTCTGATGATAGTTTCTTTTGCTGTGCAGAAGCTATTTAGTTTAATTAGATCTCATTTGTCAATTTTGGCTTTTGTTGCCATTGCTTTTTGGTCTTATGTTTAAGTCTTTAATCCATCTTGAGTTATTTTTTTGTATAAGTTATAAGGAAGGGGTCCAGTTTCAGTTTTCTGCATATGGCTAGCCAGTTTTCCCAGCACCATTTATTAAATAGGGAATCATTTCCCCATTGCTTTTGTCAGGTTTTCTCAAAGGAGACATTTATGAGGCCAAAAAACATATGCAAAAAAGCTCATCATCACTGATCATTAGAGAAATCCAAATCAAAACCACAATGAGATACCATCTCACGCCAGTTAGAGTGGCGATCATTAAAAAGTCAGGAAACAACAGATGCTGGGGAGGATGTGGAGAAATAGGAATTCTTTTACAGTGTTGGTGGGAGTGTAAATGAGTTCAACCATTGTGGAAGACAGTGTGATGATTCCTCAAGGATCTAGAACCAGAAATACCATTTGACCCAGCAATCTCATTACTGGGTATATACCCAAAGGATTATGAATCACTCTACTATAAAGACACATGCACACGCATGTTTATTGCAGCACTATTCACAATAGCAAAGACTTGGAACCAACCCAAAGGCCCATCAATGATAGACTGGATAAAAGAAAACATATATACCATGGAATACTATGCAACCATAAAAAAGGATGAGTTCATGTCCTTTGCAGGGACATGGATGAAGCTGGAAACAATCATTCTCAGCAAACTAACACAGAAACAGAAAACCAGACACCGCATGTTCTCACTTACAAGTGGGAGTTGAAAAATGAGAACACATGGACACAGGGAGGGGAACATCACACAGTGGGGCCTGTTGAGGAGTGGGGGGCTAGGGGAGGGATAGCATTAGGAGAAACACCTAATGCAGATGACGGGTTGATGGGTGCAGCAAACCACCCTGGCACATGTATACCTATGTAACAAACCTGCACGTTCTGTGCATGTATCCCAGAACTTAAAGTATAATAAAAATAAATAAATAAAAATAAAGGTATAACTACGATTATATATAGTCTTGCTTTTATTCCTTGGATTTTGGTCATATCTTCCCAGACTGGGTTATGTCTCCCCAGAAAGGCTGGATTCATGTTGTATACAGCTGTCTCCTCTTTAGAGATAAGTACTGTGCTCAGTAAATAAAAACTTGGTAGTATTGATGTATTATTTGTAGCACTGGCTAAAGAAAGCTTAAATTTTACCAGACTTTCCAAGATGCTTAATGCAGCTCTGAGTAAATATCAGCATGGGGATCCCCTTAGTCTGCGTCATGGCTGTCCATTGTACATACAGTTTCACTCAGCAAACATTGACTACATGCTTACCATGTGCCAGGCATTGTGCTAAGCTGTGAGAAAACAAAGATTAGTGATACCCCACCCCTGCGCCTAGTGAGGTAGAAAGACACACCAGCAAATAAATTAAACATGATGTGTTGTGAATCACAGAGGGAAAAAGAATCTCTTAGAATAGATTGTTACCAATTCTCAAAAAGATCTCTAGGGATATTTGTGAAATTTGTATTTTGTTTCATGTTGTGGCTTTATTCCTTACTGTAGTATTGTTCTAGAAGACCACTGAGGATTTTTTCAGTTCCAAAATGTTGGCCAAGCTTTCCATAAGTCAAACTGGAATACATTCTACTCTATATCCATTTTCAATTATTAAAATTCTCTTTCTTGACCATGAAAAACAGCTAGTCTTAATTGCATATCTAAATTTTTTAAATTAATTTTAAGACAATAATTAAGTCAATCATTAGCCTTTTCTTCTCTAGAATAAAACATTCAAGTTACAGTAGACTTCCTTCATAAAGGCTATTTCTCAAACTTAATAAATATAATTATTTAATAAGTATAAAGTATACTTTGCTAAGTGTACAACCTTCAAATTACTTTCTATTTTTCTGTATCATTTTTCTTTTATTTCTCTTTATTTTTCTTGCCTGTCTCTCATTTCCTATAAGCATATGGTCTTATAAGACATTCTGCATAGAATATGAAGGCCAATAAAACCAATCCTTGCCCATAAGGGTCTTACAGCTCTGTCAGGAAGACAGTGTAAATGATATGTTACTAAACTAACCACAAATAAAGTACTTGGGAGTATAGAGTGAATAAAAATGAAAAATCAGAAAAAGACTGATGGAGGATCGGATAGGTTTAATTTCCACAGAAAGAGGAATTGGGAAAATGCATTCAGGAAAAGAAGCCATATACGCAAGAAACAGAGAGAGACAAGAAAGCATTTGGTGTGCTTAGGGAATTCCAAATAATAATTATCATTAGGAAGATGCAGTAGGACATCAAATGATTGTAATGGAAGATAAGGCTGGAAAAGCAAGTGGAAGTCAGAGGTTGGATGCCCTTGCATGCCACACATTAGTGGTTGGACTCTTCTCTAGGGCAATATAGAACCACTGAGTACTTTTGAGCAGAGGAGGAAAATCAGTGAAGAAAAAAACAAATTAGTCTCCTTGCCTCCTAAAGGTAAAGTGGATAAAGGATGAGCTTTGAAATTAAGAATAGCTAGTTAAAATTCTGGCTTTTCGATTCGCTAAATGTTTAATCATGTAAACATTTCTTAAACTCTTTCCCCAGCCTTAGTTTCCTCATTTGTTAAAATGGAATGATAAATTCTTTTTCACTGATATGTTACGGAAGTGAAATGCTATACTGTTATATTGTGCCTGGCATAGAGAATATGTTCAAAAATATTGTTCCCTGTATCCCTCCCTATGTTTCCAATCTGCATTCGTGACATCTCTGATTCATTCTGATGCCTCACGGACCCCCTCCCCAACCTACCCGCCCAACCAGTGGACAAATCCTGTTAGTTTTATCACTGCACTAGCTCTTGTATTTACACTTTTCTTGTCCTTCTGTCTTCTTCTATCCTACTTCAGACTTGCTTGAGCTATTGTTGTGGGCTCCTCCTAGTTCAGGCCACCTCCAGGCCCTCCATCCTCCACTTCACACTACTGACTGGCCGGATTTATCTTCTTATCATCCTTTGCTTGTCCTATCACTGCTCTGGCTAAAATAATATACCCATGGTTCTGAATAGTCTATAGAATTAAGTCCACGTTTCTTAGTTTCACATTCAGGACTCTATAATATCTGGCCCCACAATACCTTTTTCAATATAGTTCCCATTAATTTCCTATGTTTTAGTCAAATAAAACAATCTGTTTCCTGTACATGCCCTGTGGCCTCTTGACTTTGTGCCTTTGCTCATGCCATTTCCCTGCCTGGAATCTCTTGATTCTATCACTATTTTATTCAACTCTGAAGGAAGCTGACTTGCTGAGAAAGAAATTAAGACAAGTTAAAAACAAATTGGGTCTTTGGTGACAACACTGGGCCACTGAATTTAGTAATCCTAGGGCCACCCAACTCCAGGACTTCCTATTAAGTGAGCTAACAAATTTATTTGTGGTTTAAGCCAGTTGGGTTGTTATGTTTTTAATTAATAATAGTTGAAAGCATTATATATGATAATATGGCCACCCCCTTAATGAGCATGTGATTTAGCATAACATAGTAGGAAATAACTTGGAAACAACTATGTATATGTCCTATGAAAATAAAGCTTATTTGCCAGGAGGATTCATACCTCCATACTCTGTATTCTATGAAGTCCATGGGCTTCCTTTTCCTGTACATGGCACAGACTATACCTGCTATAATTTCCAGGCTCAGACTTACTGTTCTTGGGCCATTCAAAAGATTTTTTTTTCTCCTGGTATGAAAATCATTTCATAAAACTTTATATGTTCCAACATTGGAGGGAATAGGTAATTACTTTCTTGTCTAAAATTTAGCCTTTTTAAATTCTCCACTTTCCCTGTCAAGGAACATAGACCAAATCTTCAGTGGCTAGGCCAAGGGACAGTGCAGTACCAATAACAGCCCTGCCTCGGAGAGCTTCTTGGGGCATTACTCTAAAAAGCTAACATGATCATTTTCTTCACTGTTTTTTTCTTGAAATTTGGAGGACTCAGGCCCCCCAAATTTCTTTTCCCATATTTCCAATCAAGTCCAAAAAATAAGACTTTGATGTCCTAGAGCTCCTGTGATGGGCAATCCACTAGGAACCTTTTGATTTGAACACCTCTAATTGTATTACTGGCTGTTTACAACATATCGTAGTTATGTGAGTGCATGCCTTATCTTTCTCTTAAATGACAAGATTCTTGAGGGCAGTTTTCTGTTTCATCTTTGTTCCCCAGCAGTTTCCTGAACTAACAGATTTTCAGTCAATCATGAGAGGAATAGAAAGTGCTGTGTATAGCATAGAATGGATAGGGAGGAGATTCAAGCCAGGACGTCTGCTTAGAGGGCAATGATGAAGACCGAAAGTGAATACCTACCCTGGGCCAGTGGTGGTGGAAATGGACAGGGAAAGTAGATTTCAGAGATATTACAGTGTTGGTGTTATCAAAGATTGTAATGAAGTGGAGATAGCAGGTTAAGAAAGGAAGAGAAATCAACCTAATTATGAAATGTGAAGCACAGATAGGAAATAACACTAAAAGAAATTAAGGAATGAAGAGTAGAAATAAAAATGGAGAAAATAAACGAGTTTACTCGACATTCCTGTTAAAGTTACAGTTCTCTACATTCCTGTGAAATCACCAAGATCAAATATAATATGCTATTAGGTGTTCAACTGATTGGTGGACAAGACCTCCAGGCCTAGGTCTTGAGACAGAGTGCCTTTCCCAATGCTGTCCCCCTTACTGCTGGCCAGTTCCCACAGTCAAGATGATAATAAGCTCCAGGGCGATAGTGGAGCAATGTGATGGAAGAACCTGGCTCTCTGAATGTGGGGCCAACCATGAACCTCGAATACTCACCTTGAATTATTATATCAGAAGAAAATAAACTTCCATTGTTTCAGGCTACTGGATTATAATTGGGTCTTTTTTAAATGGCATAACTTAACTTACACAAAAACTCTGTTCTACTTGTTTGGAGCTCTTATGATAAGCTTTAAAATGAGTCACTTCTGACCCTAGGGATGAGGAGAGTGCAGATGCTCTCTAAACTATTTACTCAACAAACTGACATCAAGATATAGAAAAATACAGTAGATCTTAGAGGAATCAGGTTAACCATACAAGTTTGAAATAAAGTTTCCCCCAGCTCTCAGAAGCAGAAAAATCTGAACTGGTCCCAAATATAAAACTTGTTCTTAATATATGTCACAGAAGCAAGCTCCTTTTCCCCCTGCCATGGCTGCAAGGAAACCCAGCGATATATCTGTGGTGCTACACTAGCGAACATGCCAGCAAATACATAGGACCACGGATGCATGGTTTGTGAATTCATGGTCGCTGGCTTTCATTACTTTCCTCATATTTTCTCTCTGCTGATTACCTCAAGTATAAATTCTGCCATCCCAAACTGAATAGGATATTTATAAGTCACTTCAAATCATTTCTGGAATGAGATGGTACATAAAATAAAAATAAATACATTTTCAAAAGGACTCCTTTTTTAAAAACTGAAGCTTCATATGCAAAAGCTATAAAACCCAATGGGACAATGTGGGCTATATTCCAAAGGTGATTTCAAACCCACACCATTTGGATAATCGACTTTGTAGCCTGCAATTTTCTGCTTTTTCAAGGCAAGAATATATTTATTAAGCTATTTATAGATTTTAACATATAATTTACTGTTCTAAACACTCATTTCTTGGTCTTTGCTCTTTATACCAGACATCCATTTAGTATAGCATATATTATTCAACTGTCATAATAAGAGAGAAAAAATGAAAACACTCTGTTTTAATTTAGTACAGAATTAGGTTTTAGTAACTCCTTTCCTGCTTTTTGGTTATACTATTTATATGTATAAATTAAATAAATCATTTTCATAAGAGTTTTAGCAAAATTTGAATGGGCTTTTTGTAATGGTTTCCACCTCCTACAAGTTTAATGATACCATATTGGAAGAATTATATAATCACTGAAAAGATTCCAGAAGGTAGCACAGTAGTCACACTGCACCTATTCAAAAGTGATATGAAAGGTCAATTCCATTTAAGATTTCAAATATACACTCTAATTTTAAAGCTGCCGAATATCTCACATATACTCTTGAACACTTTACATGTAATAGTGGCAGTGTTAGTTTAAGAAAAATGTGTATTTAACTTTACACTAAATATATTTAATATTTAAATATATATTTTAAAAGGTTTAGGAAACTTAAGGTGACCAAAAAATGTATTTCCAATATTTCTACAACGCCCAAGATTCATGGTCTCCAGGCAAGTAGGAAGCACATGGCTGATCTGGCCTGCTCTCACAGCACCTTGATGTGTTTGGTTGATGATTTATTCAAACCCAGTTTCAAACCTGCCATTAGCTCCCTCATTGCTTTAATACAACCAGTCCACCATTCATAATGTCAAGGACTGATTCATCGTGACTGGGACTTCTTAGGCCTCCAAACTTGTAGAAATGTCTTATTTTTAGTTGTTAGCATATATCAGACTATAAACAGTATTGTTCCATTCTTTCATAGTCTTCCTTTTTTGAAAAATACTTTAGAATATATCTATCCACTTTTAAAGCTAACCTATCAAAGGAAACATACTTGAATAATAAGTAAACATGGCATTTTAGAGATTTGTTTGCTTGTGCTTGACAGTGATGACCCTTAATGCCTCTTAACTAATCACGGGTAAACAGTATTGGCTTTTATAAAAGAAAAATAAATGATAGTATGTACAACTTGACAGGAATAAGTGACCAAGTGACTAAAGTCTTGATGAGATCTTCTAAAACAGATGACATAGAAGTGACCACTTACCTTACCTTAGTCTGATAGTTATGAGTCTCTTATATTAAAAAAAAAAAAGAATTTACTGCAATGGATGAATCTTAAAAGCATAATATTTCAGAAAAAAAATCACAGAAGAATGCATAGAGCATAATTCTATTTATATAAAGTTAAAAAATGGGCATGTTAAAAAAAACAGGGAATGTTTAACTAAAAATTAAAAATTCAGGTTATTGGTTACCCAGGAGGTGGGAGGCATAGAGAATGACATTTGAAGAGGCACATAAGGGACTTCCTGAATTCCTGTGAAAACTTTGAAAAAACCAATCCCATAAATCAGGAAAAAAAATCTGAGGTTGGTTGGCGGATAGTGGGCAAAAGCTTGTTCCTTTATAATTATTTTGGTAAAAAAGGTTTATTAATATTTGCAGGGCAAAAAGGGTTTATGGTATAATAGCTCAGTTCGAAATGTCAGTCCTGATATTATGAAGGCTCAGAAAGTCTTCTCGAGAGAATTTCCTGATGTTTTGCCCATATCATCAGGAATTTCGACAGAGGAATAAAATGGCACTCTATCTTCTGGACAGCTTGGTGTTTGTCTTTGGCTGTCAAGCAAAAAGGGCTGCAATTCCACTCATCTGGAGAAGATTAGAATACTCCACAAAATCAGAGAAAATTGAAAATAGAATAATGGAATGCTGGCCAGTGATTTTTTCCAACTTACTTTGGAAGAGGGCATAGCCCCACCTTGTAGCAAAGGAATTAATGAGCTAAATTCCCAACAGCAGTAAATATTGTAAGATGAAAATATACGTAAGTACTTACATTTCAAGTCATGAAGCATAAAGGCCAAAGATTACATTACATGGAAATTCTTTATTGAAAGGGGGAAAAGTCCACTTGATACATAAATAGCATTTTATTTTTGATTCTCAGAAACTTTTATAAACTAATCATTTATTCAAATAATCATAAGTGTTCAAATGTATGTACCTAGAGGCTGTCAATAAAAAGAAAGTTCCCGTTTAAATTTCAAGTTTAACACTCAGTGGTTTCAATATTTTTCAGATGTTTCTTTAAAATCACATGCATCTGCTCCAAGAAGAGGAGAAGCGGGTGTTTATACTATAATTATCTAGAGACCATTTAACTTCAGGATGAAAATATATATATATATATATATATATATGCACAGACATATAACAGCACACTATATATACTATACATATTGCATGTATACATATATATATTCAACTAAAAATTTGAATAAAAATATACTTTTTGTTTCATTAAAATTACCCCTTAAAGAAATTTAAAATTAAAATCCTCTTTTAATCCCATGTACTGTGCAATAAGCCTTGTATTACACATTATATCAATGGAACACAGATATTCCCTGAAGAATTGGCTCAGGAAAGTGCTACAACATGGCAGCCTGTCCCATCCCCCTTTGGCTTGGATTCCAATTAAGTCTAACCATGAGGGAAAGACTTTCTGCCAAAAGCGTAACAAAGGGAAAAGACAATGTTAGTCTGGGCCATGGGGAAATTAAAGGCAATAATAGAGACTGCTGCTCCTAGAATTGCCCCTCTGATCTAACCTGGGAAATGCTGAAAGGGACTGGTGTGAACAAATCATGTCCTCTTTCTTCTGATTTATTGGTTTATTTCTCTATAACAAACCTTCAGTACATCAGGTTTAGAGTGAAACTGCAGCACACACAGACCAACGAAAGGACAAGGATGAGATTTCTTGGATCCTGTGTTCTTATCTTTGTGTCCCTTTTGATGGCTGTGAAATGTCACCAATCTCTTCACCTCCCAGAGCCTGGTTCACTCCTCTGAGGCCAGGTTTTCACAGCAAGAGACAGGTGGACACCTGGCATTTTGTCTACTCTTTGGACCAGAATGTGGGCAGTTGGTTTGTTGGTGCTTGAATCCTGACATAATGAATAAACAGGATACTGAGTTCTAACCCCACTTCTGCCACCATGTTCAAGATTTTCAAAATGTGGTCCAGGGACCCTGGGGTCTCTGAAATCTTTTCAGGATGTCTCTGAAATCAAAACTCTTTCATAATAACACTAAGGTGTCATTTGCCTTTTTCACTCTCGTTTGCTCACAAGTACACCATGGAGTTTTCTAGTGGCTACATGACATATGATATTATAATAGCTTAAATGCAGAAGCAAATATGGGAATCCAGCTATCTTTCATTCAACTAGCCATTAAAAAGATCAACAAAAAAAAGGCAAGACGACACCAGTCTTCTCACTAATACAAACGTATTTTTCATAAAATATGTTATTTTATTTATAAGGTATTTATTACTATTATTTTTAAAGGAAGGAATATTTAAAATTATTCTTCAATACCTAATACAATAAACATTGATTGATACAACTCACTTAAACTAAAGTTCACTGGGGTCCGTAGTAATTTTTAGGATTGTAAACTGATTGAGACCAAGGAGTTGAGACCTGCTGGACAAGGTGATTTCTGACCCTTCTCGGCATATAATTCTTTGATATCCTATGCATTATCAGATATTATCACTATAGAGAGAAACTTCATAGCATAGCTAAACTCTTCAATTTACCTTGGCCTGTATAAACACAATCTATAAATAAGAATATTTTAAAAATTAAACAAAAATTGGTAATTGCCTACACAGTGAACCTATTAGACTCCTAGTCTTCTGAATAGAGTCCACACGCAATTAATTATACCTGAATTACTCTGCATTTTATGATCTTTATTTCTGAAATATTTATTCTAAATTTTGTACCTAGAACTAGCACCTATCCCAAAGTCAGCCACTTGTGAAATGGCTATCAGAGAAGCTCATGCAGTGACTCTGAGGAAGAATCCTATTCAACAGGGTTATTATACACCAAACACTGAACTAGTCAATCAGATCTTCACCTTGGGGAATTTGATGTGACACGTAGAGAGGTCTATAGAGAGTAGTGGGCCACACAGTTTGAAAGATACATAGGCAGTAAACCAAAGCTGTGAAGTAGTAGAAGCCATAGGTAGTAGAAGCTACTAGTAAAGAGAAGTCATGATATAGCAGAGAACTAGAGCAGAGAGAAAAGGCATCAGTAAATGCAGTGGGAAGAAAAGCAAAGTGAAAAATAGAGGCAGAAGCAAGGACAAATGAAAACTGCCATACAAAAATGGGATAGTGCTGGAGTTGCTACTGGCCTGCCGGGAAGGTGTTGTGCATAAGGTTTCAGGTCTCCATGAGCCGACTGTTCAATTGTCAGAGTGAGTACCTGTTCTCCTCATGTCCATGCCTCTGTACGATAGCCAAGGCAACAGAGGTGTGTCTATTTCTTTATTTCCCAGGAAGTCTAACACAGCTCCACAGTGTTGGAGTATCTATTAGGAAATTAAAATGTAAAGAAATGAGCAAAGGAAGAGTAGTACATTTGTGTATAGCAAATACATAAGCAAAACCTTTAGAGAGTTATGTGCATGACTCCCTTTATATTTTGTATATTGTAAACAAACGTATAATCTTTAAAGAGCTATCGCTTCCCTCCTATTTAACGACCTCAGAAAATAAAATTGCCATCTAACAGCAGGAAAGGGAAGAAACTGGCCAGCACTGAGCCAGGTGACAGCCAGTTAAAAAAGCAAAAGGTGAAAGAAGTGGGACAAAGGTAATAAAGGGCAAGTGTCATAAGAACTCATAAGAGTTCTATTCTCTGGGAACTTGCAAGAGAGATAAGCTAAGAACAGCAGCTGGGAGCAAAAATCATAATAAACTGAGATGATCAGAGGCCAAAATAGATTAAAAGAACCCAAAATTCCAAAGAACTCCTTTTGTGGTTCCCTAAGAAATAAAATACCTTAGATTTTTAGATGGCTGGTCTGACTCCATTGCTAAAGTATATAGAAAAGTTAGGACACCACAGATTTCACTGGCTTACCATTCATTTACTAACACATTTCTTCACTTACTTGATCTTTCATTTAATATATATTTTTTGCCAGGTTCCAGGTAGGCATAAGGTTGGAGTCCCTACATAGATTACATACTCAAGTAGGAACTCGTTGGGGAATGAGGGAGATGAGAATAGACTTCCAGGCACCATTATGGCTACAAGGACAAAACAGACAGAATCCACACTTCCAAGAGCTGACAATCTAGGAAACAAGATGCTAAGTTCCCAAGGGGCCAAGCAGGTATAATCTACACCTTTAAAAAGTCAGCCATGAGTCTTGGTAAGGGGTAAGGATTAGTCCTACCAGTGGGGAGGAGGAAAGTTTTTCATGAAGGAATGTTTTCACTGGGTCTCTAAAGGTGAGTAGTTTGCGGCAGGTGAGGAACTGTCCAGAGGGAATGTAACTGGAGGGAGAAGGGAAAAGCAAGCCACAGAGACAGGCACAAATGAGGCCTCCTTGAAGACAGTGAACAGGTGGATGGGCACAAAGTGCACTGAGTACGGAGGGAGATGAGGCCAGAAATGACACATCAGGGGCAGAGCATGAGGGTCCGGATGCTAAGATATATGGTTTCTTCACTTACAAGATAATAGGAAATTGTAAAGGCTTCAGTGTAGAGGAATGACATAAGAATTACCATTTTAGGGGCTTACTCTGTGCTAGTATAATTTTATATAATAATCACAACTTAACAACAAAATAGATCATTTTTATTCCTATTGTACTTAGGAAAAAACTAAGGCTTACGGAGCTCAGAGAGCTTGACCATGATCACAGAGCAAGGAGCTGACCTGGATTCACAATCAGGACAATTGAACTTAAATACTCACAGTATTAACTGCTAAAAGTGTGATATGGTTTTGTTCTGTGTCCCCACCAAATCTCGTATTGAATTGTAATCCCCAGTGTTGAAGGTGGGGTCTTGGAGGAGGTGATTGGATCATGGGGGTGGGGTTCTCATGAATGGATTAGCACCATGGCCTCAGTGCTGTTCTCCTTGCGCTAGTGAGCTCTCGTGAGATCCGATTGTTTAAAAGTATGTGGCACCTCCCGCCTCTCTTGCTCCTGCTCCGGCCATGTAAGACCCACCTGCTTCCCCTTTGCCTTACGCCATGATTGTAAGTTTCCTGAGGTCCCTCCGGAAGCAGAAGCTACTATACTTCTTGTACACCTGCAGAACTGTGAGCCAATTAAACCTCTTTTCTTTATAAATTACCCAGTCTCAGGTAATAAACTAAACTCCACCCTTCTCTCTCTAATATGACCATAAAAATTCAAAAGTTTTATGAGGATTGGATTGGTCAGGAAAAAGGCAAGAGGCAGAGGGACCAGTTAGGAGGTCACCACATGTTTGCAGATGACAGAAAACAAATCTGGTGACCATGGAAAGGGAAGAAAATGGCTCATGTAACATTCATACTGTTGCTGAGTCAGGGTCACAGCTTTTAATCATGGGAATATGCAGAGTGGGCAAGGCAGAAGGTAGCTGTTCCTTTGTGTCCACTCCTTACACCCTCAAGTCATATCCCACTTTTAAACCCTCCTCAACCTACCTACAGAACTCAGCATCTGTTAGAAGTCTCCCAAAAATTCAGTTTCATAAACACCATGACCACATGTTGGGATCCTTACTAAAGATTTTGTGAAGAAAACAGAAATGGGGATTTTCCTCACATTTACACAGTAGCCAATAGCTTCAAAATCCCCAACAAGATACTTACCTTCTCCCAATCTTCTCTCACCCACACCTACCACAAGATTTATCTCAAATCTCATTTTGCTTTTTCCTTTCTCTCTCTTTATTCTCTCACATAGTACCTCTCTCACTTCTAGAGTTTTTCCCTGAGAATTCAAAATTTATCAGACCTTTATAAGTGAAGCAATATAGTCCTGGATATTACTCCAGCTTTTTCATAGCCAAATCTCTCAAGGCCATGAAACCATAAAAACCCTAGAAGAAAACCTAGGCAATACCTTTCAGGACACAGGCATGGGCAAAGACTTCATGACTAAAACACCAAAAGCAATGGCAACAAAAGCCAAAATTGACAAATAGGATCTAATTAAACTAAAGAGCTTCTGCACAGCAAAAGGGTTCCTTCTAACAGGAACTCTCCACCCTATGAAGGAGTTCAACTGCCATCTTTTGTTTCTCAAGCAACCCTGAGGTGCTCACCACCCATCTCAATTAACTGTTCTAAGCATTTCTCGCAAACGTGCATCAGTTCGGTGTCCCCAAGGGGAATCCTGCTGACAGAAATTTTATTTATATAGTTGCAAAGTTACTAGTACAGGAGCACACAGGACTTCAAGCCTGGATCACTGGGAGGATCACTGTGGCTTCATCAGAAATCCGAACATAAAGAGCTAGAAACAGGACCAAAATCCTTGAAAGAGGTTAGGGCTGGAAACTTGAATTTTGGGTGCATTCAAGATTGAGTTGACACAGGAAGAGGGAATGAGAAAGAAAAGACAGAGAGAAGAGAAGCCTGAAGGAACTGCATAGGGAAAATGTATGATGATAAGGCAGGTGCAGGAAAAGGAATGTGTGAAGAAGACAGCAAAGCCAGAAGCACAGAATAAGAAAATGAGAAAAAAATTCTGTCCTGGAAGCCAGAGCAGGAGAGATTTCCAGGTTGCTCAGCTGCAGAGGCCAAAAATACAGAAGCCATCTTTGATTCTTCTTTTTCTCTCACACCCCACATCCAATCCATCATCAAATCAGGTTGACTCACCC
Source organism: Gorilla gorilla gorilla (assembly GCF_029281585.2). NCBI lineage: Eukaryota > Metazoa > Chordata > Mammalia > Primates > Hominidae > Gorilla > Gorilla gorilla. Next base: position 151,805,797 of record NC_073224.2, on the reverse strand, counting down.
TTCGAAATAGCTCAGTCTGACCACCCTTCACTCTTGTCATTTCTACCAGCTCAGTCCAGGCCATCTTGCCTAAGATTGCTGCAAAAATCTCTGCTTCCGCTGTGCCTCTAATGTTCGAAACCCAGCATGGCAGTCAGAGTGAGGCTTTTAAAACGTCATGCAGATCACATTAGTTCTCTGCTCAAAAACCCTTCACATGCTCTCAAGTCTTTCAAAGCCAAAGTCCTTACAACTGATAACCACAAGTCCCCCGTGATCTGGCCAGGAACCACTCTGATTTTGTCTCCTACCACTTGCCCGGCTCACTTGCTCCACTCTATCATGGCCTCCTCCTTCTCCTCCTAGAACCTATCAGGCACATTCCTGCATTTGGACCTTTACATCCGCTATCTCCTTTTCCTTGAATTCTCAAGCGAGACATCTAGGGTTCAAAAAGAGGTAAGGTCATATAAGCACCAGCCCCATAAGTCTTACAATTGATGGTGATTTTAATTAGACAATATGGTTTTTATTTATATGTCAATTCCTTGTGGTCTATATTTTTCCTGTAATGTGTAAGGGCAGAAATTTTTATTTGCTTTATTCATCCATAGATTTCAAGTACCTAGGACAGTGCCTGAATATACTAGACGCTCAATAAATGTTTTTTGAATGAATAAATGAGGATGGTGTGCCTACAAATACCAAATGCTGCAGATAAGTCATATAACTCATAGATTTAAAAGGTATTTAAAAATTTGGGAATAAGATGATCATTATTACTTTCTAAAAGCACAGGCAAGGTCATAAACCAGTGTAAATGATGAAGTGAAAGCAGGAAACCTGAGAGCCACTTTCTAGAAATTATACAGCAGTGTTTTAAAAAATAAGGTGGCAGGTATTAGTTACCTTTACTTGGAGTTTGTCATGGAAGGAAAGTTGAGAAATAAGACCTTAGCTTGTAGGGCAGGTGCAGATAAATGGTGGGATGGGCTGCCAATGAAGGTTTATAAGGAGAGAGAGACCCACGGTTTGCAGGCAAAAGGTACAGCTCCAGAGAGGACTGAGTTGCTGAAGATGTAAGAGACAAGTAATAATTGGCTCTGTGAGAGGAAAAGTAAAAGAGAGAAGAAGAAAACAAATAAGGTGGAAGAAGAAAAAAAAGACATGGAGCAGTTTAATAAAAAGAGTCGCTTGAAAAGATGGTCATAACAGCCCAGTGGACAATGATACAATGCTCCTAAAATTATAATCACCTTACATATTAGATCTCACTCCTGTGGTACAGCAGAAAGGACTTCCATTTACGGCAAGGAGGCATTTGAACCAACTAAACTGAATACCAGTTTAAAAAGGAAAAGTTCAAAGGTAAGAGGTAAAAGCAGATGAAAGTCAAATGATTAATCATCTTAAGACAACTGCAAGAAGATGTCCAACTAGTAAAATAAACAGGCAATCCTTTTAGTTCTTCAAAAAGGGATTGCCAGCTTTTGCAGCTATCAAGATATCCACTAAACATCTAAACTTGAAACTTCAGCTGGAAATTAAACCCACTACTCCATGCTGTGAATGAAGGGCTCTGATCTTAAGAAGGTTGGAAAACCGGGTGGAAAAAAGAGAGAAAGAAAGAGGCAATTTTCATTAGTGTCTGCAGTCAGCTAGAAGGATATTCAAAATCGCATTTCAGATGAAGTATGAGCATGAGCAATATATTCACCTGGTGCTCACAAATCCCAAGGAAAGTTAATTAGCCACTTGGGGATGTAGTTACAGTTTCTCTACTGTAGATGCACTTTGGGAAAAGGGCAATAAGTTGGAAACAGTTCTGCCAGGAACAAGATTAGTTTATACACTGGTTTCAAGCCCTAGTTTTTCACATATGTGAAAAATGAAACTAGAAACATGTGCTCTGAGGTTGCACCTGATTCATTCCTTGTTTTAAGTCAGACACCTAGAGTGGTGATCAGGCCTGTTGCTTTATAGGAGGATTCACTCCATCTTTCCCCAGAGGGCTTATCAAAGTCCTCATCAATATTTTCCACAAGAGGACAGTGATCCCTTTTCCCAGGATCAGGAAGGATATATGTGACTTTTCCCACTTCTTCTATCCCATGTTAGATCCATCAACACATTTCATCACTTAGTTAACTCAAACCTGCCTCAATGGAGCACATTTTATTGTTACAGCTTCCAAAAATTCTAAAGAGTAAATTTCCCTTCTATTGTACCAAAAGCCTTTAAAAAAATCAGAACAAGTCTCATATATATCCAAAGCAATCAAACTTTCTTTCCTGGTGTGCTCAAAATCTTTGTTAGCTTGTAGACATTTAAATCCTGTGCAACTCTTTTGTCTTTTAAAGCAAAACCCAGCTAGCTTACATGTCATGAGAAGTAAGCACACATCCTTTTTAGAAAATCCTATTACTATATAAAGTTTCAGCTGAATAGCCACAGGTGCAAGAGGCAGTGTGTCTGAAGTTCTCACTCACATTCTCTTTTATTATTGCCTATTTCAACCAGCATGATCTATAATGAATACATTGGGTTTTGTGCTCTTTCAGAAGTTTCAGCAAGTGTCTCCATGCCTTTACCTTGGTGTTCCTGAGAGAAGGAGAGCCTCGAGGAGGGGTGGAAGAAATTGAAAAATACAAATAACAAATCAAAAATTACAATTGATTGGATAAACAATTTCCCTTCGTTTGTTTCTTAATAAGTGATCGATTTTGTGATCAATATTCATTATTTCTCAGAACATACCGAACTGTTTATTGAACAAATGAATAGTTGAAACTACAATGACACAGAATCAAAAAGGTGAACCAATTTTTTTAATAACATGGGTTGAACAGACTGTCTCATCTTACCGTGTTGTTCCACATCAATGCACTTTTCTGCATAGCCCTTTGGAAAAACGTTGAAGTTCAGGAAAACAGGAGGTAATTCATTACTCATTAAAAGAAATGGGTTATGGGAACACATGTTTATAAGTATGATGGCTGAGTTGCAGTTTGTGTTGGACTGTCTTTTGCGTGTTCAAAATAAACCCTCCAGGCTACCAAACCAGGATCCCCCTAAAGGCATTGCCTTTTGAAGTTAGTGTATTCCATGGATGTATAAAAAGTTGACAAGCCCAGAGCATATTTGCTTTCTAGACATACTTTTAATTGAAATTCAGGAAGATGACTAACAGATATTTGGATTGAAATAAGTTAAATCAACTACTCATTTGTCACCATTGTCATTTTGTTTGCTTGTTCTATAACTTCCAAAGCATTTACTTGAATTCAACCAATTCTGATAAACTTACAAGCATCCAGGTTATTCTACTTTGCAGTTTCCTTCATCATCTTGAAATAATGTGGTAACCGATATATTTTTGAATGGCCATCTTCACCCTGATTTTTAGTGGCTTTGATGGTCTCGTGTACATACAGAGGGTATGCAGAAATGCAACTGCACTGGCAGCTAGTATTACTGCTAACCTCACCAAATTGATAACACTAATCTGGGAACAAGCTCCAATATTTAGCAGAGGTGGTCAACAGGATCCTGGCTGGATGATGAACATGCAAAGGTGGGCTCTGGCTGTGGCTGCTGGGACTCCCCTGACCCTTCCAGCCTGTAGAGGAGTGAGGAACCACAATAGCTTGCTTACTTCCTTTTGGGCTCTCCTTTCTTGTCCCCCATTGCATAGTCCCATAGTGTCTGTTACAAATGCCTAACTACCTAGCTGTACAAGAAATGCTGGATTGATCAATTAGGAAAGCAACAAATGATTAACTAGTTTCTTTTTTTAAAAAACCACATCACTTACTTAAAGTCAGTCATCCAAGGCTTATCCAAGCTACTTAGGAAAACCTCATTAAATCAGGCTCCCCTAATTAGAAATTAGATAATTCTGACAGAAGCAAAGCTAAAGTTTACCTTTGTACTGTCTGTAAAAAAATATTTTTGCAAAGCAAAGGAATAACATAAACAAGACAATGATTTTCTAAATTTAAAGTTCCAGGATAGATTCAATATTCTCCTAAGTATCTTGACAGCAAATTGTCAACCTTGAAGGTATCTTCATGCTATATGTAAACCTCCACCTACAGAAAATAAAGCTTTAATTGTAAAACATTCTTATCTATCACTGAAGAAGGTCTCAGTAAAGACTTCACTAGGTAACATAATTGGAGCCTAGTTATAATTAAAGCTATTTTAATATATGCATAAGTGTCTCATTTTATACCGCATCATCAGGATTCATACAAGTAAAATTTTCAGACAACTGGGATTTTTAAGTAGCAATACTAATTTATCTTAATTGGGCAGGTATGACACAGTGATGAAACATGGACGATCTGAGTCTACTTCTGGCTGCATCTTGGGCAACTTAATGTATTTTTGCCTCTGTTTCTTCATCTGTAAAATGGAAATAATAATGGTAACTCTTCATAATCTTTTTCTGAGGATTCGATGAGATAATGCATTAAAAAGCTCTTAGATAAATGTTTGTTTCATAGTAAATGCTCAATAAGTTCAAATTACTACTATTTAATCCTTTTTGAAAGAACTTAGAAAAAATATTTTGCATAATCATCTGCTATCTCCAACAGAGTGAAATGAGCATAATTTAACCCATTCTTATTTATTCAAAATCACCATCATGAAAATAACTGTATTATGCTTTAGGGGACCACTTTTGCTTTTATTAGGTCCCATCAAATTATCATACTCATCTCTAATAGTTCTTCACCTCCTTCTTTTCATTGCTGTTCATTATCTGTTATCGGTATGTCCCCGGTGTTTCTCATAAAATGCCTTATTGTATACCCGGTGGTCTACAATATGAGGTTCTGAGAGCAGTGCCATGTTCTCCTATCAAATATATTATATGTGCTTTTGGGAAGCTGTTTTCCACACAGCTGGGAAGATCTTTGCCATGTTTTCCTGAATTCTAGAGTATAGTCAACGGTCGAATTTGCTAAACCTCTGAGTTCTTCATAAAAACAGTGCTATCATATTTAAAAGTCCCGCATATATGTTTATTTAGAGTTCCACAATCAATAATTTTCACAAAGACTGGCCATCCCCCAGTTAAGAACATTTTATAGAATTCATTTCTCTAAATCACGGATACCTTTAAATTGATAGAAGGCCATTGTACTCAAAGTGGCTTATTTGTATTCTGTAAAAGATGGTGACTTGATAATGTACTGTTTCTCTCCACCACCCAATTTCACCTATGAGTTACAGCAATATAAAAAGTGTACAAGTTTGGGGAGATTTGGGGGTAGAATTCTTCCCCAGTCTTCCATCATCTAGTCTGAAGTCTCTAAAACAAGAATCACATCAGAAAAATGAGATACGGAAAACCGTTAACAGCAAAGTCTCCAAGCATGGTGAGTGAATTCCTCTAATAAGTTTTCATCCATCAGCATCAAACTAAGCACAAATAGAGTACAGGCTTTATCTTACATGTGCCACATTGTGGTGTTTTTCATCTCATGGGGTGTATCATAAGCTGATGTGGCATTCAGGATTTACAGAATATAGATGTATTTTACTTAGCAAGACAGAACATGTTTTCTCCAGAGAAGAATAAATAGATGTTGAAAGACACATGTGCTCTGAAACATCATATTATACAATGTCCATGTTATTCCTCCAAATGTCAGATATAAAGGAACCATGAAGCCAGGGACAGTGGCTCACGTCTGTAATCCTGGCACTTTGGCAGGCTGAGGCGGGAGGATAGCTTGAGGCCAACAGTTCAAGACCAGCCTGGGCAACACAGTAAGACCCCATTTCTCCAAAAAAAATTTAAAAGTTAGCTGGGCATGGTAACACATGCGTATAGTCCCACTACTCTGGAGGCTGAGGCTGGAAGATGGCTTGAGCCTGGGATGTTGGGGCTGCAGTGAGCCGTGATTACACCACGGCACTCCAGCCTGGGCAACAGAGTAAGACTCTGTCTCTAAAAACAAAATGAAATAAAAGAAACCTGATCTTATCGCATTATTCAATGTTGATCACTGGTGATCGTGATCACTTGTGAATGATCATAAAGATGTCAGCCACTGGTAGTGACTCCCTGGGTCTGGTGGTAGCATTTCAGCAGAGAATGATGTGAAGGAAAATAGGAAAAAGTTGAGGGAGAAAGTGATGGCACCATCAGCCCAGAAATTAAAATAATTATGGGGATAAAGTAGAATCCACCTCTTCTGCTGCCAGGCTTAAAATAGCATAAGAGGAAGAAAGCTACCAACTCCAAGCAGCTTTCAGTGAAAAGATTTATAGGTCTTTAAAAATACTGGTTTTCCCACTAACCTGGTGTAGAACATTACTGTAATATGTTTAAACTAAAAAGCTACCTCAATATCTCCCACTGGAAAATGGCATAGCCCAGAAAAGCTACTTGAACACTTAGATTTTAGACATCCAAATGAATGTCAGGCTATATTCATAATCCAGGGTAGCACCCAGCCATCCATGGGATGATACCACCCTTGGATCCCAACCACCTGTGCTTTGACTAAACACCTTGGCCATTGCCAGGGGCCATGTCCTGGCTCCAGCTTGAAGTGTGGCCTTGCCTTGGCCAAGATCTTTCTGTCTGGTGGACCCAGTACACAGCTGTACTCTGGATTAGAAGGAGAAAACAACAGTGGTGGCTGCATTGCCCTGGACTACAGTTCTGCATTCTCACAAAAGTAGGAAGAAAGAATGTTGTAAAACATGAGAAATTGTGTTTTATTCTCTTAGCTTTCAAGGTTTTTACATTATTTTCTCCATCACCCCTTGAATCCCAGTAATTATCAACCACCACCAAGGGCCAAGGCTATTTACTTCACTCATGTTTTTACCCAATCAAAATCTGTTTTTAATAAAGTTGAATTAAATCACTCTGAGTGACATAATTACTTCAAGTACTTCCATCACCCAAGGAGATTCACATTATAATGGGGATCAAGGCCGTAAAGGCAGTTTTTAATCTGGGATGCATACGGTGATATACTCAGATAGAGAAGAAAAATCTTAGCTCTTTTACTCATATGTATTTTTCTTGCACAAAAATTAAAAGGTTCACTGATATCTAATATAGATTTACTCAGCCACTGTTACCCAGCCTGCCTTTTAAGTGGTCATATGTCACATAAGTTACATGAAAGTGACCTGAAAAAAGAACAGGAGTCCACAGTGTAGAAGAATGGCAGGGTGCCTTCAGGTCGCCAGGCTGCTCACAGTTGACTGGATTTGTGTATTATGCTACCAAGTTATAACTAAACTATACCACACAAAATGAGTAAGAAGATTTCAAAATCTGTGTCCGACAACTCTTTATTGGCATCATTCATGGGCAAAGAAGTTGAAGCTGGGCCAGGCGCAGTGGCTCACGCCTGTAATCCCAGCACTTTGGGAGGCCAAGGCAGGTGGATCACGAGGTCAGGAGATTAAGACCATCCTGGCTAACATGGTGAAACCCCGTCTCTACGAAAAATACAAAAAATTAGCCGGGTGTGGTGGTGGGCACCTGTAGTCCCAGCTACTCAGGAGGCTGAGGCAGGAGAATCACTTGAACCCAGGAGGCAGAGGTTGCAGTGAGCCGAGATCTGCCACTGCACTTCAGCCTGGGTAACAGAGCAAGACTCAGGCTCAAAAGAAAAAAAGAAAGAAATTGAAGCTGAAGTGTCAAAGTCCTTTAGGAATAATGACAACCATGACAACCACAAAGCCTTTAAAATATAGTCAAATATTTACCATTGTTGTTAATGAGATAGAGAAGGGCCACAAAGATCTTTTGTATCACAGTGCTTAGGTGTTTATCTCATGAACAAGAAGAAAAATCTTGTGACATTTAAATATAAGTGTGCATTTTCTTTTGCAAAAAGACAAGGGGCATATATTAACTGACTTATGTACTTAATCGGGCCTTTAAGGTTTAACTTAATGTTTTAATCATGGATGAGAAACAGTGTATTTAAAACTAAAACTTGGATTACAGAAAGAATATTTTTAAATTGGTATTAAGAATCATTTCCATTGTAAAAATGATTTTGCTACTAAAGATGTGTCTGTCACCACGTCTTCATACTTTCTAACAACTTGAAAACAGAATATTATAACCTGCTTAAAAACCTTCCAGATCAAAATTCTCAGAGGGATTTAAATTCATTTGTTAAAAATACATAATGTATACCTTGTAATTAGTTTGCAAAGACAACTGATTGACACCAGGGAAGATGGGCATTAGCTTTCCAAGGAGCCACACAAATGCCTTGTAGTGATGGAGGAGACCCAAATCTGGGTATCACAAATTCGTAAATGTAGCCACAATGCCTTTTTACATGATACCCATATACTTTGATAAAATATTATTTTTAGCTGTAATAGCCTTTAAAACAAAATTGTAAAATAAACTGAATTTAAACCCAGAAGTAATGTCACAAAAATATTACACCGAGATGAAAAAACAGTTTGAATTATAACTAATCAAAGTCATAATAATAATCTTTATGAAAGCAAAAAGTTCTGTACCCTTATAAATAAAATATTTTTATTTCAGGTTTGTCTCCTTAAAATATTTGCATATGTTCTATTAGGTATTAACATATTTATGCAATAGTACATAGATAATATATAAATCAATAAATGTGCATATTTGGGGATAAGTACTCAAAAAAGTTTACAGATATGATACATAATTTTAAAACTTTGGACCACTTTTTTTTAAGAGGTCTCTTTTTATTTCTTTCTTCTGTTCTTTTAAAAACATTCCTCAGGTGGCATTTCAGATTTTAGTAAATCAATGAAAAGCATGGGCACAGGAAGTTCTCTTCTCTCGCCTCTGAAAGTAGCTCAGAATCCACCTATGCATGAAGCAATCACGTCCTGCCTCACAGCTGAACCAGGTAACTGTGGTGGGGTTAACAGGCATGAGTAAAAATTTCTACACAATTGAGTTAGCCTCAAGTGGTAAAACATGACATTTCTATTTATTCATTTCTTCAAAAAACCTTTCTTGAGTTCCTACAGGCTCTTTCCAGGTGCTGGAGAAACAGAGTTGCTTTACACTCATTCATTCTTGCAAGAAGGAGACCCAGCTTACCTTCCCTTTGCCTACAGAGGGCCCACAAGAACTCCAATTTAGAAATAAGGAAGCCATCTAGCCACTTTGTGAAACAGTTATACAAATTGCATTTGCTGTGTGCCTTTAAATTGCATGGAGCAGAAGTGCACCTGTGATTTTAAAATATTCCTAACAGTGTCCTCTGGATATGCTCCACCTTCAGCTACAAACATTCTGCCGGCGAATGCTATTCCAGTCACTCTATTCCTTCCTCAGCCCTTCTGTTCTTCTGCCCACACGTTTCACGGAACTACCAGAAGCCACCAGGCAGGCAGCTGCCACAGAGCGCCAAGCAAGGATGATGATTTTAACTTCTTGGGGTACACTGTCCAAATGCCAGAAAACACAGGATCAAAGAAAATGAGTCATTCTGACAGTCACACAGTGCAGACAAGAGGGCAAATTCCATTCTGCCCCTGGTTACAGGAAAGGGTAAGCGTTTCAAGGTCTGTTTTGTGTACTTGTGGTTCAGAAACATGTTGCCTGAAAGTATGCTGGCAAAGTTGCTTAGATCTTTCACACAGTCCTGAGGAAGGTACCCCAATTCTTTAAAACAAGCTTTATGTTGCACAACACACTCTCATAAGAGACGAGTTGTATGATTTCCATTTTCTCTCTAGGCTCCTTCTTTCTAACTTCCAAAAAAATTCCCATATCAGAACCTGATCAAAAGCAATGCAGAAAATAAGGTACATTCTTTAAGTACACACACACAGAAAGAGAGAGAGAGAGTATAAGAAAATGCACCAACCAAATTCATTATCACAGTTACTTCCCAGAGGGTAGGTAGGGCAAAGCCATCAGAGAGGGGTACCCTCTATCAGTAGGTAAGCTTTGTATCTTAAACTGGGGAGGTGGGTAGTACATAACTGTCACAAGTCTTGATATATTTGGAATTCTTAAATATAGTTTAAGTTAACACTTTTTTGACCTTATTGCCTTCAATTCCCTATAGCATTAACATTCCATATAATGATCTTCTCACTACATAAACACTCAAAGTGAAGAAACTGAGCCCTGGAATCAGATAAATCTAAAGTCAGAAGCAGTTCTGTAACTTACCAGCTGAACAAACTTAGACAATTTCCTTAACCACTCTAAGAATTGGGTTTATTCATCTGAAAAATACGCAAAAATAACAGTATCTACTTCATAGATAATTAGGAGAAATAAATTAGGTCATGTATGCAAAAACTTAGTACTATGCCAAGCACATAGAAAGTACTCAATAAATGTTAGCTATCATCAGTAATTATTTTATGTTTTCTCAATGGCCTATATAATACTCCAACACTACAATATTGTGGACTGTATTCACTGAACATCCCTTTTCATCTTTACTTTCCCAAGCAATAGGCTAAGTTTAGAGTACTAAGAGATATGAGTCTTGATTAGAGAAAGCCATACCCTTTGAGCCAAATTCCACATTCTCCAGCAGTTTAAGATAAACATCTTCTGTTTCAGAAAATAATCTTTTTGTTCTTCTTAGCTTCAGGAATTGGAAATGGATTGGCTCTGGTGCCAATGCACCAAAAAGAGATTTTTTTTTTCCCACTATTAGAAAAGGCTTTCATAAGGAATAGTCTCACTATGAGTTAAATGCCCTGAACATATACTCAGCAAGTGTGGTTTTCTTACAATTCTAGACATGAACATTATGATAATTATATTTACACATCTATAGTTACCACAACCAGGTACTCGGTATCAGGGTCTTTGGCTGTCATAAACCAAAACACTTCTGTAGCATAAAAGACAACTTCTAAGAGTCCCACCTCCAGACAAGACTCCAGCATTTACCACTATTGCCCGGCAGCATAAAATATGATCAGACATTCTTCCTACAGAAAGATCTCCTGAGAACTAATGCAATCCCAATGTACAATGGGATGCATTCAGTCCATAACTTGCCATCTCTCCAGACATGCTGGCCGTTCTCCATGGATTGAGGATGGCTCTGTGTGAGACCAAAGAGGTAATTTCAGCAGCAGCATCAGTCGCTTGGCTAGTTGTTATCGGCATTGCTCAGGGAGCCATGAGGGTGGGAGATGATCCAGGAGAGGTTTCAAAGCCTTTGCTAGTAACATAAAGACCACAGCTGCTGCCTGACCAGTGGCCATGGCCAACGAGCACAGCCAAGAAGCATTCTATTTTTCACTTGATTTTATTCACTTCTCCAATAGTGGTAAATCTACCCATATTAACTGTGGGAGCTTCACTTTACATACATTTATCTTCAGGATTTGGGTAAATGCTACATTTTCCTTTGGAGTTGCCTCATGCAGGAACCATAAGTGGCTGTGTCCCCCGGTCCCAAGATCTGGCTGATAAATGAAGATGGCAACTCCTTTTGTCTTTTAGGTTGATTATCCCTGATCCTTAAGATAAACTGACTCAATTATTATCATTGACTTTCAGCTCTTAACCACAAGCCACACAAGTCAATCTCAGACTCTGTATTGTGATCAGGTTCTCCTATTTACTGGCACTTTATCTATCCAGGATTTGGTTCTGGAGAGATTTCTGTTACGAAAAGTGCTAGTTCCTATTTCAGGTCACCATTTGCTGTTTGGTCTATATTTGGCCAAATTCCTGTTTGAATAAATCTGGTGTATCTGCTGTATTTTTTCGTAAGATGTGTACCTGGATAGTTCTAATTTGTTATCTGGTCCTACTAGACATCTAAAAACATACCTCTGTCATTCAGCCCAGCAACCTTCTCTGCTGTGACTATGCTGATGAATAACAAGGAGGAGTCAGTGTCTCCTTCTGAAAGCCAGCATTTCTCTTCATCAAAGCCTGATCTCTATACTGTGCCCCATCTCCCCACTGCCACTCAGTCCCCGCCTAACAAATCCTCCCTTCAAATTCATAGCACTTAGACATCAACACGAATAAGCTCCATGTTCAAAGTCATCTTTACTTGTAACTAGTTTGTATTAAGCATAATGCCCTGAGTCAGGATGTCTTTTAATCATATAAAGACTGAGAACTTAGTCTCAAGGAACTTAACAACAACAACAACAACAACAAAAAAAGCTTAGATACGAAGATATTGATTTCAAGCACATGAAACATAATGTAAGTATTAAAACAAAACATATAGTTCCATCTTTAAACATGTCTTCAGGTTGGTTTTGACATAAAATTCCCATTGCTTTTCTGAGCTTGCCTCAAAATAATTCTGTTTTCTCCGAAAACTCCATACGAGGAAAGATCAGTGTTGGTCTGAGCTCTTGAACTTTTCTGATTCAAGCTTAAGCAGACTAGCATTGTGTATACTATGCATATAAAGTTGCAAGTGTGACAATTCCTTAAAAACTGAATTCAAAAAGAAAGTATGTGAATAAGCCTAGTATAATGGCTAGCAAATAACAATAATAAGCACTCAATACCTCTGAAAGAACAATTCAAATCATTTTGTCATAAATTATGATTTACATTTTTTTCTATGAATGACTATATAAGAGAGAATGAGTTTTTTTCCTTGTACTAACTATGGGAACTCTAGCTCTAAAAAGAAAAAAAAATTGGAAAATAGGCAGGGATACTTACATACGTATTTCAAGATAAAAACAGAAAAAGTATAGGTGAATCCTACAACAGCCTGTAACTGGGAAACCTATTATCCAAAATTTTTTCCAAGTTTCTGTTGCATTGAGATACCTATTTTCATGAGGTTAAAAAAAAAAAAAATTATTAAGGGACCGGTGCAGTGGTTCACACCTGTAACCTCAACGCTTTAGGAGGTCGAGGCGGATGGATAACTTGAGGCCTGGAGTTTGAGACCAGCCTGGCCAACATGCCAAAATCCCATCTCTACTAAAAATTAAAAAAAAAAAAAAAAATTAGCCGGGCATGGTGGTACATGCCTGTAATCCCAGCCACTCAGGAGGCTGAGATGGGAGGATTGCTGAGCCCATGAGGTCCAGGCTGCAGTGAGCCGTGATGGCACCACTACACCCCAGCCTGGGTGACAGAGTGAGACTCTGTCTCAGAAAAAGAAAAAAAGTCCAAATCACCTTAAAAAACAAAACTCTCAGAAAAGAAAAAATGTAGTTAAGAAATGTGGTTATTCATACAGTTCTTCTCTGGTAGCCATCTTGTTTTCTACCCCAATATATAAGGTCGATAATTCTAAAACAATAAAGAGGAGATGGGGAAACTCCTTACTAATGAAACACTTTAAACAAGCTCCCTAAATACTTTTAACTAGCATTTAATTTATTTTTAATCAGCTGCTTATCATTTGTTAAATAAATTCCAAAGGCCCCAGGATTCCACAGCCCTTAGATAGGCTAATCTCCCATTGGGAAGCAACACATATTAAATAGTTGCTAAACCTTGGTAAATACACTTTTAATAATTAATTCTAGAAGTATTTAACTTGCAGTTATATACCGGATATTTCAGCAATATTGTAATCCATGGGATATTGCCGAGGGATTTCTCAGATTAACACATTTGGGTCCCTGAGTCCCATCTGTATATCTCTATCTGAATTAACAGCAGGTGATTCAACACATGGCTACCAGCTCTGTGTCTGAGTGACCAATGATTTTATTACCATATCAGTGAGATCAAATCAGTGAAATGCATCAGCTGAGGAAATGCTTTGTAAGGGATGAGACAGACGGTGGCTTACAAGTCAACCTGGGTTTTCAAAAATGATAACTACTGAAAAGAAAAATTACTTTTCCTGTTGAGATGTGTAAATATTATGTAGATATTCTAACTCAATCTCTATGATGGATGGCGCTCAATTTTAAACATATTTCAGTAATGCCTTAATTTAATAGAATGGGAGATACACAAGATGTTGAAGGATCAAGGTGAGAATAAATTTTCTTGCACAGATGGTTTAGTCTTGTTCTAAAAATCCATGGGATTCTTATACTTTCCTCTCCATGAAAAAAAAAAGGCTTTGCTTTCTTTCCTTTAAAAAGATGTTTTGAGTAACCACTTTGTTAAATTCTGTATAGCCAGTCCCATTCCTACTAGCCTTGTGTAACATAACTATAGTTCTTCCCCCCACCAATGTGGAGTAAATTGTTAACACTGAAGTCAGTAGCGACCTTTGTCTTGAGCAGAGCAGTTCACTTCCCCACCCAGGCTGACAGAGACTGCAGATTGACCAGCAGATGGTGCTACAGAGCAGGCAGCGGCCCAGGGCCTAACATCCTGGAGCTCAAGGACTGCATCAAAGACTCTCAAAAGGATCTTTAGTCTTCTGTCTAGTCAGTTATCTCATCGAGTAAGGAACTTGCCATTTCCTGTCTTTTCTCTGCTCCATTCTTTTTCCTCCCTCGTTTCATAAATATATTTCTTGTACTCTTAAAAACAGCGTGGCCTGTCCATAGCATGACCCTTGAGCTCTTTCCTTCAGGGCACCATGAGATACCTGAATAAACATGGATGGTGACGAAGGCCCTTTCACTCAAAAAGAAGTATACCTTTCCTGCACCAGCTAACACGAAAGCACACACCACGATGATGTTTTAGCAGTGATAAAAATCAAACATTTTCTGGAGCCATTATACTCTAAAATGTTAATGCAGTTTACTTTTTAAAATGTGATCGATAGATGGGGGAAAGTGCCCATAAATTACTAAAGGCAAAAAACATTCTATTAGCATGCAGTGGATTTTGCAATGTTCGTTGGTCTGTGTTTTACTGGGGGGAAAATTTTTAATCTGCTGAAAGCGTGAGTTCTGTTTTTGTTTTTGTTGTTGTTGTTGTTTTAAAATACCTGTCTTTGTCTTTCATGGTACAAGAGGGATATTTTTAACATGACTCATTTAGGAAATGTAATTCTAATGCAGTATAGCTATAGGTTTCAATTAACGTTCTACCTTTCTGACAGTCTTTACATTACATGTTTTATGAAATCATTAACTATTGTCATGTTTCTATTATGATACTATTAAGAAATAAAGAGACTTATGTAAATGGAGATGTAAAAGAAATGTATGACAGTTACTCTGAGCAACATCTGTGCACTATCATACATGCTCACACTAATTTTCTAAAGATTGTTCCATTCATTATAGAGCATTGTTAGTTGCAGTGGCACAACCCTTATTTCCATGCATTTAGGGAATGAAGCAGAGAGTGGGTAAATGAGAGCCTAATCAATACCACTTTTCATTTTGCATCTAATGTGCTGCCTTTCCCTTTCTTTTCCTCATGCACAAATCCAAAAAAGATCCTGACGTTACAGTCATAAAATGTAATTCTTCTGCAGAAACACAGACAATAATGCTTTCTGTATTCAGGCGTATTGCATATTCTAATGGCATTTGGCTAAATTGAGTATGGATTTAACATCAAAGGCTTCATGAATTTTTCAAATGAGATATTAAAGTCAATATTTCAAGTGAAAGATATTTCAATTTAGTTGCATACACAACAATAAAAAACTTCTACAAGGTAGAGGTACTAGTGGCTGTAGCAGTATTAATTCATTCAAGAAATTATTAGTTTATAAGAAAATCAAACACAAGGTTGTGATATGGCAAAGACTGAATAAATTAGACTAACCGATATGCACCAGTGTACTTTATCTCTTGCAGGCTGAAACAGTACACTTGCCACTGGCATGTTCAGGGCTCCTGGCTGATTTTTTTCTAAACTCTGTTGATTAGCATGAAGATTTGCATTGCCATTTCATAAATCTCCTTATTTTCATTTGTACAAGTGGAAGACTTAGGATACGTGAAAAAAGAGCCATTTTTAACCTTGCACTTAAGTGGATCTTACTTCAAGGTGTCAATACCTAAAGTGGGTCTCCACAATGATGCTAAATGTTGCCTTTCGGGCAGGTTAGAGGATGCTCAGTTTCGGTGTGTGGGAAGGTGCTGTGGCTTGCTGACAGCCATCCACATCATGGCAGATGGCTGAGATTCTGAAACAATACATGTAAGTTTGGATTTCTAAAGCAACTCTCCACTGAAGAACTCAAAGCTGATTCACACTCATTGTCTCATCCATCTATCCAAATGCCCAATGAGAAGCAGAATGACAAAGGGTGTTTTCATCCTTATTTCACAGATAACAGACAAACAGAAGGCACAAAACCCAAAAATGACTTGCTTTCCTGCTGGCCTGTGACCCTTTGAGGAAGGTCCCTATAAAAAGGGAGGCACTAAAACTGGAACTAGAACTGCCTCTCCTGCTTTCCAGTCCAGTCTTAAACACTGAACTGATGCCCCTTTTTTTCATCCATGATGACAACAGGTTGGTCTGTTTGGGTTTGTATTAGCTTTTTGGCTTTGCTCTGTAGACATATAGAAAGACATTAGCCTGAATTTTCTGCAGAATAGTCCTCATCTTACTTCTTTGTTTTGACTATTGCAACATAACAGTGCCTTTTATCCAGTATTTTCAAGCCCTGATCAGTTTAATCATGGATTAACTCACAACCTCAGATAGACAATCTATTAATTCACAAATACTTTATGTAATAAACAGTAAAACAACTCATATATGTACCCGCCAACCTGGAAGCAATGACCACTTCTGGACAATAACATGCCGCCTACCCAGCTAACCTGTAGGCAGAAACCCTCTCCTATAGTTCATAGCTAAGCCAGACACTGAACAATGCAAATGCACTCAGCTCTGCGTCGTGCCTATTAACTCGTCTGCTACCAGTGCATTATTTAAACCAGTGTCATTGTCAGAATCCCTCACTTTACTGAGGCTCTTAAAAGAAATGGCATTTTAAAGGCCCAACAACCCTGAAATACATGAAGATTTCACACAATTGGAAGGACGATTGCCCATCTTTAAAATAGGAGAAATCCTAATTTCATAAATACTCTGTAATGAGGAAGATGCACACACACACCAAATGTTTTTTCTTTAACGAGAGAAAAATATTAGACTCGTTACTTCTTGGAATTTCAAAGGATGTGAAGTCCCCTGAGAGGGTGTTTTTCATTGACCCATCACACACATACGCACAAAATACTCACTTCACCTGGTTACGTTAATAGCAACTCAAATGGCAGGACTTATTTTGCAACTGGATTGCAAGAAGATATTTTTCACTATATCCATACCCACCCCCAAGAACAACAACAAAAAGCCTCCAGAACTGAAAATTGTTTCTTTGCTTCATTACATCTAAATGATCAGACTCATTCCAGTCTCAATTCTCAAACTTCCCTCCCTCTTTTTATTCCTCTTTCTTTTTAAGGGACCCTATTATAGGGAGGAAAAGCAAAATGGAACAAAGCTACAATTCAATGCTCATTTTAAGGTTTTCAGTTATAACAGTGCTCCTGGGCATGACTATTATATATTGGCTTCTTTGGGAACTGTTGATCTTTTGATGTTTATCATTTCTTTATATAAACTGTAAAAGGGAGCTTTGTGAAGAACAAGACTTTGTCTCTAACTAAGGTCTATATTAAAACTCAGCCCAGGCCATGACTGGAAATGGAGCTTGTGGACTAAAACTACTCCCTCACTGGCCCCTGCCCACATCATAAAACCAGTAAGCTATTTGGCATAGAAGAAAAGAGATGGGAAAGCGTGAGAACTAAAAGCCGGCCGACCATGTACCTAAGAGCCATGAATATAAACACAGAAGGAAGGGTTAGCTAAGCTCTAGAAGGTGGCAAGGGGAACATCAGAGGTTTATGTGATATTCAGTGTTCATATTCCTAAAAGAAAGTGCACATTTTAAAATTTTCACTGCACATCTGTGCATTGCTACATTTTTAAGGGCCTGCTAGGACTGGAATTACAGGAGATTTGAAGCTCACGACCGAGTAGCTCTGGCAAAGCTGCATGGGGGAGGAAGGCTACTGAAAATCATGGGGGGAAAGGTAGAGCCTCTGCCAAAGAGGAGCATTAAAAAAGGGTTCTAGCCGAGGAAACTGTCAGCTTTATATATGGGAACTGGAAATGGAAAAATTGGTAGTGCCATTGAACCTGAACAGCAGCTGTGAAATCAGAATTTACTCCCTAATCTGAATTAACTAATCAAAACCAGGTCACTCCTCCTCCTTCTCTCCACTACCCACCGCATCGCCCCTGGGTTATTTTTCATGACCAATCGCATTCTGCAGCAAAATAAAGAGCAACAAAAACAGAAACAGTAAAGGTCAATGTGTCCCCACAAGACCCAATGCACTTGAGATTTATCAATGGAGCAAAGAACATAGATTTTTCACCTTTTGTCTTTTCATCTTTGTGGTACATACACTTAGTAAAAAAGAGGAAGGTTACATCCTCACCATCAATGTACTCAAATAGAAGCCAAGAATGATCTTTAAACGATGACTGCTGAAATCTAAGCACCAAAGAAAGCTAAAAGGTAAGGACTGCATAAAGCAAAACAACCACTGTGCTAGTAATTTTTTAAAATTCAGATTCTCAGCTAATTTTATACACAAGCACTTTTTGATCAAGCAGAAGCATTTAATAAAATTGTACTGGTCAATTATCCAAATACATTAAAGGGTGTACACTAGCCAAAGCACAATTTGAAGCTCTTATTAACTCGTGATTATCTTCACTGATCCACATTACCATTCAGTTGCAGATGTTACTGACATTAAGATGTATGATGCAGAGGCTGGAGAAAGAGCCCATTTAAGACAGGTGAATACTTAATAGTAATTCAACATACGCGGCACAAAATGTCTTTCACACGAGTTCAAGGATTTTCCCTTTTTTCTCCTTGCAATTTTATATGAATGTTTATAAATAACATGAGAAATGAAACTTCATTTGGTAGCCATTTGACAGCTCAGCTTTAATGGCCATTTAAAACTTTGCAATATATCATTTTAGGCTTCTTTCTCATTTGGCTTTATTGTTATTTATTTATTTATTATTTATTTTTATCTTCATCTCTAAATCATTATCGAAGCTTCATATTTTAAGTATGCAGATAAAATTTATCTGACATGGAGCAGTTGTTTATCTTTCAGTTTTAGTAACCCCATAGCTGAAACTGTAATAGTTAACTGACTGCCCACTGGATGCAGAGCAGACCCCCCCTTTTTTTTTTGACATGGAGTCTTGGTCTGTCACCCAGACTAGAGTGCAGTGGCGCCATCTCTGCTCACTGGAAGCTCCCCCTCCTGGGTTCATGCCATTCTCCTGCCTCAGCCTCCCGAGTAGCTGGGACTGCAGGCACCCACGACCACGCCCGGCTAATTTTTTGTATATTTAGTAGAGACGGGGTTTCACCATGTTAGCCCGGATGGTCTCGATCTCCTGACCTCGTGATCCACCCGCCTCGGCCTCCCACAGGGCTGGGATTACAGAGCAGACCCCTTTTAAGCCCTCTTTTTGTTATCCAGCTGCCTAGTATTACAGAAAGACTCACTGCCTTCAACCCCACCACACGCCCTATGTCTCATTAGCCAGCCCATTGATCTATTCTATATGTTTCTTAGGTGCAAAAAAGTGCTTTTTGAACAGAGGAATATTATAAGACATACAATTAAGCAGATGATTTTCTAGTATAGTTCAGGGATCAGTCAACAGCATATTAGGGGCACTTTTTTGATTTTTAAGAAAGAGAACCTAGATATTCCAGTAAGAAGTAAAGAGGTTAAAAGTGAAAAGATTCATGGGGAAGCACATCAACACCATTGGAAAATTTTGAGTATGATTCAAGCCATCAAGTCAATCTCCCTCTCACTGACTTTCAAATGCAAATGCCAATTGGTTACTAATTTTATATATAGATTATATTCACACAAACTCTTAAGTAGTTAAAAAAATTGCAAAAGCAACAAAGATTTTCTTAGCAACCCTATCCTTTCTGTACAGTTCTGATCTTTAAATATGCGTCTTGGATAAACCTGTGCCACACTGCAGTTGGTCAGAACCTTTTACTTCAAAATCCAGCCAAAATAATGTTCCCCCCAATTCAACTTATTCTCTATACTTGCTATTTTCTTTGAATTTCCTCCGTTCTATATTTCAATCCATCCCCCAATCTTGCTCTCCAGAGGATTGATTTAAAGTAAACTATTAATGGCCAATAATGGCAGAATATATGCCATCCCCCAGATGCTATTTCTTTTTCAACAATTCTCATTACCCAAAAGAATAGGTAATGGGAGATTACACATATAACTGGGCCAGTGAGAAGTATATTTGTCTGAGGAAGTTTTTTCCAATCATATAGCATAAACATCTACTTGTTCTGCATAAGCATAACTGATCCTGTAAACATACACATATGTGTATTCATAGTTTTCTTTCCCGTATTTGGAAATATATGTGTGTTGCTAGTTATTGTTGTATATAAACAGAAATTTTACAGTTTTTAGGGGAATCTATATAATAAAATAGCTGCACATTCAAGCCTGGAGTTTCCAATATTCTCCTTTGTTCTATCAGACAAAATAGATAATAAAGAGTGACTTTTCCTCAGGTCAAGAAAAATGAGTCTCAAGTGGTCTGAGTTGTCTTGAGCCAGTAATTTTCATACTATGTTAAGAGGAGCTACAAGTTTCCTTTGAGGTTTCCATGGAGAGGAAACTTGGGGAAAACAACACACAAAGTCTGAATTAGAGGATGGTTCTGTCCTTCTGACCTCCTTCTTCAGCCAAAGCACCTCTACTTTTATTGATTTTATGTAAAAGGAGTCTGTGAACGATTTTGCCTGAAGACAGGCTTCCTCTGCTTAAAAGCACAGTATTGTCCTCTTTCTAGGAAGAATGGTACTGGGAGAACAAAGACTTCTCTGTGAGCCAAAGGGAAAACCCCAAAGTTGAGGTCTTTAGCAAGTTTCTCTATCCTGGCTAAAGGTTCTGCTGGGATCTTTTGAACACCAGGCCCAATCTGACTTTGTCTCTTTCTAGGCTCCTTAGAAGCACACATAGAAGTTGTACAGCAAAGGTTTTCAACAGGACTCATCCTCAGAACCTTTCTTGACAATACAAGTAAATATATAAATGAATAACTTATGATTATTTTGCTCCCCAAAGGAACAGAATTCCTAGTGGATAACATCTAATTTGCCCACTTAGCAGACAGGAAGCTTTGTTTGTTGTAAGTCAGTGAGTTAGGATGTAAGCTAAGAATAATCTTTGCAAAAATATCACTAGAGATTGTCCTTAGTCCAAATCATTACACCTGGAGCTACGAAGTGTTACTCTAACCATAATTTTCCACACCAGCAGAATTAGACATGCACTTTACCACTCTGCCAGGGGACACCATAACATACCTTACAGGCTCCTTTCCTACTAGACATCCTACTCAATAGATGGTCATATAAATAGAGTTGGAGTCAAGTGAACAGAGTACCACAAACATGGTAAGTTCTTTCTCACTGCAAGTGTTATCTCATAGCGTATGATCCATCATCACTTCAATGTACACTTTGGTTCCTCATGGAAGACTTGTTAACCTAATCACTTACTAAACTCTGAGAGTGAGGGTGAAAAAGACAATGAAAACACAAATAATAGCAATGAGGATAAAATAATAATAAATTTGCTCCCACTTTGTCAGACACTGAGAAATTTCCATTTTGCAAAGATTTCACACTTCCTACATCTCTGTACAACATATGGTATGTTCTAGTGGAAGTTAATTAAAGTTCATGTTTGACTGTTGATTCATCCTTATTTCAGAGGACAGTGACAAGAAAAGGTGCTCACACAAGTCTGGAACTACCAGTGGAACCAGTTAGTCCTTCAGTCAAATGTGTATGCAATCAATTAAATTCCAACTGTAAAACTGTATTAAAAGTACAGAAAGAAAAAGCTGCCAGTAGGTCACTGAACAGTGTGTGTTTGATGAAATACTTTCTCTGGTTGCATATTTGAGAAAACCCATTATCTCCTTCCCTAGCAAAAGAAGACAAGGCTCTAGAACATTAAGAACGTAGTGTTTTCCTTGTGAAGGTGGTTATGTGGTACAGGAGGGGCTCCTTGTCACCAGGTTGCTGTATCACCACCAAAATAATGTTCTTGTGGAATAGCATAGTGCTTAAAATACAGTAATTACTGTTACAGTATGTGCACAGCAACGTAAGAACCGCATCTAGAGCTATACGTGGTACCGAGAGTTGAGAAACAGCTGTAATTTTGGCTTTAAATATGTTTACGAGCATTCTGAATGGTTTAATCTTGCTGTGCAGCATATGATTTTAATTTTCTTTATGGATATAGGGGGGCAATGAAATGCTGACTTTTGATATAATAATCTTTCAGGTTTAGGAGGAACTATAGGAGGCCAGTCAGTCCCCAAGCCTGCCCTCTTAAATCTCTATTTATAAAGTTCTCAGTGGTAGATGTAAGCTTAAAAAAAAATTATACCTCACATTATATAGTATGTCTTATATCTTTGATTTGAATGAACCCTTTCAGTTGACTACTCAGGCTTGCAAAATCAGGGAAAACCTGTAAAATGGAGGCACATATCTTATTTACAAAATAATGACTCCTTTCTTTGGAACAGAATAAATAGAGTATTCCAAAGAAAATTCGATTTAATTATTTACTATATACAAAACTTAAGGAATAGTCATCTTTATATTGAAACTTATATGTAAACATACTTCAAAGCAAGTGCTAAATTGGTCATTTCTTAGGAATTGCTAAAGCAGATTTGCTTACAATAAAAAAAGAAAAACGTTTGAATTGCCTCTGGTTATTGTAAGTTAATTGATCTTACTTTGATTTGTTTCATTTAAAAAAAACACATCTCAGACCAGTTAGTAGTTGAAAGATTAGTGATAGAGAAGAAATGGATCCTACAAAAAAAGATGCACTTAATGAAAAATAAATGATGTCATTTCCCTCAAATGATTTCTAGTATGACAGACTTATAAATATCCATTTGACTAAAACTAGAGAAGACAAACTTTGATAAACAAGTCTTACTTGCTAAGGTGTGGACTCAGGTAGGTAATTTCATCTGCTCCTTAAAAATATTTTTTCTGCATCATAATCTTTCTAGAAATGTCTTGTTTTGTCACCAAGGTACAAAGTTACTTCTCAAATTTAAAAAATGCTTCTGTCAATCAAATATTTCTACCAGCTTCTATTCACATCAACAAAGTATAGCAAATGACACGCTAAAATCCCAGGAACGTAATAACAATTAAGTTCCAAGTAGTTATTGGCCAATCTATTGTGATTTTTAAAAAATGTTTGCAACATATAAGCCATTGTACGACAGGCTTGACCAGTTTCTAGACTTCCTTAGATGTCAGTGTAGCAGGTGCAAGCCTGGGTTAACTAAACTTCATTTTATTTTCTCCTAGCTCATAACTAGACTATATTTTCAAGCCTCCTTCCAACTAAGCTGAAGTCATTGGACTGAGTTCTGTCTGATAAAATATGGTTGAAGTTATATGTGAAACTTCAGACTTTCACATCCTCCTTCATTTCCCACACACTGGCTGAATATAGAAGGGAATGAAGCTCCAGAAGATGACAGGGCCACATGACCGAGTAATCCTAGTCCTGACTGACTGCATGGAACAAAGACATTAGGGAGAAATCTGTTTTTATTATGTGAAACTACTGAGATTTTGACTAATGTAAGCAGGGACATTGTTGTGTCTCCTAAAAGTTAGGTTTCAACTGAAAACCACAATAATAATAGAAAGCCCAGTTTTTTTTAAGACCCCCTCAGAGAAGTAGTGAATACTTTAATTTAAAAACATTTATTTAGCACCTAGTCCAGGCACCACATAGAGTTAAAAGGTTCAGGCTCTTCTCTCAGGATGTTCATTGTCCAGTGGTAAGGGGGATAAAGTTCCTGAGATGAAAATACAAAATGGTGGAAATATTTAACTATGGGGCACTAGACATGGACATACGAGAGACTTAACCCAGGCTGAATTGCTTATTGAGGGCTCCTCCACATGGTGGCAATAATTCCAATGGAAGGATTAGTGTGGGGGGAAGCACATGAGAAATGGAGCCACAAGCAACAATGGAGGTGCCTGAAAATACGCTATGCTCTATGTGATACTGTGAGAGACTCATCTTCAAAGAATTTACTGTCTAGTGAAATTACAGCATAGCAGGAGTCAAATCCCAGGTTCCATCAGTGTGCTTCATGACAGAAATATCTGTTTTGCTCCATTTAAACATATAAACCCTCTGCAGGAAGAAAAAACCTACACACACTTCCCTCCCCCCACACCCAGATGACACACTCCAACACACAGAGGACCAAAGAAGCATCATTTTGATTCTGCATGAATGTGACAAGTTTGGCCAATTCCCTGAAAGTGACAAAGATGAGGCAGTCTTTCTAGTCTTCAGTTTTGGAAGAAACATCTTTATGGTCTGGCTATATGACAACTAAATCTTTTTGTGTTTTCTGAGAATATTAAACACATAGTTTCTGTTCTCTTAAAAGTCAGACTAATATTTGTGTGCAATTATCATATATAGATATTGCTGGAAAAAGTTCTGTTGTATCATTCTTGGAGCCTCATGTGTGTGATGTTCAGATACTCTGATTATCAATACAAGTACAATGCATGCTGTACTATAATGGGATGGTATTTTTAAATTATTTTTTGTTTGGATGGGAGATGCTACTTTTCATTTATGCATGCTCTTTTGACCAGAAGATGAGGGTCAAAATGATGATGAACATAATGAGCAGAATGATACAGTTCCATTACTTGGACTTGGGGAAATATGCAGAAAGAAGGCATTTTAAAAAATGAAAAAAGCTCCCTGTATTAGGAATGCTAGCAGATAAAAGTGGTCAAGGTAACATAAATAACTAGACATTATGTTACAAGACTTTAGTTACTAGCTTCAGTAAATATACCAGCTTTGGGCAAAAGCAACCAATAAAATGTATTCCAGCCAATACTACGTTGGATATGTACAGAATCTTTCATAAAACTTTGGAAATCATGGAAGATAGCAGAGAAGACAATAACACCCCAGGAGACAATCACACGCCTAGCATATTATCTTCAAGCCGCCTGCAGTGTTTCTCATCTAAATCTTTCTTTAAAATAGAAAGGCCTAGACTACTCTGATCATGTAATGAGGCTTAAATATTATTTTGAGTAACACAAAGACCCCATTTCTATAAAAACATAAAAGAAAGGATTCTTGACATTAAGAATATGCTTAGGAATCTCAGTTTGAATCTTGCCTACATTTGGTTTTAAGCCTCTGAAAGCAGAAGATGTCATGGTAGAATGGAATGTTTACTTACAAGTGCCATCTTGTACAAACAATAGATAATATAAAAACAGAAAAGCAAAAAGATCAGACTTAAAACCAAGGTGAGGATCCTTTGGACCACAGAAAGAACACAAATGCAAAGCTGTGTGCTGAGCTGAAGCTGTACACCTACTAAGTTTCAAGTATAGTAGCAGCAGTGGAGTTTAGGAGCCCTACTCCTGGGGTGGGAGGGGGCTGTAAATGGGAATTAAAGTGTCCAAATGAGACTGAGGGTAGGGGTGAAGAAGGTGTGAGAAAGGAAACCAGAGTTTGGCTTACTGCTTAAAGTCAGGAAGTGAAACTAGCTAGTCTTCTCTATAAAGATAGCTTAAAGCAAAACAAAACTAGCACAAATATATTGCTAGCCACCATGGCCAATAACTGAATTAGGCCAGTTATTGTTTCAGTGGATACATCTGTGAGATCCTTAATATTGCTGAAGAACAGAAGCACAGAAACCGCAAGAGAAGACTTGGGTAAGAATGGGGATAGAGGTTAAATTCACATGGGTGGGAGGCAGCAGTCACTCACAAACACACACACACACACACACACACACACACACACACACACAAAGGGGTGCACATAGAAGGAAAAAGAAAAAAGTTAAAACAGCAAAAAAAATAGCAATAAGGCAATAAGAATTCCCACTCACAATAAGTTGTAAAATCAAAATTACAAAGCACATTAAGAAATACAGTGCAACTAAAGGTAGCTAACAAAATAAATATTCGGCATATTAATTAAGCTAAAGGAATTAATTTGATGGAGCCATGTGACAAAAACTTTCATATTCATATATTGAGACTCTTCAATATTCACTGAGATAAATGAAGAAATAACACCTATTTAAAGTGAACAAGAAGTTATTTTTTGAAAGATACTAAACAAAAACATATGGTTACGGAAAAAAAAACAATTAAGATTCTGGAAAGTGGGAGATATTTGATTTTTAAAAATATTAATAGCATGACAAACCCTAGACTAAAAATGGTTGAAGAAAGAAGTAGAAAATTGGAAAAAAGAACTGAGGACTTTACCCAGAATTAATCATATAGAGACAAAGAGGGTATCTTTTAAGAGTTTTGTTTTGTTTTGTCTTTCTACATAAAATATCAGATACAAGAAATGAAGAACAGACTGACAAGAGTCAATTTACATCTACTAAGTGCTGCAGAAAGTGGAAAAAAAATGAAAAAAGAAAAGATGAAGTATTACTTGAAGAAATAATGAGTTTTCCAGAACTGAAGAAATGAGTAAATAGACCTGAGTACTGTGGGCATTCAGTAGCATAAACAGGGATAAATCTAGGCCAAGAGGCATCTTAACAAAACTGTAGAACACTGAAGAAGTGAGGGGGGAAAAAGGAAATTTAAAGCTAACAGGAAGAGAGAAAAAAAGAGATGACCACGACAATTATACTGATAACTGACTCATCAGCAGTAATAATAAATGCCAGAAAGGAATGAACGAATATTTTGAAAGTACTGAGGGAAAATTACTGTCAGTTTAGCAGGTTTTACGCAACTAAGCTATTTTTCAGGAAAGAAGGCAAAATTTAAGCATTTTTTTTACATATAAAAACAAAGGGAATTTACCACTCATATGCCTTTGCTAATAGATTTATAAATGAATGTATTTCAGGAAAACAACAAATTAACATAAAAGGAAGTCGTGGAATTAAGGAACAAGGATGAAGCCAGAAATTGACATATGTTAATAAATGAATTAATGACTATCTGTGAAAGCAATATTTTGTGTGCACACATTTAAAATAAAGCAAGGCAAAAACTGCCAAAATAACAATGATTGTTGTGTGTCCATTTGGGGTGGGGACAGGAATGCAGAGTGGCTGGTTAAAGCAGTCTAAGATCAGTGGTGTTCTTAAATGAGCTCACAAAAGCAGCTTTTTAGAAATTTTGCAAACCAGTTATCAAACACAGCCATTATTTAAATATTCAAGTATATCAATTTAGAACTAAATAAATTATATTAGAAGCAAAAGTAATAAATACACAAAACCCATTACTTTCCAGTTATTTTGCTTCATTTAGCTATTTCCTATGTTCTTGAGGTTAATCTCTGTCTGTGGTATCTGGAACACTTAGGATGATGTCCTATTGAGCATTACTTCCTAACTTTACATACATTGACATCACATTTATAACTTGGAATCAGTCATGGTAGGAATATTTACACCAGGGAAATCAGTAAATGCTACAAATCAGGACTTTTTTCCTTCTCTAGAAAGCTGGTAGCTAAACATTTACCAGCACAACAGTGGCTAAGGTTGATACATTTTTTTAAGAGAAAGCTAGAAATACTAAATAACTTTATACTTTTTAATGTTACATGTATTTTAAAAATTAAGGACAACTGCTGAAGGAATGGATGAATTAACTAATGAATGGATGAAAGAAAGAAAGAGAGAGAGAAAAAGAAAAAAGAAAGAAAAAGAAAGAAAAGAAAGGAAGAAAAAGAAGAAAGAAAGAAAGAAAGAAGAAAAGATAGGAAAAAATACAAAGAAAGAAGGGTGGAATAACTTGAGAATTAGATCAACACAAAAGGTAATAAAGGAAGGGAAACAGAAAACACAAAGAGAAATCTGAAATATGATTATAGAAATAAACCAAAATATTACAGGATTCATAATAAATTAAAAATGGAAAGAGAATATCACAGTAGACTGAAAAAAACAATAGCACTGCATTGCTTACTAGATATATCTAAACCCAGTATAAGCAGCCCAAACAGAATGATTAAAAATAAAGGAATTGAAAAATATTATCAGAAAAATACAAGTTAACACAGAAGGAAGTCACAGGAATTAAGGAACAATAGTGATACTAGAAATCAAAATAAAGCTGGTATATCTATACTTTTTGGAATCATAAAATATACATAGCGACATGTCAACATTTGATCAAACATAGCGACATGTCAACATTTGATCAAGCTGATTGTTATCTTGTTTTATTGCTCTCTAGAATTTTCTATATGGTAGTATCATTTCCTGATACAAATACTTTTCAAAAGAAAGTACATTTGATCAAGGAAGCCAGGTGTTTTACAATAAATTTCCAGCTATGCCATTGATTTTGCTACCTCTATAGCCTTCAAGTAGCACCTCTAGAAAATGATAATTTTGGATTTTCAGTGGTTCATACACCTGCTGCATCAGGATAATTGTCACATTCAGGTGAGGCCTAGATTAGAATTGGACACGGCTGTCTATTTTTAAAAGCTCACCTGTCACAACCAAGAAAGATACCTGGATTTGGAGACCACTGACTGATTAGCTCTCATTTCAAAAGAAACTTTGGCTGTGGTTTTTCATAATCCTGGAAACAAACTATTAATAATCTTTACTCTTCCTTTTATTGGGAAAAGATCTAAAAAGTAAACTAAATTACAGGCTAAAAGTCTCGGGATTTACATGTATTAGCAATAAAAGCAGAGCAAAATAATTATTTGTTGTAAATAATACTTTAAAAGCTTTCACATTTAATGGCAGAAGTGTTTAATCCAAAGTTGATAAGAGTTCAGAGAGTCCACAGAACCCCCTAAACTCTGTGCAATTGTATCTGTCTGTATGCATTTTCAGAAGGACAAAGTCATTCGCTTTAATTTAGATGATTACACAAGTTTGTAATTCTAAATAGATTAGAAACCACTGACTTAAGAAAATGACCAAAAGAAACTAAAAATTCTAGAAAGAACCTCTCCCAAACCTTGTAGCATTTCAGTGTTATGTTACACGACATGACCAGAGGTTGCTCTGTGGGTAGGGTTGAGGTCAGTGCTCACTCAATAATAGGCAGTGACAGGATCGAGGAGAGGTAATTTATAATGAAATGCCCTGAGACCTCTGAAGTGGCGTGAATGGAAGAGGGGGTCCTTATGATGTGGCCTTTAAGCAAGCATTGTGTAAAAAAGGACTGTAGACTAGAAGACTATTGTAGGATGCTGAAAACTAGGTTCCAGACTTCTCTTGCCCCATAATGAGAAGTGTCCTTAGGCAAGTTGCTTGGCCTCTCTTCATGAGCAAAATGAGAGGATCATGTAGGTGACTTAAAAATTCCTTCTTGTTCTAGATTCTAAAATTCTACCAGAAGCAGTGCTCTCCCCTCCAAAACAGAAGATAAGCCAACATCTCATCCTGAACACAAATCTAAACAAAATCTAGAAAATCCAGTGATAGATCTGAGAAAAATCAGTTTTAGAAGAAAAAAAGGATGAACTTTGCTAATCCAATAATCCATACATTAATTCCACGAAAAACTAGCACAATACACTAGATTCCCGAGTGCATAATTGAGTTTCAGCAAGCAGATAAAGCCCATTAGAATGACTGAAAGCAAAGGCTGTTATTCTCCATTCAAGGTGTTCTCATTTCTCTTGAAAGTTTAAAATCAACAAATTAGATAAGCTTGGGCAGACTGCAACTCACTGGCAGTCAGCCCAAACCACCATTTGTCCCAGAAGTCCAAGAGTCAAGACATAATCATATGAAGTTGATGCCCACCAGATCCCTGGAGTTGTGACTCCATTAGTCTTTAGCTGACCCCAGCTATTAGTATTTACTATTTCCAAAGTCTCTCTATTTAATCCTATGGTTTCCAAATTGTGTGCTGAGGCACCATGGAATACTGCAGCAAATTCACAGAGCCCATGGATATTTTACATTTTTAAGGGTAGCACACAGCCACATTTCTCAAATATCCCATGAACTAATAGCAAGGTAGTTCTTGGTCTCAACATCAGGTCTTGCTACATTCCTTTCAACAGCATTGTACCTCTGCAAAGGTAGGCTTTTAATGATAGAAAACAAGTAACACAAAAAATTATTTGTGGAATAAGAAATGGAGGAGGCATTATCCAATCTGATTCTAAGGTTTTAGAAGTTGTGAGATGCTCAATTGTTATGCACATCCCAGCAGTAAGTAATTGTGGCTATTTCAAAATAAAAATATGATTCTGCCTTTCAGCTTCTTTGTATTTTTTTCCAAATGTTAAGGATGTAAACACTAAGTTGTTTGGACCCTCCTACTTAATAAACAGAACAGTTAGATATTTCCTTTGGCCTGGGTATTAAAAAAATCAGAGAGACACCAAGATTCATGAGAATGTTTGGGGACCACTGATTTAGTCTTAAGAGTGTTCCAAAACAGAATAGAAAACAAGCCATACGTTCTATGTTGTATGGCATATATTTGTTCTTGTATTATATAATAGGAGGAGGAGAAGGAGGAGACGAGGAGGAGGACAAGAAGGGATAAGAATAAGAGGAAGGAGGAGGAGGAGGAATAGCAGTACTGATAATAACAGTCATTAACTGAGTACTTACTAAGTGCCATACTTTGTGCTGAATACTTTATCTAACTTAATCTCTTCCAATCCCATGACTATTTATCTAGCTTGTATGCTATTATATGTATTGAAATCCTCTGCTTTGGTTAGTAAACAGTTGTTACTCCAACTCCTCAAAGACTCTTCCTCTCCTCTGGCAGTCCTCACTCTTTCCCAGGTACTCCCTGGGCTAGCTCAAAATACAGCAACTAATGCAGCCCAGAGGGACCTCCATGACCCTGATGCAGCCCCATGACTGGCACCCACTATGACTGATCAGTGCCTGAGCCTTCCAACTGTTACATATTCAGTATTCACTTGTGTTGATTCCTCACAGCAACACTGTGAGGAAGGCACTTTTATCCCCAAATTTAGATGTCAATCTTGAATCCAGTTCTATGTGACTCCCAAGTCCATGTTCTTCACCAACATGTGTAGGTGAGTAGGTAATTAAGCTCAATCTATTTAGAATTGTCCCATGATTTCAATGCGTGCCTCACCCGATGGGCCTACAGACCAGTGCCTGGAATCCCTTGGACCTGCAACTGATTCATATTTTATTTGATTTGAGGACAAATCTTAAACTTGAGGGGCTCTTTCCTCTGAAGTTTTTAATTAGCTGACATCAACTTTTTAACTTGGAAGCACACTCTATTATTCTATAGAATTTTAAAAATCCACCAAATTATATATTCTGCAAGACCAAATGGCAGTAGTTCAAATGCCGTAGCCCATAGTCAATGGAATCATGTTAGCAGCAGGCTTTGTCTTCAATGGCTGCTCCCATAATCTGTCATATATTTATTAAGTGTTGCTGGGGAAATGGCCCTTTCCTAACCCCATGGCACCCACTGTCTCAGGACATTTTCAGTGTTACCAGAAGAAACCTGGGAATTTTATTTTCTTTTTTTTTTTAAACTTCTGATTTCACATAAGATTATAGCTTCTCCAGAAGACTTCATATCTACGGATAGCAAATCACATCTAGAATTGCTTCTTCTTGCAGAATGAGAACTGTATCCCCATCTCATTCAGATTGGTGGGAGAAAGAGTTGTCAGCTGCAATTTCTATATTAAATAAAGAGAAGAGGAAATCCCCTCCTCAACCATAAAGTTCTCTGTCTTTTAACTATAGGATAAGGTTTCCTCCCTCTCTGATTCTATAATTTCATCAGAATGGCCCATGAGTGCTCTTATTGAGTAATCCCATGAGATTATTATTATTATTATTTTGAGACAGAGTCTCACTCTGTCACCAGGATGGAGTACAGTGGCGTGATCTCGGCTCACTGCAACCTCCACCTCCTAGGTTCAAGCAGTTCTCCTGCTTCAGCCTCCCAAGTAGCTGGGACTACAGGCGCACGCCACCACGCCTGGCTCTTTTTTTTTTTTTTTTTTTGTATGTTAGTGGAGACAGGGTTTCACCATGATGGCCAGGATGGTCTCCATCTCCTGACCTCATGATCCACCTGCCATGGCCTCCCAAAGTGCTGGGATTACAGACGTGAGCCACTGCACCCAGTCATGAGATTCTTAATGGAACAAAAGCAGCCATCACCTCTCATTCTCAGGGGAAGGTCTTCGCTGTTGCATTTGTACTTGTTCTCACCTATCCTGAAACCACCCTTCCACTCTGATAACATGAATCAGGTTTATTCAGTAAAACTGAAGTGATTACAAAAATGATCACAGTATAACAGCATCCGGCTTGATTTTGTGTGAATAAGCTACTATCTGAAAATAAAATGCCCTTCACTTTTCCAGGCACTATTAAGTAAATTTCCTCTTTCAGTGCTCTAATCAGCAACCTAGAAAAATATATTCATCTCCTATGGGTAATGATTTGCTCCCACCAAATAGTTTAATTACTCCAGCTCACCAAAGGTTCAGGTCCACTGTAATTAGAATACCATAAACTTCAACTGGGTATAACAAGGACAGTCATTTTTATCTTTACTCTGCCCTATTTTTACAAGTCTGGAAAGTAAGTTTTCAAAACTCTAAGAACCAGATATTCAGACAAAAGAAAACTGCTTAATGTAATCAGAAAAGCCTCCTTGGAGTAAGATAAACTTGGAAGGCAGTTTGGTTGTTTGATATAAAATTTAGTGTCTAAAGCTAGGAATGAACTGATACCTTCATTTAGGTAAAGTACAACACAAGTACAAATTAGGATTAGAATAAAATAAACATTCAGATCATCAGTTTAGAACCAACAGGCACTAAGCTCCAGCTTCCTCGGTTTAAAGTTAAAATAAATTAAGGTTGGTGAAAGTTCTCAACCAAAGTCACATAGCTAGTTAATGGCAAAGCCAAATTAGAACCCAAGTCTCTTGCATCTCAGTTTCTCATTATTTCCCATACACTATATGGCTTCACTAATCATCTAAAAAAAAGAGCTATGCTTTTTCTTTGTAATTTTACCTTTTGTATATTCCCTTTTAATATAAATACAAACATCCAGTTTCACTCAAAACCAACTAAACATTTTCTGTGTGCAAGATATTCTGTAAGACGCTAACAAGGGGCTGTAAAGTTGACAAAGATTTGTCTTCTGCCCTCAAGGAACATATGATCTAACAGGAATCTAACAGTACGATCCTATTTGAGCAAAATAGATATCCAAGCTTATTCTACATAAGTATCTACATTTTTTAGCAAGTTTTTCAAACAGAAATGGATTCTTTTTAAGATTTGACAGTTTTCAGCAGTCTATAATAATTCCTGATGTGTAACATTATTTTTGGACAGATCTTGTGCTTAGACCTAAGCAGTGTTCTTTTCCCTTGTAAATTGAGAAGTCAATTTACAGGAGCCACACCTGAATGAATTCCTAATGACCTATGTTAACTATTGTGAATTTGCCTTAAGTAGTGTGATTAACCTCTCCTGGGGAAGTACTTTTTCTAAATATAGAGCAGTTAGTTTAAGGAGAAGCCCCTTGGATACTGAAGTTCTCCCTGAGTCAGAAAGGATAGAATGAAGAGGATGCATAGAATTCACCTAGAGAAACTCTACAGAAATAGATCCCATCATTTTAATGGGATCTGGAATAATTCTGTATTCTACCTGCAATGGAACCCCTGCAAAGGGGTTTGTAGGTAGAGATGGGAAATTAAGAGCTCCCATTGATAATGAAGGCCTCCACCCATCTTTTTTGTTCTCATTTATAGATAGAAACCATATCAGGAAGAAGACAGACAAAATCATCATAAGTCAAAGAAGGAATATGTGTATTTTTAATTCCATTTTAACTTATTTAAAATTCATTAGGAGTAGGAATCCAATGTCTTACACAATCTGTAATATATTAAGTGCCCTATGTCTAGTAGGAATCAAAGAGTAACAGAAGTAATTAAGGACAATGATATTTATGCTGACCCCTTCATAGGAGAATATTTAGATATTGAAGTTTAAGAAGGTGAATATCAAGACCATACAATGTCAGCAGTTCTTTCAAAATCACATGGGCTGAGAGTATGAGGATGGTCAGCATGGAGCTCAGCCTTCTTACTTGTGACCTTCGGATGACGTGTCAAGACATGATTGTGCCATTTGGGACGTACAGTTCAACAACTCTCAGACTCCATGTGTGGCCTGAAAACATCTGGCAGAAAATTGCAACTCCTCTGGACCATATTGTCTAATGTTGGGTAGCACAGTCAGTGTCTGAAATTAGGCCAGGACCAATGTCACAATGGTGCTTTATTTTCTGTGTAACCAACTCAGTGCAGCTGTTTTTCTTTTCCACCTAGGTTTCTCATGTCAGGAAAGCCTCTGAAGGAGCGAGTCCCATCTTGCTCATACAAAGTAGAAGACTGGAGTCAGACATTCAATCATGTGGTGCACATTCATTGAGCACCTACAATTGGCAGGTGTAGTGCAGGGCACTGAGGAAGCAGAATAAAAGACCCATCCAGCTCTTCTTCCACTCACAGTAGTTTGCAATGATCCCAAATGCAGGATTCCAGGACAGATCTTGTTCCAAATATTCGGTTCCATTGTCAGACAACGTGTCCTGACTTTTAATTCATAGAATAACAACACTACATAATTCTTAAAGCACTGGTAAATTCAGAGCTGCTGAGATTTCAGCATATGGCATATAGAACATAGAAAACTGAAGTAGGGAGGAATCCTGGTACCTTTAAAGATAAGGTGGCATGGAATTCAAAGGCCTTGGCAATCAAAGGCAACTATGAGTCATGAGATTTCAGATGACATTAAATAAACTCCTTTACGCCTGTTGGACTAAATAACTTAGGAAACATGTAATAGGCCCCTATCATTGTACAACTCCAGGGATACTGTTCATACCATAGTCTAAATCAATGACACTTCCAAAGTTGTGCTCTGCCCAGCATGTATGGTTCTTTGTGATAGTTCTGCACAGATGCAAATAATACATTATGAAAGATCAGCCACCTTTGGGCCAACACCCTTTCCTTGCTACATCTAATGTTCATTAAGCTTTTCTCACTATCCCAGTATCACTACCCAATATCATTCAGTATGATGTAGGATATAAGGATCCTTATTCCTTTTGTCTTATATCATAGGACCAAGATGCTTTTAATGAGAAATCCCAGCACTGTCGGAGCACTGCTATGTGCCAGACACTTTCCTAAGTGCTTCACTTTTATTAATCCTCAAAACAACCCCGTAAGGTAATTACTTTAATATCTCCATTTTAAAAGAGGAGATTTGCCTAAGGTGACACAGCTAGTGAGCAAAGCCTGAACTCAAAACCAAGTCACTCTGATTCAAAG
This sequence comes from Gorilla gorilla gorilla, assembly GCF_029281585.2. Taxonomy (NCBI): domain Eukaryota; kingdom Metazoa; phylum Chordata; class Mammalia; order Primates; family Hominidae; genus Gorilla; species Gorilla gorilla. The sequence goes on along the minus strand of NC_073224.2, from coordinate 151,770,398 downwards.
TCTGGCTTCAAAACCCCTATCCTGGCCGGGCACGGTGGCTCACGCCCATAATCCCAGCACTTTGGGAGGTTGAGACAGGTGGATCACGAGGTCAGGAGATCGAGACCATCCTGGCTAACATGGTGAAACCCCGTCTCTACTAAAAATACAAAAAAAATAGCCAGGCGTGGTGGTGGGTGCCTGTAGTCCCAGCTACTTAGGAGGCTGAGGCAGGAGAATGGCCTGAATCTGGAAGGCAGAGCTTGCAGTGAGCCGAGATCGCGCCACTACACTCCAGCCTGGGTGATGGAGGGAGACTCCGCCTCAGAAAAACAAAACAAATAAACAAACAAACAAAAAACCCTACCCTATACTGCCTCCTGTTTCTTATCCATTCAGTGATTTGGTCATTAGTAAATATTAATTGTGTGTCTACTATGCACCAGGTAAGGCTCTTCAGTGAATAAGGCCGAAGTCTCTGTCCTTCAAGATATTACATTAAACAGAGAAGACAGAAAATAAACCAGAAAAATAAATACTTTTAAAAAAGATAATTTCAAACAGTGGTAAGTTCTGTGAACATAACAAAATAAGATGATAAAATCCCAAGGGACTGGCATGGCACAAAGCCTACTTCACAAAGGTGTTCAGCAAAGGACAATTGAGAGCTCAGTGAAAATAAGGAGCCAGGCATGCACAAATCTGGAAGAAAATATTTCAAAAGCTCAAAGGTCATGGGGCAGGAACAACATTGGCATGTTTGAGAAAAAGCAAGAAGGCCATGTGGTCATAACATGTGAGCAAAGGAAAGAGTAGAAAAAGGTGAGGTAAGCAAGATAGTCAGGAACAGATTGTGAGGGTGTCTTAGGTCCTAGTAGAGTATTTCGATATTTTTCTAAATACAATGGAAAGTTATTGGAAAGTTTTAAGCAGAAGATTTATATGATCTGACATTAAATATAAAAACGTCATCTGGTCTCTGTATGAAATGAACTACATAGGTAGACAAGCAGGATAACAGGGAATCAATTAGGAGACTCTTGTAGCCAAAGTAAGAGAGAATGAGGATTTGATTCAGGACATAATGGGGAGGGGATAAGAAGTAGCCCGACTCCAGTAATCTAACTGTCAAAAGTTAGGGATGGATTGGATGTGGAAGGTGAGGGTAAAAGAGGAACTATCTCCTGGGTTTTGCCCTGAGTAATTAGATGGAGATGGTGCCTTTTGTTAAGTCACAGAACAGTGAGAAAATCTCAGGTTTGGATAGATGTTTGGGAAAACAATAATTTTTGATCCTATTGATTTTGAGATACCTTTCAGACATTCAAGTGGCAATGCTGAACAGATACGTGGAATTCAGAGGGACACCGAGGGCTACAGATTTAAATTTCGGAGTTGTCAATGTAGAGATTTGGAAGTCATAAAAGTCGAGATTTAAATTTGGGTGAATCAATGCATTCAGAAACATAGGACTAGATTAATTCCTTTAGGGCTATACCAAAGACAAAGTTGAAATAGAGAAGATTAGGGATAAGGCCCTGGGGAGCGCCAACTTTGAGAAAAAGAGCCAAGGGACAGAAGAGATACAATCAGTGGACAGGAGAAAACCAGTTGTGATGCCCTTGATAGTCATTTTTCTTACCTTTAAAATAGGAGAAAAAATACCAGCCATAACTACCACCCTGGGAGAACTATAAGGTCACATGACACACTGTGGGTTCAAGAAAGGGACTATAACTTAAGAAAAGGGAACATATTTAGAGAATAACTTTTTTAAAAAATTAAGCTCATCTCTGCCATGTGCTAAATTTATGAATTGAGGCAAGTCACTTTTCTTCTCATTTGCAGTTTATAAGTCTGTAAAATAACAGTGTCCTCACAGCACTTTTTTCTATAAATCAAATGAAGTAAGATATGCTAAGCACTTAAGTTGACCAGCTTATAGTAGGTACTTAAAACACAGTGCTCAGCGATGCCTTGTTGGCATCATGGTCTAGTAGAAAGAGCCTGAACTTTCGCCTTGAATAGGCTCTCGGCTCTGCCAATTCACTGGTATTGTGACCTATGCAACGTTATTGAATCTCCCTGCATCTATTTATTTCCTTACCTATAAAATAGGGAAAATAATAACTATCACTTGGTGGTATAGTGAGGATTCAAATAACAGATACAAAGTTCCTAGTAAACAGAAACCACTTAATAATATATATCTTTTATTATATTTATAACCGTTATTGCCTAAGCTGCATAGCTAGAGCATGGCACAGCTCAGAGCTCAGGTACCAAATTCCAGTGTTTGGACTCAACATTCCGTGCTCTTCCCACCAGATCCTGTTACTCAATAGCACTCTCCAAGCAGCGTGTTTCTCATCTTTAATGAAATGAATAATACTTTCTTTGAATTCCAGTGTTCCCTCTTCTCCCCTGCCATAAGTCCACAATCATGAACATCTATGATCTAATGGTTTTACAATGCCTTGGCACTCAAAATAGCTGCCCTGGGAGGTAAAAAACAACCTCTTGGCTTCTCCACCAGGATCGTAAAGGTGAATAGCAAAAACCTTTTCTTTGAGGTCCCTGAGTAGCTAGCTAGCAGGAAAGAAGAGAGGGCTGAATTCCATATTTACCTATGAAGCGGTTGTGCTTTCATACGCACTCAACATATATTTTAGGATTAAAAAAATAGGAGCCCTCGGATGCGAAATTATTTGCATATTTGTCCCATCTCTGTTTTGGCATTAAAAATTGGTGAGGAAAGAATGGTTACTAAGAATAAATATTATAATTACCTTTAGTAAAAATTCTTTGAGATCCTCAGATGAAAGATGTTTATAGGATATTATAGGATAGGCTATGATTCTTCCATGATTAGCTATATCCTATTCTAACAGTATTTAGTAAAGTGTGTGAATAACATTACTAACCATGGATGTTGTATTTTATATTTACATTTTCAGGGTTTTATTGCTATGTGAATATTATTCAAATAGTTTTCTCTAGCCAAGTTCTGTGTGTTTACTTTGAATAACAGACCTTCACTCGAAACAAATACTATTAAAATGGCTCCCACACAAGGAAATAAAAAGAATTGAGATGAAGTTGACTGGTTATACACATATACACTGAGCATGAAATGAAACATGAGGAAGAAATATAAAGCTTTTGAAGGAGATAAACTAGAGTTTGAGTGGTTTATGTAATAAAATGAGGAATCAGAAACAAATTCTCCATGAATTAAACTAGGCTACATTTGTGTTCTTACTGGAGCCTAAATTCACGCAGTAGGCACTATGAATGATTCCAAAAGATGTAATTTTCACCCTCAAGGTGTTTACAGGCTAGCCTAGAAAGATAACACACACACACCTCACAAAACGATATAGGAAAATGGTGCAAATAATACAGAAAATAATAGTTAGCTTAATGTTACCTCTGTAATCGAGGCCAGAAAGCAATCTACATATATGAATATCTACACAAATACTTGAATTGAGTGTGTGTCAGGACATTTGATTTATTTATTTTTTCAAACTAACATCCAGGTCTTCAGGAAGTTTTGCTGCCTGTGTAAAGCATTCTGATCAATGTAAGGTCATCACTGTACCTACCGGCCTCTTTGTCCTGTTATCCTGATGTGATACACTAAGTAGTGGACAAACTTTCAAGGATCCCTACTGCTCAGACAAGCCAATTGAATAGGCCACAGCAGATTTGCTGCAGGAAATGCTTGAGTCTCTTTAGGTTCATGCATACACCACCAAATAACCTAAGAGGAAGATATTCCTTTGGAAATCCCAGTATCCTAGAGGAACTATCAGAATTTTAGAATCAATAGTTTAACAGCCAATTAATGTGACTGCCAAGGTCCCCTGAAGGGGAGTGATGGGGCAGTGCACCAAATTCTCAGGGAGGTGAGGCAGCTGATAACACAGCTGAGATGGGAAAGGAAGAGCTCTGGGTCTGTGCAAGAAAAGCCAGGTGAACCTGTGTTCTCCATACCACACTGACAGCAGGACTGAGAATGACCAGTCACTTTCCAGTCTTCAATGGAAAGTCTTGCACAGGTGCGCCCATCAATTTTGGAATGTTTTGTATTAGAGCTACTCCATAGAGAAAACAGTTTCCTGCACCACGGCCCTTGGACATCAGCTACGTACCTCTTTATAATATTACTATCCCCTTTCTCTCCATCATAGTTTTGTGCAATCACCAATGTTCAGTCCTACTCCCAACTCCTCTGTAAAACTATCTCCTCCTCTTTCTTCTCTGGCTCCCAGTAACACTCCCTGTGCCACATTAAATTCTTATTTAATATTCAGTATTGCAATTTAAATGCTTCCTTGAATTTACCTTATTCTTTTATATAGAATGGTACACTTTTCTAGAACATGGACTGTATTTCATACTTCTGTTTATTTCTTAGCATGATCCTTTGCATTTAATCTTTTAGATTTCTTTATGCCATCTGTTAACTGAACAATGAATAGTTATTGAATTGAGGCTGTCACATATTGAGTCTTTAATGAGTAATGCATATAGTCTTTCACATCAAAACCAGGACTGAGGGCACCTGTGTCAAGCTTTTCAAGCAGCAGCAATCATGACATAAGGCAACACAAAAACCATAGTGGAAGACATAGACAAACATCTTTGGGTATCTTCTAAGTACCCAGTAAAAGCTAGGCATTGCGGATAAAATGTGCTATAAGCCTTTTACTCCAAAGCACTAGGTTCTTGGAGGTACTATGGTTTTGATTTCTAAAGTCAATATATGTCTGTCCTCATATAGTCTCTGAAATGTGTTAAAATACATGATTACAAAACAGCCATAAATACACACACTGAAACTACTCTGGGTACTTCCATAAAACCAGAGCAATATCATCTGGCCACCCACACTGGTAAATTGCCTCAGATGATTCTGTACATGTGTAGACGCTCTATGCCCAAGACTTTATCATTTCAAAGGAACAAATGAAAACTGATAGGCACCAAACATAGCCCAGTCTTTTCTGTTGGCCCTGTTTGTTGATTGTTGATGATGTACTACAATGAAGACACATATTTGGCTTGTGAGCTTTCTTTAATTGTTATCTAAGACCAAAAAAATAGTTGTTAATTAACAAAATTTTTCATTTTATTCATACGTCAGACAAAATTTGCCCATTTAGGAATTTTGTTCAAAAGAAATGTAGTTTTGTTGAACTCTGTATAACTTTAGAAAAATCTGAGTCAAGTTGTGAGTGCCCCTTGGATAATTCTTGAGTAAATGCATCCCCTCATGACTAGGAATTTGCAAGAGATGCATACTTTCATTCAGAAACCACCCAACATCTGATGGTATCTTTTGATTTGGCTTTAATCAGGAAAAAAAAATCTTCTCGAGCAACTTGATACATTCGGGTTAAAACTCAAAGAAACACTTGAGATGAAAATGCATTCTGTTTTAGCCCAACTAAAGATTTCACAAACTCCTTGCAAATTGGTTCTATGCTCATACTCTGGTATCTCCTGTATCTCTATGATAAACTCAGCCCAATGAATCAAGTGCTACACACATATGAAATGGCATGTAAAAGATAACAGGGAAATATAACTACCTAAATAATTTTGTTTATAATTTAGTCCTACCGTTTATAGAGAAATATAAAAGACACTACATTTCTAGGAAGAAACAGCTGAACAATAGATTAGCCATTCTTCCTCTGGAATAATTCATTGTCTACAAGCTAATACGTTTCTGGACCTGGGTAGGTGTATTCCGTAGGACCCCACGATATGCCCTCATATACTAGCATGCTACTCAGGGAATTATTTCTTAATCTGACAGACTCGTAACATATAAAATCAAGATTAGAGCTAGGTGTCAAAGGGCAGAGCTAAGTGATTAAACTAAGTTCCTTTTGAAGAGAGACATGAGGAATTCCAAACTGTCCAACTCTGCTTTTCTTGGAAGGTGCGCAACCCATTTAAGATACCACATTTTTGTTCCTTTTGGTTTTACTCTGTAATTATTTATATATTGTGTCGGGTCCTCTGCTAGGTATAGGAGTTATAATGATGAATAAGACATGAGCCTATCTTTGAGATAAAGGTACAACTGGCCATGGATACAAACAAAGCTTATATGGTCAGCTTCAGTCTGTTTTTCAGGCTCAGTAGCTCTGTCTAGAGGCTGGGGTCATGAATCCCCCTCTAGGCTACTACTTCCACCCTCTTTTGTTCTCAGGATCAATTCTGATCAGATCCAAAGTGACTGAACACTCCCTGGTTGGTAATCAATCCTCCTAGGCCAGAGCAACAACTTGCTTTCCAAGTACTCATAAATGCCAATGACTAGACTTAGATCTTCACACTGTTTGCTTAAATCCTCACTATAAACCAACAGTTTTATTATGCCCATTTTAGAGAATCAGAAACTGAGAGTCTGAGAGGTTACATTATCTTTCTCCAAGTCACACAGTTAAGTGAATGACAGAGGTGGATTTGAGCCTAGATGTGTACGGGACCTCAAAACCTATTTTTCCAGGAATTCCAGGCCTGTCTCTAAACCCCAGCTGGGTTCAGCAGCTTACTCTCAGTTCTCACTGATGCTCACCCTCTCCCTTCCTACTGCCTCACCTTCCAAGAATCAGTATTCCAGATTCCCAGTGGCTGTCAACCATCTCCTCCACCTCCTGCTATGCATGTGCATAACAGACTACGCATACATATGTGGCCAAGCCCCTGGGTGGCACTTGGCCTTCCAGAAAGCAGCTCCCCAGCCACTGTCCCTGCTAGTGAGCACATCCAGTGCCAAATCCCAGATCCACCTCAAGTGGCCACCCAGCTGTGGTGGAACAACCATAATCACACAATTTTGAGGAGACACAGCTTTCAAGATAACACCAACCTCCTTTCTTCGTTTTGCTGGAAGAATCAATAGTACAGAGGGTAGCTTGCTCTGTGCTTACAAAGTGCAAAAAAGGACACAAAGTGGCAACTATAATCTCCCACACACATTTTTTTTCTAAGCATAAAGTCAGACTTGAGGTTTTGTAAAGTTTCTGGACCTCTCGTAGCATAACATGTACAGCAATACATGTGTTCTACTCACTGTTTTGATTAAAATACAAGTCTACATTTAGAAGCAAAAATAATTGTTTCAGTATATTCAGTTCTTTCCTCCCTTGCACTCATTTCCAAAAATTAACCCAAATAACAATACCACACACAAATATAAAACAAAGAAATTAACCCATGATCTAAAATAATTCTGACTTGGATTAATGTTCTCACTAATGAAAACTGCTGAACATCCCTTGTAAGTCTTAGGTAGATCCACCATGATTTCCTACATCATATATATGTAAAAAGTTCCTCTTGTTCAAGGATTCTTGAGAGCTTGGTGACACCAGTATTTATTATTTCTATTTTACAGCAGAAAAATCAAACGTCCAGAGAGGTCAAGATGTCTGCAAAGAGACACAGAGTGATGCAATGGAAATCCTGTGTGGAGGTCTCCAGAAGGCTAATTTCTGAAGCAGTGTTCTATCCACATAACCGTGCTGCTGCTCATTAAGATGGTACCTCTCATTAAGATAAAGCATAATCATTAAAAATCCTTTAGCTTGCTCACATTAACTACCATTGTGCGTCACAGGTCTAATGCTTCATGAAAGCTTAGAGTGAATTAGACATTTTATTTAAATGCTACTTAACTAAAAGTTAAAAAGTATAATTTTCTATTGCAGCATAAGAACCGGAGAGACTAATTTGGTGTGGTTGTTAAATTTTACAAAGCCTGATTCTCAATTTTCAAAAAATATTGTACATTTATTTATTGAAGTGAATGAAACATTTGCTATAAAACTATTCAACGGAAAGTTTTTTAACAAAGCATAATTTACTTTTCATTTACAGAACAATGGAAAGTAGAAAGAAATCTCCTCCAAGGTATTAGAATCGTGTACAGTTTCATATTTGACTAAAAAATTATTTCCCCAGCCTGTTTTCTCAACACTAAGGATATGCAGAAAACTATCACTTGCATTCATCATGAAAATTACAGAAAAATGACTGAAACTACTGAGAACATTATTAAATAAAACATATACTTATTATCTGTCTTTTGGTCTCTGTCTTTTATTCTATGGTTTACAGAACATTGACTCTTCCTTACTAGTCTTCCTACTCAGAAATTAAATTTTACTCTACTCCCCAATGTGGGAAGTCAAAGAACTCCCACAAAACTTCATCTGGGGCATCTGAGGGTGAAATCCACACCGGGGCTGCAGATCCAAGTGTTCTACTGCCTGCCAGGAGTGCATCCTTTAAGTGTGGCAAATGGGGCAGACGGAGGCCTTCTCTTCCCCCAGCAGATGGCAAGCAGAGTCAGAGGTTCTTTGTTCCAGGTGCATTGAGTTTCAAAATGAGGATAGGACCCATTTCTCCTGATCTGATTATGCATGTGCACAGCATTGCAACCCAGGAGGCTAAAGCAATGAATATGTACTCAGATACATTCAATGTGATAATATGGAATTAGGGGGAAAATAAGAAAAATTATGCCCTTGTTACCACCCAACCATTCATATTCAGATCCAGAGCCAATGAGCTGAACTTGGCATCTTAGGCATTTGTCATGATATAGTTCAGGAAATACTATCAGAGTCTCCAGTCGCCTTGTTCAATGCAAGTATAAATATTTGCAGGCATGTAACAGGAAGTCTTAGAATCAAAGAGGTAACTGATATGACTCAAATTCTGTTTCCTGGCAGAGTACAATAGAGCAAGCATTATAACCATGTGTGTGCATATGTGTATGGTTCAAGCTTATCCATATGTGTATGTATGTTTGTGTGGTTCAGTGTGTATGTTTGCATGTTTGTGCAGAACCTGTCCATTATATGAGGTATAATGCTATCCCCATAGGTCACTGGCAGCCATGGAAGCACGCTGCTGACTTCAGGGAGCATGGGTTTCCACAGTGGACTTGCAGGTTGTCAGGTACAGGACCCAAGCAGCAACAGTGGGGTAGTGGTAAGGGAAAACAGGATGAGGCCAGGACCCAGAGAACATACAGACTCACAGGAAACCAGGTAAACTCATAAGGGAGGTCTCAGCAGCAGATGGATGAAGGCTGTCACAGGAGAGTGGAGTTCCATTCGATTCTATGCTTCTTAACAAACGACCAGCATTTTATTAGTTGCTGTTTTCACAACCATAGAGTAGGCATACAGTAAATGTCTGCCCTATAAATGACTGAATAAATAAATGAAAATGAGGCAACGAGCAGAGGCTTAGTTAAAACTAGGAAGATCCAACTGTAGGTAGCAGGGATCCAGGCCACAAGCACTCCCAATCAGAATTTGCTACCGGCAAGAGACGGATGAACAGGCAGGGGGAGAGAGGCACAAGACAGGAATCCTTTACTGCAAGTGGAATAAACAGAAATAGTTACTAAGAAGAGCAGGACAGTTTGCATCCTGCAACCAGGATCCACTGTCAGAGGAAACTAGTCACCAGAGTGACACAATGCTAAGACCCTAAGCTGGTAACAGAGACAGAGGAAAGAGAAAGAGAAGAGAGAATGGCTTTGGAGCTTTTCCTTATTTCATTTACCTATTTACTCAATCACCAACTACATATTTATAGAATACCTGTTCTGTGCTGGGCACTGGAGATACAAAAAGTCTATTTCATTTGGAAGGATATGCATTCACAAGGAGAATATGAATGAACAGACGTTGATATATGTTCTCTGTGGAGCCTGGGAAAGAAGCCCACCCACACTGGCAGTAGCCTACAGCACAGACCATTGGAGGGTGGGGGGTGGACAGAAGTGTCATCCCAGGTGGTATGCAGATTTCTACCAACTGACCTCTCCCCTTTTATGCACACATCATACCCAGTTCCTCATGAATCAGAAATGTCCCGCCTGCTCAGTTGCTGCTCCAGGTCCAGAATAGTAGCCAAATAAAGAAGCAGAAGATGATGGTGCAAAGATTTATCTTACTGTGATATTCCCAGAGAATTTCTCATGGAAGTCCTGACTCTTGGAGATTTTTCTAAAAGACAGGAAAATCATCATTTCTGTAGGTGATCAGATAAGTTTTACTACTTAGTATTAAAAATAAAATAATAAATGCATCTTGACAAAAGAATACATCATTCAAAAAGAGAAGGTTTGGTGAAGACATGAGGTCTGTTATCTTCAGATACTTGAAGAATTGTCATATGGGAGAGAAACTAATCTTGTTCTGTGTTGCCCTCAAGAAGCAGAGTTAGGACCACTGGGATGTAAGTTTTGCCTTAATATCTGTATCTATATCTGCCTTGATATAATAAATAAACCATTAACATAACTCCTATCCATAGAAGAAATGTACTATCATAGGTTGGCTCAAACACACAATGCATGTATGGACCGCTGCAAGCAAGGAATGACACAGGCACCTGCTGCATCAAGACCTGTAGAAACGTTAGACCTAAAACCATAAAAACCCTAGAAGAAAACCTAGGCATTACCATTCAGGACATAGGCATGGGCAAGGACTTCATGTCTAAAACACCAAAAGCAATGACAACAAAAGACAAAATTGACAAATGGGATCTAATTAAACTAAAGAGCTTCTACACAGCAAAAGAAACTACCATCAGAGTGAACAGGCAACCTACAAAATGGGAGAAAATTTTCGCAACCTACTCAGCTGACAAAGGGCTAATATCCAGAATCTACAATGAACTCAAACAAATGTGCAAGAAAAAAACAAACAACCCCATCAAAAAGTGGGCAAAGGACATGAACAGACACTTCTCAAAAGAAGACATTTATGCAGCCAAACAACACATGAAAAAATGCTCACCATCACTGGCCGTCAGAGAAATGCAAATCAAAACCACAATGAGATACCATCTCACACCAGTTAGAATGGCGATCATAAAAAAGTCAGGAAACAACAGGTGCTGGAGAGGATGTGGAGAAATAGGAACACTTTTACACTGTTGGTGGGACTGTAAACTAGTTCAACCATTGTGGAAGTCAGTGTGGCGATTCCTCAGGGATCTAGAACTAGAAATACCATTTGACCCAACCATCCCATTACTGGGTATATACCCAAAGGATTATAAATCATGCTGCTATAAAGACACATGCACACGTATGTTTATTGTGGCACTATTCACAATAGCAAAGACTTGGAACCAACCCAAATGTCCAACAATGATAGACTGGATTAAGAAAATGTGGCACATATACACCATGGAATACTATGCAGCCATAAAAAATGATGAGTTCATGTCCTTTGTAGGGACATGGATGAAATTGGAAATCATCATTCTCAGTAAACTATCACAAGAACAAAAAACCAAACACCGCATATTCTCACTCATAGGTGGGAATTGAACAATGAGAACACATGGACACAGGAAGGGGAACATCACACTCTGGGGACTGTTGTGGGGTGGGGGGAGGGGGGAGGGATAGCTTTAGGAGATATACCTAATGCTAATTGACGAGTTAATGGGTGCAGCACACCAGCATGGCACATGTATACATATGTAACTAACCTGCACATTGTGCACATGTACCCTAAAACTTAAAGTATAAAAAAAAAAAAAAAAAAAAAAAGAGCTGTAGAAACTGACTAGTGGCCTTTAGGACTGAGAATTAAAGGGTACAAAGTTCCCACTCAGATCCAAAGATGCTGATCACTGCAGCAGTAATGTGTAACAGGCAATTCTCCTAAATTAGGTAGGTTAATAGTTGTATATCCTCAAGTGATCAGTCACTGGGAGCAATACTCCAGTCAATAGCAAATGACAGAAAATGAGATGGGATCAGTCCTTATATGAGCTAGAGGATAATTGGCTAGTATCCTGAACACTACTCTAGAGGGTAGCCAGAAATGTTCATTAGGACAGAAGGTGGAAGTCCAGGCCTGTGCATTCACCACATTGTCTTAGCTCTAATTTAGGGGTTTCTAGCTGTATCATGTGGAGCCCTAGTGTTCCAAGAAAGTACCTCATAGGAGTCCTGAAAAGGCTTAAAAATTAGGGATTTGGGATCCTCACCCCTCATTTCAAACAGAGCAGCTATTTAGTTATATATGCAAGATTGCTTCAAAGAACTGTCACCCTCTTTGACTCCAAGAAGAATCCCCAGGACCACACATAGCTGACATTTGAAAATCATAACTGTAAAGGAGTTTTAAGCCCCTCACATCTTGAGATGGAAAACTCAAGGCCCTTCCAAGAAGGAAACTCCAAGGGCCTAATAAATTTCTCACAGATGCACAACTGAGCCATGATAATACGGGAAAGAGCTTTGGAGATAAGCTGCCAAAAGATGAAGAGTTATTTGCTTTTCTGCCATACCTCAAGAGTCCCTGCTTGTCTGGGTTCACATTACTTTGTTCTTCTCTACCTTTACCTAATGTTGCTTCTTTGTTGGCTTTCATTGCAAGGCTCAGTAGGGCCAGGGAGGCACAGGGAAATGGAAACATCACTCTGAAAGTGGTAAGTTCCTGAAGACCATGATTATCATATGAGGCTTAAGCAAAAGGACTTCAAGTTAGAAAGGTAAAAACATTCTGAAAAGCCTATGTGTAGTCTAGTCCAGTTCAAAAATACATGACAACGTGGACATGAGTGCTAAGGCATAAATTAATACTTGTTTGCCCAAAATGACATTGTGTTTGACATTGTACTCAGGCCCTGGAGTCACCGTGGGTACCTAGGCTGGATTTAGGATCTTGGTTACCTGGCCATGGATATTCATGAAATCACACAACATGACGTAGTAATATGGAAGGCTTCCGTTTATTGGAGGTGTATTGCTTACGACTCGTAATTGGGAAACCAGACACCAGGACTATGGCAGCACAATTATTTCCTGATTTTCCCAGCTATGGGACTGAACACACTGGTGGGATTAGATTTCAATTGCTAAGGGATACCTGGGGGAAGGCAGAGACAGTCTTTTTTAGATAACTTCAAACTTAGGCTGGAAGTCTGTTGTGGAACTTAGGGTATTCAGGCATTGGAACTCATCTACTGTTTTCAAGTCCCACTTCTTTTGCTCCCATCTTCAGCCTGAATTTTCCAGGGAGACCTCTCTGATCCAGTGCAATCCGATAAGCACCAGAATAACTTTGTGTTGTCATTAACACAACAAAATTGTATTTCTTATCAATGTACAATTCACTGAGGATGTTTTCACTGATGGGTAGATTTCTAGTTTTAGAAAAAACATATTTTTTTCATTCCAAACTATAACTTACCACAGTTTACTAGTCTCAATGTTTTATAACTTCAAATGAAGTCAAAGGAATCTTATTTTTACTTACATCCCTTTATATGTTCCACTTTTAAAATGTAATGTTTTTAAGTATTTCTTCTATACATATTAAACACCACATCAGAAGGTGTAATGATTTTTGTTTCAACCATCAAATATAATTCAAGAAATTCATGAGAACAGTCTATTATGTTTACCTCAATTTTTTTATCCATTCTGTCTTCTATTTTCATTTCCTTTCTGTTTAGATAATCTTATTTAGTGATTCTTCAAGAGTAGGTTTGGTAGCGACAATTTTGTTTTGTTTTGTTTTTGTTTCTTTGTTTTTCTTAGTTTAAGAATGTATTCGGGAGGTCAAGGCAGATGGATCACTTGAGTCCAGCCTGGCAACATGGCGAAACTGTATCTACTAAAAATACAAAAATTAGCTGGGCATGGTGGGGCATGCCTATAATCCCAGCTACTTGGGTGGCTGAGGCACAAGAACTGCTTGAGCCAAGGAGACAGAGGTTGCAGTGATTGCACTCCAGCCTGGGTGACAGAGCAAGACTCTGTCTCAGAAAAAAAAAAAAAAAGAGTAATGATTTTCATTCCTTTTACAAAGAATATTTTTGCTGGATATAAAATGTCTTTTTTTCTTTCAGCACTTGAAAGATTCTGTGTCACTTTCTTCTGGCCTTCCTGGTTTCAAATGAGAAATTTGCCATCATTTGAATTGTTGTTTCCCTGTAAGTAGCGTGTCATTTCTGCTCTGGTTGCTTTCAGAACTTTTTCTTTGTATTTAATTTTCAAAAGTTTTGTTATAAAGTAACTTAGTATGAATTTATTTGGTTTATCCCTTTTAGGTTTTGCTCAGAGTCTTGAATATGTAGATTTATATCTTTCAACAAATTTAGGAATTTTTTAGATTTATTCAATTTGTTTTTTCAGTTCCACTCTCTCTTCTCACCTCTCTCTAGTCTGTTTTCTCCCCATTGCTCAGATTATGTAAATTATATTATTCTATCCTCAGGTTCACTGATTCTACCATTTGTCATCTCCACTCTAATACTGAGCCCATCCAGTGAGTATTTTATGTTGCTTTTAATGATTTTTTTAGTTCTATGATTTCCATTTGGGTTTTTTATAACTTCTATTATTTTTCTGAGGTTTTCGTTTCTTTCATTTGTTCCAAGGTAATTTGTAATTGCTTGTTGAACCATTTTTATGATGGCTGCTTTGGAATTCTCCTCAGATTATTGCAACATCTGGTTCATCTTGATGCTTATGCCTATTGATTATTATTTCTTACTCAAGTGGTGATTTTATTGGTTCTTGGTAGGAGGAATGATTTTTTAACTCGTATCTGGACATTTTGGACATTATAGTAATGGAGTCGTGTCCTATTTAATTTTCTTTTTTGTTGATAGTCCCCCTGCTGAGCTCCAGTGTGAACACTAGATGGGTGTGTATGTCTAGCTTCCTGCTGGGCCTTGCTGACATTATCTATGTAAACGTAGAGCGCAGACTCACACTGCCTCATTAAAAATTATTGGAGTGGAAGTTGAGCTTCCTTTTCAGCCCCAAGGATCCCTTCCTGGTTAATTCACACCACCTCACTGCCTTCAAGCAGGGTGTAAGCTCAGCTACACTCCCCACTGTGCCCTACTGGCACCAGGGATGGTGAAAGCTTAGGGCTGACTAGACCCACCTTGTACCATCTTGTTTAATCTCATTGATTCCAGGTAGGTGTGGAGCCTCAGGTCCTTGCTAAGCCCTGCTGACATTGGTCTAAGACCATCTAAGTCTCACTGCTGCTGTTGATTCTGGAGGCTAAGCTCTCCACAGGACTCCACTTTGCTGTTTGTTTCCTAGAGTAAAATGTGAGCTCCTTGAAAGCAGAGATGTGTTTGGTTCATTTTTATATACCTATAAACTCACATGGAGTAATAAAAATATTATTGATGGTTACATAAATAAGTAAACTAACGGATTTAAAAGGCGATGAAGTTAGATGAACTTTAAGGGCTCAAAGTCCTGTCATTCTGTAATCTGTGATTCTAAAGTGTAATTGTATGGTTCGGTGACACAGAAATTCAGAATTTCCCCACATCAGTGATGGGAAGGAAAGAGCCTAGATAATCTTTTCTATATACATTTAGCATTTTTAAATACAAGATTTAGAATTATCACTAAAATAGAGTGAACCTCTACTTTCCTGGGTAGAGAATTTGATTTGAACCCTCATAATTTCCACTGGGGGAAGCCTATACTGCTTCTTTCTAAGAAGTAATTTAAGTTTTTCAGAACAAAGAACTACATACGTCCCTTCCTTTTCCCCATCTAGATCTACTGGGAGGCCAGAAGTCCACAAGTTATAGCTTTGCTGGCTATTTCCCAGTAATTTGCTTTCAATTTTAAAGACATGTTATCTGGAGTCATTAAATTAACAACACTCACCAGTGTACCAACCCTGTCATCCATCTGCTTGTCAAATGATACCCTCCTGTATCTGCAGCTTTCATCTGGTTTTCAAAGCTGTTGAATCCAGCTCCAAGGTAGTCCACCTTCTCTTCCAAGCTACAATATTAACTCTCAGCTTTCAACACCAACAACTATGCAGTGACTAGCAGTCCTGCCCATGTACTACTTTCCATTATCGGGGGTCTTTGGAGTACATTTAAACCTTGGAGAATAGTAAATGGAGAACATCTTAGGGATCATAATCCCTAAGATTATTTTTTTAGAAACGTGCTTCTAAAAAAGTAACATGTCACCATCACTCTCCCTCAACCAAAGAGTCTGAACCCTGAGTTTTCAAACCTTTCCCGTATGCTAGTTTATTTCTTACAACTTGAAAATCCCCTTCCTTCCTCATCCCTGTGAATAAAAATAAAAATGTTTGTCTATCTTTGGATAATAAGCAAGACCTTGACATTGCTGAAAGAGAATCAAACTATGATCTTCAATTACAGAGAAATTTGGTGAGTAAACGGGGCAAAGGGAATAAAATTGCATTGCTTTTTAAACATCTTTTTCTTTAAAATGGCTTTTCCTTAAATTTCTTGACCTGACAACCAAGGTCCTCCATTATATACCCACAACCTCACATTTCTTCACAAACCACAATTACACACCTCCACTCCAACCACACTCATTTTCATTGTATTCTGAAAGGCCAGTTATCTGTTTTCTAATTTCCAAATCTCTGCTCATGAGTCTCTCCTTCCTGAAAAGCCTGCACTGCTCCCTTCTGAATGTCTTGCTTCCTTCAAGACTCAGCTCAAGCTCCAGTTTCTCTATGGCTATCCCTGCAATCACTGGCATCTTCAGTCTTCATTGGTCCCTCATTTGGAACTCCTATAACAGTTATTTTCTGCATCACTCACTTGACACCTAACATTCACTGCTTGTCTTATTATCCTTCTAAATCAGTTCTTAATCTTTATTATTCATTCAAATCTCTTAGAGTGTTGTTAAAAAAAAATTTCTTTGATTCCACTGAAGAGACTCTGATTTAGTAGGTTGGTAGGAATAATTCAAAAGAGGGACCCCAAAGACTCCAGTCCCCTGTTTATTTAATCGAATACTAACCTACATACTGCTGAAAAGGGATTTTGCAGATATAATTAAAGTCTCAAGTCAGTGCACCTTAGAATGCCTTAAATTATCTGGGTGGGCCTAATGCAATCATAAAACTCCTTTAAAAGCACAGAGTTTTCTCTGGCATATGACAGAGGAAGTCAGAGAGATTCCAAGGATGAGAAGGACTTCATGTGCCTTTGCTGGTTTAAAGGTGGAGGGGCCATATGGAAAAAAAAGTGGGTGGCCTCCAGGAGCGGAATGTAACCCCCGCTGACAGACGGCAAAGAACTGATTTTTGCTGATAACATGAATGAGCTTGAAATTGGATTTTCCTACCAGAGCCCTCAGAAAAGAATGTAGCCTTGAGAGACTCGAAATTTTGTCACATTCTAATTTTGTGAAATCCTAAGCAGAGAACCCAGGCAAGCTCACCTGGACTTCTGACCTTCAGAACTATGAGATAATAAATAGATGTTGCTTTACACTACTAAGTTGGTGGTAATTTGTTTCACAGCAATAAAAAGCTACCATAATAGGTTTGGGGCTGGGCTCAAGAATCTGTATTTCAACAAGTAGGTAGTCCCTAACCACAATTCAAGAAACCTCATCTAAAAGTTTTATAATTTTTGCTCTCCTGTCCAATAATCTAGGTTCACAACTAGTTTTCTACTTGGGAAGATAATGTATTTGTGCCTTTAATTTGTAATTAATTCCACCTCCACACTGAGAGTCTCTGTCTCAGGATTTTCCAAAGTCTTTTTACTTTATAAATCTCCCCACTAGTTACATAAACTAGTTATAGCCGAAATGTAATACCTGAAGCCTGTATTTGGACAAGTCCTCATACATGGAGAAGACAAAGAAAATGCTGTGAGTCCAAGAATGATGCTTTCTGGATGGGCCATTAATATCTTTGTAGTTGTGCCTTGACCACACAGGAGTGCACAGGAGTCTTTGAGTCTATGAGTCAGGGTTCAATAGGAAATCTTGACAAGGATACCATAAAACTGGAGTTACAAGAGTCACACATTATACTGGTTTCTCTGCATGACCAGCCACTCCAGGTGTTAACAGAACATTTACCAGATAACCCGCAGTAAAAGGTAGCCTTCTTTGCAGTCTTGAGGAAAAGTTAGGCAGTGAAGAGCAGGACTTGAGATTCCTGAATATTTTGAACTTCTATCATCATTGAAATTCTCTCAACTTTCTTGATGCAGGCAGTTGAACAGTCTTTCCACAAAAAGAGAATCATCAAATATTAGTGATGGAAAGGAACTTGAAACTCATCTAATTCAAGCTCTCACTACAAACTCTGCTTAACTACTTTCAGTGATAGGGAGCTCTCCACATCACAGTTTAGCCTGCTCATGTCTGAACAGCTCTGTTTAAAGAGCACTTCTTCAGGCTGAGCTGTAATCTGCCACCCTGTATCTTCCTCCCGCCTGCTTTAGGGAGACTTCTGCAGCCATGCCAACATTTAAAGACCACCATTATACTCCACTCCTATGCTTTGTGCGTTTTTAAGGAAATATCCCCATTCTCTCCAGTATTTTCTTGTTGGATATTATTCCCACACCATTCCACCTGCCTGGTCTCTCAGAAAATCAACCATATCAGGAGGAGTATGGAGAACAGCCTACAGAAAGCAGAGTATTTACAAAAACAAGAGATGATAATGAAGCAACAAAGAGAAATAGAGAGACAAAAAGAGAAACTGACACACACTTCAAGGCCAAATAGTGAGTGCCCAGTCCTTTATAGCTCTGAAGTTCCAAGAGAATAGACAGGATTTGAAGTAGCATATTTAAGAGCATTGCTTCCTTAAAAAATAATTTCCTATCATCACTCCACTATTTTATAGACCCTACAGCATTTACATACCTATTTCTGCCAGAATCATAAAGCAGCTGCAGTCACAAGCCCTAATGGAGTCTCTAACCTGAGCTGGAGAACAAAGAAGATTTTAAAGACAAAAAGAATAGATTGCAGAGGAGGAAAAGCAGCCCGCAGTTCCCACTTGGCCAGATAATATAACATAGTCTTTGTCTTATCTGTCAATATCTGTAAGTCTGAAAAGCCAAATATGTACAGTGCTTATGTGTCTAGACAGACAGACAGTTCTAGACAAATCATGGAGCTGAATTTTTATGCTTTGGAAATATTTTAAACAAAGGTACTGCTGTGGAGGTCTTACAGTGCAAATGCCCCTAGCTCAAATGCAGCAGGAATCCGAGGAAGAATTTTCAGGTTCTGATGGAAGGGGAAAGATCTGACTTAACAAAAAAGTTTCTTTCCTATCTCCCCCTCCCCTCCTAGCAGCCCAGTACAACACCTGTCTCATCAGCAGGGGCACTCGGAAGGGATGGGCCTCAAGGCACCTCGGTCCCAAGATTCTCCATGCCTCATCCTTCATCCACGCTGCTCGTAATGTGCCATCACTGGCACAGTTACACCTGAACACTCTGGTGCTGCCAAACACCTGGCTTGATTTTCCACTGTCCAAATGAAAAATAAGCATAATCTGCTTTTTGAGGATACAGCAAATGAGGGAGTTCATGACAAATTGTGTTGGTTTATGCAGAATAGTGATAATAAGATACAAATGAGAATTTTTTGCTTAATGAATAATACTAATCACGTTTCAACAAATGCTGTGCCCTTCTAATTAGAGACTGCATAAAATCAGCTTAATTTATTTGTGACTAGTTATACAGAGTTTAAATATTTACTAGAGATTTACTCAAATGTTTGAGAGGATTTTTAACATTTCCTGTGGTAGAAATGGCCTGCCTAGTTCTGTGGAATGTGGTGACAGCTCTAACCTGTGGGAGCGCTCTGATTTTGCAGTGTGTGATGAAAATCCTGGTTTCAAAATGAAGAAGAAAGGGTATTATTGATTTACATACGAATTCTCCAACTGTTACTCATTTTCCTGATTCCAGCTTCCAGCTTCCAAAGTTGGTCCTCGAACATTCATCACTGTAGTACACTAGAGGGGATCAGCATCTTTTTCAATAAATTATAGGAACCATGACTAATTACAGTGATATTAACTATGCAAAGTATTGTGTAACTTAAAATGGATACGTTCATCATTTCAAATTATGCTTTTGACTTTTGATGGTCTAATACAGAAATACTCTTTTTGTACTAAATGTGTTCTAAGAATCTCTTTACAATTCTAGTTCTTGCTTGTGAATATACTGACCTACTAAATATAACCCTCTCGAGCCTCTTCAATGACCCAGAGCAATTATAGGAAGAACACACAGAGCACCTTGAGAAAATAAGAAGCAGGGAGATATATATGTGTTAGGCCTCCCTAGCATCAAATTGGATATAAGAGGTCTAGTCATAAGAAATTTTGTTGAAATGTTTTATCATTTGTAGATTTCAATAGCATTTTGACCACAAATTGGTTTTATTTGATCCTAAAACCAACTCTGGGGCTTTTAGATATCCATGTCCTAATCTTCTGGAGGACAATACTGAGGCATCAAGAGGTTAAGTGATCTGTCCCAGGCCACAGGGCTAATTAGTGACACTGGGGATGAGAACCCACACTTGCTGCTATCTGGTCCATGTTATAGTTTTTACACCAATTGAACCGATACTTCAGTTAGTTCATTAAAGAATACAGAAAACTTCCAAAATTTACCCTTTACTCAAGCAATAGGATTTGTTCCATCATTCATTCACCCATTCATTAGTCAATCTATAATCATTTATTGAACTCCTTTTCTGTGCCAGGCACTGCATTAGATGCTACAGATAGAAAGATGAAGACAACAAGCTTTACCTTACAGAGCCCTCCCCCTGGTGGGGAAGACTGACATGTAGCCAGGGAATTATCAAACATCATGAGAAGAGCTATAAGGTCTGAATAAAGTGTTATGGGGGCACAGAGGTGAGAGAATTGTTTCTGACTAAAGGCAAGAAGTCAAAGGAGGATTCTCCAATGAGGCGATGGTTAAATTCAGTCTGAAAGAATTCACTGGGTTTTCCCCAGCAGACAAGACCAGAAAAGGCATTCCATATACTCGAAAAAGCAAGGCTTGAAGGACACAGTGCATCAGGGAAGAAGAGGCTAGAAAAGTAGGCAGGGTATTTTGTGGAGGGCATTGCATGTCACCCTAAAGAGTTTGAGCTTTATTGTATGCTGGCAAAGGGTCAGTTCAGGGTTCTAAGCAGAACTGTGATGGTGTCAGCTTTCTGCTTCAGCAAGGTCATCTGGAGAAGGTGTATAAAACGGAAAAGAAGGGACAATACTGGAGGAAGAGAAACTAAGTAGAAGGCTACTGCAGTGCTGTGGGAGCAAGTGTTAAGGATCTGAGTCAGGACTGGGGAAGCAAAGGGCAAGGGCTGCGTAAGAAAATGGATTGAATGATATTTAGGAAAGGATGCGCTAATAGACTATACTTGTGGCATATATACTTGTGGTATGTATAGGTATGTTTTCCCCCACTCTCTGGTTGTCTTTGTTCCTTTGGTTTTTATGTGACATGCCTTATCAGTCGTTAAATTTCAATAAGGCAGGAACAAATATTTGTCAAAGGGAAATTCTTATTTTTTTGAAATTGTACCTTGGGCAGTGCTCACATTGTAACAGGTATATTCATGGAAATGATTTTTGACTTATGATTGGCTGACATGTTATGACGTGGTGACCTTTCCTCCAACGTACAGAGAAAACGACATCTACATCAGAATTGAAAATATTGTGCCTGAAAGCCCATATACTTAATAGGGAATATTTTAAATTCCTAAATATACCTTCTCCTCAATACCAATTGCAAACAATACAGCAAACCTCAAGGCAAATATGTGTTCCAAACCATAATATATAGCCCATACTTTAGGCCTTTAAGATGGCATATTGTATGTCAAGATAGCTTGTGACAACACTTAATTCATAGTCAAGAAAAGGATCATATAGGAAGCGGGTTGAGTGCAGACCCGCTGGAGCCAAATGCCCAACTTCAAATGTTCCCTCTATTATAAAGCTGTGTGACCTTGAACAAGTCATTAAACCTCTTTGTGTCTCAGGGTCTTCATTTGTAAGAGGGGACTAGAAACAGTAACTACCACAGAGGTCATCATAGGTATTGAAGTATTGAGTCATTATATGGACAAAGCTTGGTATAGTGTTTGACATTATTATTATTATTGCTATCATAATTGTCAGATTAAAGAAAGACAGGCTGAGGCCTTAATAACATGATGTGGTTCTACCCAATACTCTTAGTTATGACAACAATAGTATGGCTATCTTCAAAATCCAATATAAGCAGCATAGTCATTAATTACAAAAACAAAGGAATTGTCTTTTAATCATAGTCAGATTTCTGATTCTGAAAATATCACTAAGTTCAAAAAAGGTGTTATATACATTAAGGGATGCTCTATACTGAACAGGCAAGAAATCTGGAAGATAAAGGGCCTTGCTCAAGGTTATTCCATTAACAGGTATCCCAGAAGGGATTTGCCCTGAGGTCACCTACCTATAAATCCATGTGCCCAGCCCCAGTGATCAAAGTGTTTCTTGGCCTTCAGCAGCCCACAATGAAGAACCTTCATTCTCTTAAACAAAGTTGGCCTCTCCAATGTGTTAAGTGTTTTAGTAGGTTTTTCTCAAGATATTCAACCCCATTATGTATTATTCTTTTAAGGCCAATTCAGCAACCTGAACATCATGTAGAAATTCACATGCAAATGCATCATGGTGAAGCAGAGGATTTTAAACAACCTTCTAAATATATAGCATCCTCATCTAAAAATCAATGTACTGAATATAGGTGGACATTCTGAACCTAGCATGATTTAGACCTTGATCATTGTAAGCACCTTTTAGAAAATGCATGGGCTCACGTTTTATTACTGTGATAAAATAAAAATTAGTTGATTAAATGAAATTTAAAAGATCGCTAACTTTTTTTTAAAGTATTTAATGAAATGACCCTTTAAAAACAATCTATTAGCTGTCAGATGCCTTTCAAAAATATGTAATGCATCCTAATTAGAACAGAAAAAACAAACAAACAGCTGAGGCCTTTAGGGTCCCTGAGATCATAAAACTTTCTGCCTCTTTTCTGACACCAACAGCTTTAGGCCCCATTTCACCACTGGACAGTTGGTGCTTGAGGCTGAAGCCTTGAAAGGAATCCCGCAGAAGCTCGGACTGAAGTTGTTCTGGCAGCAGAAGGAGGCCCTAAAAGCATCTGATTATTTTAAAATGTGCTTTCATTGTGCTGTTTGCAGCTGTGAGTTAATTTTGTTAAAAAAAAAAAAAAAAAAAAAAAAGACCATTTGCTTCTTTAAAATCCAGGTTTTTTTCCCTCTGCAGAGCAGCTGCAAGGAGAGCAGCTTCAACTTCAAAAGCCCCATTTCCCCGAGAGCACTGCTTTGGGAGGATGCCTTCCTCTTGCTGTGCTCCCAAAGGCACAAGCTTCCAAGGCTCTCTTCATTGGTTGACTTGTGCAATGGGCAGATGGATGGGCCAATTGCAGAACTGTAGAATATCACAACTGGCAGGGTCCTTGCAAGTCTTCTGATCCAACTCTCAGCCCTTTCACAGATGAGACACCTCAAGGGCAGAGAAGTTAAGTGACTAACCTAAGATTTCATATCTATTTAATAGTAGCCTCATAGCGCATATAATCTAGAACCAGAGAGCAATAGGGTGTGGGGAACAGAGATTTAGGTGCCATCACTAGGCAGATTCTACCAGTGAGCATTTTCCCTCCCCAAGGCAGTATTTATCACAGCTATCCACAGGACTTCTTAAAGGTGCTTGGCCACCAGCCCCTTTATCCCTCCAGTACCATTTCTGAAACACCTTCTCAATCGAATTCTGGACTGCTTCTCTCTTCCCAGTCACCATTTGCTCACAGACCCCTTGATTAAATGGGCTCATGCATGCCTCTCTCTACTGTACCATGCCTTACAATCTAACCAATTTGATACCATGTGAGTACTCACATGTCTAGTTTATAGTTACTTCTAGCTTTTGAGATCTAGATTGTGAATGGACTTTCTTCCTTTTACCACACTGCCAAATGAGGTAAAGGAGTTCTAGATCCTGACTTTGGAGCTTCTTCCCTCAGTGTAAGATAATCAGTGTCGCCGTGAATCTTCCCATGTTTCTATACCTTTAAAATAAGACACACAGTGATAATCAACCCCGTCTCTGTCATTGCCCTGTTAGCTACAGGGTAGTTCTGCCAGTCACTTGCCAATCAATTTCACAGAATGTAGGTTGTGCCTCACCCAATTCATCTCCTAATTAATGAAGTGACAAAATTTTGACATTTTGTTGGCTTCTCTGGCTCTCGTGGGAATTTGGGGAAAAGGATTGAAGGAGGCTGAGAAGGAGAAGAGTGAACAAGAAGAGAAGAAGATGCACTTAACGGGTTTTTGCTAATTTTTAGTTAATAAAAATTTTGTAAATAAATAATCTTTTCTAATTATGAAAGCAATATACGTTCAGTGAGAAAATCTTTTTAAATCACTGGAAAACATAAAGAATAAAATAAAAACCACTTTATTTAAGTTTCATCAGTTTTATTTTGATATAAAACCTCAATGCCATCTACCTTAAATGATTAGATAATATGTTAGCTCATCCCAAAATTGGGGCAAACTTTAGTGTTATTTTGATTCAGAGACTTAACAGTGTTACCAGATACAAGGTCTCATTCCACCTCTCTACTCTGCCTGTGTGTGGCAGTTCACCCTAAGGCTTGCTTTCTCCTGGGAGACAAAATCTCTTTCGATATTACCCAGGACTTCATGCTTCCTCATCCATGTCCAGGGAGCAAGAATGGGTATCCCTCATCCAAACACTGAATAAAAGTCTTTCAATTATCTCTCATTAGACCAAATAAAGTTATATGCCTGTCTCCGAGCCAGGCAATCAGGCCAAGATATTGGGGAGGTAGGGAAATGTTGGTCAAAGGATACACAATTTCAGTTCTGTAGGATGGATAAGTTCTAGAGATTGAAGGTACAGCATGGGGCCTACAGTTAATATTGCTGTATTGTATACTTGAACTTGGTTAGAGAGTAGATTTTGTGTTCTCACCACACACACACAAAAGGTAACTATGAGAAGAGATGATATATTAATCAGTTTGACTGCAGTAATTAGTTCACTTTGTATGCATATCGAAACATCATATTGTATACCTTAAATATATATACACTTTCAATTTTTAAACAAATTCTAAAAGGCCAAAATATTAATAATACTATTCACAAAATGGCTTGAGCCTGTTGTTCCACCTCTAACCTAAAAACCATAAGTAGAGGGATTAGACCCTGCCAATTGATTTGATCCAATTGACACTCCGAATTGATTTGAGTTGCACCCACAAAACTCAAGTAGAGGTCAGTCTCACCAAGTTGCATAGCCGTTGCATGTGGTGCAGAGGTAGGAGGGATAATCGAATGGATACTGGGGAGTCAATCACAGTGTCTTCCATACACCAGGAATCCCACTGCCCAGGGAAGATGTATGTTGGTGTTTTTGTTATACTACGTAGCTCTGAATATGCACATATAAGCTGTGGGGTGGGAGGTGGGGGTGATGTTATTACAAATCACCATTAAATTGTATATATTGTTTTATGACCTTCCTATTTTTCACTGAAAAATTTCTCATGCCAACAAATATTCTTTTAAAAATTATTTAAAGGGCTTCATGGAGTTTAAATATCACCTAAGATTTGGGCATTCATTAAACTGTTTTACTTTCCACCCTTACGAATATATACATACATACATAAATGCATTTGATCATATATCATTGTTCACATCCAGATTTGTTTCCATAGGATAGAGTACTAGAGGTGGAATTGAAAGAAAACGAATATAAACAAAAGTTTTAGTTACTTATTATGAAATCACTTAGAAATATTGGGCCACCTTTACACTCTGGCAATAGCATACATTAGCATGTTTAAGTATCTACACCTGCTATATTTTTTAATCCTCAAAATATAAAAATATCACTGAGGTTAGTAGTCAAATCTGTGGGGAAAACAAAAAAACACTAACTTATTAAAAACTTGGAATTTCAAATATAGCAACTCTTGATTTTTTTCAACCCATGATGCCTAGGCCTATCCGAAAAGCTAACACAAAAAACGATCATATTTGTGTGAGGAGGAAAACTAAGGTTTCCTGAGGACCTACAGCATGTTACTCTATTAATCCTTACTCTTATACATGTAAATGCAGGCACATAATTTGAGCTATCCTAAGAAAAAGGTAAATTTATCGACTCATATAAGGAGTAAGGTATAACTGGAAATGACTAAAAACAAAGATTTGATGGCAGCAGGATACACCGTCTCCTTACCTCTGCCTCTATCATGTCTTCTCCTACTGCAAATCAGGATTCTCTGAGAAACCAGGGCCCCACCTGCCAGCAGCTTCTCAGTGTGCACTTTCTCACCTTCACCACCAGAAAAGCTCGCCCCAGCCTCAATTTCAAAAATCCAGGACTATTTCCTGATTGTCCAGGCTTAGCTCACGTGCAGATCCCTTGCTTTGGGGAGAGTGGCAGTGTGCTTCTATAGAGTAAGCAGTTACTACATGATTAGCATTCCCTATAAATCACAGACATGATCTAAGTAGAGAGAAACAGCTCCTCTAGAGGAGAATGGCATTATCAGAAGAGGAAAGGCATGCTAACTAGACACAAAAGACCCATCTCACAAATATTATTTTTAAAGTCTTTAACTCCACGAAGTAGTTATTACCATAAATGTATAGAGGAGGAAACTGAGACTAATAGAAATCAAATCATTTGCCATGGATCTCTCTCTCTCTCTCTCACGCACACACAACCCAAAGTGATATAGCTGGAATTTAAAACCAGCTCAGTCTAATTCTAAATCCTATTCTTTCACTTACTATACATCCAGAAATATAGCTATTATGTAAATAAAGACACTGTGGTTAGATGGCAGACAATAATACCTCACCCACCCCTCCCTGGTCCCCTCTACGCCCCCGCCCCCACCGCCCCCCCCCCCCACACACAACTTCACAGTGTTGCCATACGCTATTCTGGCTTCCACTAATCCATGTGAGGAAAAATGTTTCATGTGTGGCCTCTACCAGCTTCCTCTCTGAGCTGCAGCTGCCCCAGACTATTGTCCTGAACCACAGAGCTATGGGGAAAGGGAAGGCATATATCGAAGGAAACAGCCCATCCTCAGCCCTCTCTTGATTAAAATCTAGTATTTACTCTAGGGAGATATGCTGAATTTCCATTTGCTCACATTTCCATCTTTTTCTCTTCTGTACCCCATGAGAGAAGACTAACCTAACCTGTCTCTAAAGTGCACAAGAAGCATCACAGAGGAGCCCATTGCTTCAATCCAGTCCACACATTTCATTTTGTGGCCCAGGGAAACAAGGACCAGAGAAATCACATGATTTGCCCAGGTTTAAAAGCCCAGCTAATGTCATGCAAGAATCCAAACTCAAGGCTCCCATCTCTTAGGCTAGTGGCCATCCCAATCACATGAGGATGTTTCCTCATTCCAAATGGAGTGTGCTTTTAGGATGAAAATTAAATCAGAAAGCAGCTCCAGAGAGGAAGGATGAAGGATGATGAATATCTGTGCAGTCTCAAATGAAGAATACCCCACCCTGTCCTTAGAAAAAGATGAACATGGCAGGGCGCGGTGGCTTACGCCTGTAATCCCAGCACTTTGGGACGCCGAGGCGGGCGGATCACGAGGTCAGGAGATTGAGACCATCCTGGCTAACATGGTGAAACCCCGTCTCTACTAAAAATACAAAAAATTAGCCAGGTGTGGTGGCGGGTGCCTGTGGTCCCAGCTACTCGGGAGGCTAAGGCAGGAGAATGACGTGAACCCCGGAGGCGGAGCTTGCAGTGAGCTGAGATCGCGCCAGTGCACTCCAGCCTGGGCGACAGAGCAAGACTCCGTCTCAATAAATGAATGAATGAATGAATGAATGAATGAATGAATAAATAAATAAATAAATAAATAAGATGAACATGCCTCCAATCATAGGAGAGAAACAGAGTCACAGAGGACAGCAGTTGAATTAGGACTAAAGTGATATCGGCAAACATTTATTACATACCTATTAGGTGTGCAAATGACTACTTTGTGCAAGGTGCTGGGGATAGAGAAATAACACAGACAGAGTCACGGGCCTCAGAAAGATAGCGGTTGGCTCAGTTGGTGGGGAAGATAGACATTAAACAAAAAGTTACATGCGTAATGGCTATTTTGAAAGGTCAAGTGCAGGATACCTTGGGAATGTAGGGCCTATCGATGGCATTAAGAATGGCCTGTCAGCAGAGAGGAATTCAAGCAGAGATTTGAAGGATGAGCAGGATATATGCAGGAGCATATAGAGGAGAATGACTGTCCTTGCAAAGGAAGCAGCATATATAAAGACCTGGAGGTGAAAGAAAGTGATGATTTGGGAACCTGGCGGCAGGTTCCTGTATTTAGAACATCAAGAGTGAGGAAGAATATGGGATAATTGTCTGGAGAGGCAAGTAGAGACCAAAAAATGCAGAGCCCCATGAGCTATGTTCAGAAATTTGATCTCTATCTCAAGGACAATACAAAGGGTTTTACGCAGGGAGAGGTAGGATAATATCTGCATTTTTAAAAGATCATTCTAACAGCAGCAGTGAGAGATTAGAAGGGACCAAAGCTGAAAAACCTCTTAGGAGGTGCTCCCGCTGGTCTGATTAAACCATGGTGGTGGCCTAGATGTGAGTGTTGACAGGGTGGAAGAGGAGAGGATGCAAGATTTGCTTCCACTGTTCCCTGAACCATACATACCAGGAAAAACAAAATCAAACCTAAAGTCTGTCGATGAGCAGGGTCTCTGAGAATTAAAATAGAAAGAAATCCAAATCGCCTCCTGTTTGCTAGGAAAGGATTAGAGAAGTAAGTCTACAAAAGAAAAATAAAATTAGTTGTTGTAATTCTGATTCACAGACTATTTCCTGGCCAGATGCTGCTGTGGAAATTTCAGAAACACCCGCTAAAATCATAAATGAAAATCACATATTCGTAACATTTAATGGGAATACAGGCTGAATTTACAGCCGCTGAATGTGCAATATGGATGAAGATGTTGATTTACCCATGGAAGATGGAAATATATATGATAGAAGAAAACAATACCCAGAAATGTGATAAACATTTGCATGAAAATGAATCACTGAAAAAACTCAAAACTTCTTCAATACTTTCTGCATCAAATTATCTTCAGAGCAGCCAAAAGAAATAATAATAAATAATAATAGTGCATTTTCCTGCTGTTAATTTTTTTTTACAAAACTTTTGTTGACTTCCGTGGAAGTTCTGCATCTAGAATGTGGTCCAGGAAATTTATAGTCTGTAACTCAGCGACCAAAGACCTTGAACATCAAGAAAATCTCTTACCCTTATTTATATACACTGTTCTTTATCACAAAGGAAGAGCTAGTACCCATTCCAAGTAACCAATCATTATGCAAGGAATATTCTGACTCACCCAGCATCTTTAATCAGTAAATGCTGTGCCAATGGAAAGAGAGTGGGACGAAGTCACAGCATCCATTAATAAAAAATGACTGGGGCTTTCTATCAACAGAAGCATCATTAGGAAATGTATGGTAGGAAAATAGTAGGCTGTAGATTTGTGGTGGCAGGGATGGCAATGGAATACTAACATTTATACCCTCTTAACTACTTTGTTTTAAAATGACTCTGGATTTCAGGTAGCTATACATGTGCTTAAACTATACATTGTGCATTTCTAATTTCTTGCTAAATCTCTGACTACAGTCTCAAAGGATAAGACTGCCTTACTTGTCACCTTGGCCCTCCCTCCAATCTTCAAACACAGATATTTCTCTCAGGCAATTGACTGTCATTTCCTGAGCATACCCCTCATGAAGGCATTGGTCAATTCTCAGAAAAAATAAAATAAATCAAATATGAAGAGGAAGAACTTCAGATTAATTCAATATTTTTTTAAATAATCTCCTCTCTTTGCTACACTTCCACTCCCAAACATGAACTCTTAAGTAAATAAAGAAAATATGATTCACTTTTCCAATAAACCATGAAATCTGTATTTCAACTGAGGCTGCTTCTTGGTCACATAGTATACTTGTAATTCCAAAGTAACTGTATTGCATTTTGAAAGAAAACAAGGCAGTCATGTTCCATCAACAGGAAGCCTTCTTGAGCATGTCTCCTAGTAGGCTAAAGGGATCTAAGTCATTCGCCGAGGGTGAATGGGAGAGTAAGTTCATATAAAACACCTACAAATCTTAATAAGGGGATGAGCTAAAACCACAAAACTCTTCATTCCTTTTCAAGTATCACTAATGCTTGTCACCAGTGGATTAACTAATAGTATTCTACTTTAATGGTATTTCTGCTCTATCATTAACTTAAGCATGGTCCATAAAGTTACTAGACTATCCATAAATGAGCTTACTACAAGGTTATGTGATTTCTAGTTCTCTCAGCTCAGTAAAAACAACATCAAATTCTTCATCCAGGTTGAGTTTTGTGGGACTGAGAGCTAGGAATTGGATAATAATATCAATGATTAAAATGATTTCAAAAAGAATTCAAATTTCTATTGTGTCAGTTTTCTGCTTCTTGCTTTTAAAAGATCATGATTCTGATGCTAATTTTCCATAGCAGGATATAGTTTCTAATGATATTCTACTATTTGTCTATATTCTACCTTCAGATGGAACCTAGATAGGTGGTGTTTTCAAATCACCACCCAGTCTATACTGGAACTTATACTGGTTTTGATAAGAAGTAGATGGAATATACTACCCACCCACCCCACAAAAAAAAAGGCCTATTTAATCTAATATTCTAGTGGAATTCCAGGATTTATGTCACTATTATAGAAAAACTCATTTTGGTTATAGCACCAACATAGCCAAATAAATGACTTCAAGATGCTAGAAGAAAGTATTTGGTCAAGATAAATAGATGTTCAAAAAGGCCTCCCCAGCATACTCATTTTGCTATATGGAAAATGAACTAACCAAGTTTCATGTACGCCAAATAAGACTTGGAAGCACATTCTAATTCACTTTATTTTGTACCAGAAATGAGGCTGTTTTTTATTTTCCTGCTTCTTCCCTTAACCCCTAGGGTGTATTCTCAACAAAATGGCCAATGTGATCTTTTTGAAACATACAACAGATCACGTCACTTCACTGCTCAGAACCCTCCCATGTCTTCCATTCTCTGAAAGACAGAAAGCCAGGGCCCTGGCAGTGGTCTACAGGCCCCACACCATCTGGCCTCTCCAATGTGGCTGTTCCTTCCCCTGGCACACTTTAACCCCACGGAATACACTGGTTCTCAAACACACTCAACATATTCACTCCTCAGAACCTTTACCATTAGCTGTCCCCACTGACTTCTTTCCAATGTCTGCAAGACCAATTCCCTCTCCTCCTTCAAATCTTTGCTCAACAGTCACCATCTCAGCAGGCCAACCCTGTATAACTCATTTAAAATGATATGTCACTGCTTCTTCCCACACTCCCAACACCCCTTGCCCTTTCCTCCATAGCAGCACTCATTGCCTTCTACCATTCTACATAGCTTACATGTTTATCACACTTATTATCCTTCTTCCTCTCTAGAATTTAAACTCCACAAAGATGTGAATTTTAATCCATTTTGTTCACTACTGTATAACCAGGACTTGGAACGATACAGGGTACATAGTAGGTGCCTAATAACATCAGATGGATGAATGAATGAATTCCAAATTTGCTGAACATCACAAAGATCTAGCCACACACAAAAATATTTAACTTAAACTCTTGATTTAAATTCTGCCATCCTCCATTTTCTCATCTGTAAAATGGAATAATTAGAGTGTCTAACACTTAGGACTGTTGTAAAGATTAAAAGAGAAAACAAATGGAAAACACATAAGATAGTGTCTTACATGTTGATTCATTATTTTGATTTGTTTAGGAATAATAGAATCAAGGATAATAAAAATAACACCTAAAATTTACATAGAATTTTACTCTGTATGAATTTATACAATTGTTTTCATTAGATCTTCCCAGGCTCCTTCTAGATCAATACCCCAGAAAAAAGAAATAACAGTATCTTCAGCGTCTGCACCTTGTAATGTCAGGGGATATATCCAAACACAAAGCTATGAAGGATGGGGGCAAGATTCAAACTGAAGTTCTATGATTCCAAGCCCTGTGCCTTCTCCTCAATATCAGAGAAAGGAAATACTACCTCCAGCTTAAGGCTCTAACAGATTGAAAGGTCTCTGAAGTAGTGTTTTTTGTTTGTTTGGTTGGTTGGTTGGTTGTTTCTTTATTGAGACTGGATGTCTGCATAGACATGGCTGAGTCCAAGCAGCAGTCGGTCATCAGCATCCAGTAGTCCCTGCAAATCCCAGGAAGTTAGGACCCAAGCACTGGAAGACATTGTCTCACAACTGATCATTGATTCAGTCATGTATGTGCTGCCTAGACTACTCTTATTATGTAATTTTTTCCCAACATGCTTCTAAACACCTCAAGGCCAAGATTGGATTTTGTCGGTCGGGGGCTCTACTCCTTATTCAGCTCACTCAAAGCCGCTCAACTACATGGAAACTGAACAACCTGCTCCTGAATGACTACTGGGTACATAACGAAATGAAGGCAGAAATAAAGATGTTCTTTGAAACCAACGAGAACAAAGACACAACATACCAGAATCTCTGGGATGCATTCAAAGCAGTGTGTGGAGGGAAATTTATAGCACTAAATGCCCACAAGAGAAAGCAGGAAAGATCCAAAATTGACACCCTAACATCACAATTAAAAGAACTAGAAAACCAAGAGCAAACACATTCAAAAGCTAGCAGAAGGCAAGAAATAACTAAAATCAGAGCAGAACTGAAGGAAATAGAGACACAAAAAACCCTTCAAAAAATCAATGAATCCAGGAGCTGGTTTTTTGAAAGGATCAACAAAATTGATAGACCGCTAGCAAGACTAATAAAGGAAAAAAGAGAGAAGAATCAAATAGACACAATAAAAAATGATAAAGGGGATATCACCACCGATCCCACAGAAATACAAACTACCATCAGAGAATACTACAAACACCTCCACGCAAATAAACTAGAAAATCTAGAAGAAATGGATACATTCCTCGACACATACACTCTCCCAAGACTAAACCAGGAAGAAGTTGAATCTCTGAATAGACCAATAACAGGAGCTGAAATTGTGGCAATAATCAATAGTTTACCAACAAAAAAGAGTCCAGGACCAGATGGATTCACAGCCGAATTCTACCAGAGGTACAAGGAGGAACTGGTACCATTCCTTCTGAAACTATTCCAATCAATAGAAAAAGAGGGAATCCTCCCTAACTCATTTTATGAGGCCAGCATCATTCTGATACCAAAGCCGGGCAGAGACACAACCAAAAAAGAGAATTTTAGACCAATATCCTTGATGAACATTGATGTAAAAATCCTCAATAAAATACTGGCAAACCGAATCCAGCAGCACATCAAAAAGCTTATCCACCATGATCAAGTGGGCTTCATCCCTGGGATGCAAGGCTGGTTCAATATACGCAAATCAATAAATGTAATCCAGCATATAAACAGAGCCAAAGACAAAAACCACATGATTATCTCAATAGATGCAGAAAAAGCCTTTGACAAAATTCAACAACCCTTCATGCTAAAAACTCTCAATAAATTAGGTATTGATGGGACGTATTTCAAAATAATAAGAGCTATCTATGACAAACCCACAGCCAATATCATACTGAACGGGCAAAAACTGGAAGCATTCCCTTTGAAAACTGGCACAAGACAGGGATGCCCTCTCTCACCGCTCCTATTCAACATAGTGTTGGAAGTTCTGGCCAGGGCAATCAGGCAGGAGAAGGAAATAAA
Source organism: Gorilla gorilla gorilla (assembly GCF_029281585.2). Taxonomy (NCBI): domain Eukaryota; kingdom Metazoa; phylum Chordata; class Mammalia; order Primates; family Hominidae; genus Gorilla; species Gorilla gorilla. The sequence continues at coordinate 151,736,617 of NC_073224.2, read as the reverse complement.
GGGTATTCAATTAGGAAAAGAGGAAGTCAAATTGTCCCTGTTTGCCTTGTTTACATGGCTGTTTAGAAAATTCTTGATAAGTAAATGAATGAGTGGAAAAAAAATGGGTGTATTTACTGGCTGTGTACAGCAGCTTGCAACACAACATTTTCTCTTTTCTTTTCTACTAAAGTAATTAGAGTACAAGCAGATGTCTACAGCAGCATGCCACCACCCCTCCCCATCCTCCATGATTGTGTTAATTGGGAAACTAGTTCCCCAGAATGTTGTGAACAAAAGAATTACACATTTAGAAAATGCTGAATTAAACAAATTTAAACAGGCTTTTTTACTACAGGACTTCTCAGGGCCTTTAATACACAGATGAACTGCAAATCTTCAAAATTTAGATAGGATCTGCAGCATTTTGCAAAGTTATTGAATTATGCTTTCCCCTCTACCCCACTCAAAAAAAAGCTTTTTGCATGGAGCTTCTTTCTCTCAAGTCAAGTTTTCCAGGGAACTTGCTTATCTATAACAAAAACACTGAGGGTCTTCAAAAGCAAAATATACAAAAAATTAAAATAAAACACTAGGAACATAAAGAAAGCAAGGAGAGTTTAATTTTTTTGAAAGCTATATGCCTTGCAGAGTAATTTTACCTAGATTCAGTATTTACTTTCTATTAGGCCTAATACTGGGTTTGCATAAAACTACAGATCCTTGAGCAAGCATTATTTTGGTCAATGTGCTAAAAAGCTGATATTTATTTCACTGTATTTTTGGTGTATATATACATATGTATATTTTTTTAAGTTGTGGGATACGTGTGCAAAAGGTGCAGGTTTGTTACATAGGTATACATGTGCCATGGTGGTTTGCTGCACCCATCAACCTGTCATCTACATTAGGTATTTCTCCTAATGCTATCCCTCCTCCCCTAGCCCCCCACCCCCTGACAGGCCCCGATATGTGATGGTCCCCTCCCTGTGTCCATGTGTTCTTATTGTTCAACTCCCACTTATGAGAACATGTGGTGTTTGGTTTTCTGCTCCTGTGTTAGTTTGCTGAGAATGATGATTTCCAGCTTCATCCATGTCACTGCAAAGGACGTGAACTCATCCTTTTTTATGGCTGCATAGTGTTCCATGGTGTGTATGTGCCATATTTTCTTCAGCAAGTCTATCATTGATGGGCCTTTAGGTTGGTTCCAAGTCTTTGCTATTGTAAATAATGCTACAATAAACATACATGTGCATGTGTCTTTATATTAGAATGATTTATAATCCTTTGGGTATATTTCTAGTAATGGGACTGCTGGGTCAAATAGTATTTCTGATTCTAGATCCTTGAGGAATTGCCACACTGTCTTCCACGATGGGTGAACTCATTTACACTCCCACCAACAGTGTAAAAGTGTTCCTATTTCTCCACATCCTCTCCAGCATCTGTTGTTTTCTGACTTTTTAATGACTGGCATTCTAACTGGCATGGGATGGTATCTCGTTGTGGTTTTCATTTGCATTTCTCTAATGACCAGTGATGATGAGCTTTTTTTCATATGTTTTGTTTGTTTTTTAAAGAAGGCACTGGTTTGGCACCTTACACAATTGCACGGACTTTAACTAGAAAGCCAAAGCTCTTCATTGGCAAATTAGTTAAACTGCTGCTGGGAAGGGAAGCAAAGAGTGCTCTTGCCTCACTGGTCTTAGCACAGGGTCTATAACGTCCCCCTTGGGTCCATGTAAATGAAAACCTACTATCAAAAGGCAAATGTTATCCAAAGACCTTATCAGCCAATAGCATCTTACTTAATTTCATTTGCCTGATAAGATTAAATAAAGGTAACAAGTACTGAGGGCAGAGGCCACAAAACTTAGACATTTTGATGAAGCCAAGAAGACAAGTATGGCTGGGGAGTAAGGTATGCCAGGGAAAGACAGCTGTAATTGGGCATCCTGAAGCAGGTAACAGGACAGTTATATCAGGAAAGAGGGTGCAGTATAACGGGGATGAAGGAAGACTGAATTCCACTGTGTCCACTTTATATGCTAGCCTCATGGTGGCGTGATGACAGATCTTGACTATTAGAGTTTCCACAGGAAATAGTAAGCAGAAATTCAAAAGACCTAAACCTAATTGTGTAGATGTTGCTGGCTAAAGATCCAAAGATACACAAGGAAGGAAATTAAGTCTTAGGACACTGGATTTAGCAAATATGAGAAGTTACTGATGATGAAAGGTCCCCAGAGCATGAGATAGGCATTCAAAGTCAAAATAAAACAAAACAAGCCTTTTATCTCATTCATCCAGGAGTATCCCATTTCTTCTTTTGTTTTACTCCACCCCATTTTCATCCTTAACCTCAGCCCCAAATGAAGAAAGGACAGAAATTAGCCTGATAGTCTGTGTTGCTATGACAGATTTTTGTATGTATGTTCACATATACCCCAATCATCAGTTTTGCACTAGCTCCTAACTTTTATTTTTCAGACTACAAAAATATGCAAACTATTTGAAGGCTATACAAATCCCCTCCTCTCTTCCCGAACATATAGTTTAGGAATTGTTGATGAAATTACTTGACTCTAAGACTTAGCCTCCTTATGGAGACTCCTCTGAATTTTAAATCCGAAATTCCACACCCAGAGCCCAGGTCCTTTATGTTCTTCACATTCCCACTGTGCTGCTTCTGTGAATGTTCTGTGGAGGCCTTATCTTCAGGCAATGCCCATTAAGCACAGCCCTCAGATGCAAAGGCATTCTATTCTCTTAGGGCATCTCAATTTGGAATATGCTAAAGGGAAGATTTTTAAACAGGTTAATACTGAACCCTGAACGAGTCTCTGTGCCGCTGAAAGAGGATTCACTGACTCCAGATGAGCAGAGCTCACCACAGACCAACAGGGTGAGTCCTCCCCCCACTCAGTCTCGCCCACAGCTCCCTTCTCAAAGCTGCTGAAATCTGCTCTTCCTTTGTCTTCTTAAGAAGATCTAGTTTCCCCTGGATCTTTTCCAGGATAAAACCCACTCATTTCCTTGACTCACAATGTCCTCTGGAAAACTAAGTAATGAAACAGATGCTGTAACTCAGACACATATTTTCTCACTCAAATTTCATCACAGCTTCCCACCCAAAACTAAAGCACAATCTATTAGAAAAGTCACCATCTCTAAAGCCCACAGAAAAACTGTTCGGGCTGTTCTTGTGAGTTTCATAACTGTAACTTTCAATTAATCCAACATTTGTTTTATATTTTCTCTGTTTTGACTCTTATAGGACATCCTCAGCAAAACAGATATACTTTTCTTTCTGAGTATTCTAATACTCTTTTTGGTATTCTAGCATTAAAACTTTAAACTTTTTCTTGGAGGGGAGAGAAACCTGCTACGTAGATTTTACTTTCTTTGGCCAGTCACAAATAAACTAATGTATTTTTAGCCAGATACTCAAATGACATCCATAAAGGCAAAATCTGAACAATTATCTCTGTGTATTCCTAATCTTTCTTCCTCCCCCAGGATGGGGGATTGGGTGTAGGAGATCCATAAGTGGCAAGCCATTTCTTTTTTTTTTTTTTTTTTGAAACGGAGTCTTGCTCTGTTGCCCAGGTTGGAGTGCAGTGGTGCAATCTAGGCTCACTGCAAGCTCCGTCTCCTGGGTTCATGCCATTCTCCTGCCTCAGCCTCCTAAGTAGCTGGGATTAGAGGCGCCCGCAACCACACCCAGCTAATTTTTTGTATTTTTAGTAGAAATGGGGTTTCACCATGTTAGCCAGGATGGTCTCGATCTCCTGACCTCGTGATCCGCCCACCTCAGCCTCCCAAAGTGCAGGGATTACAGGCGTGAGCCACCGCGCTGGGCTGGCAAGTCATTTCTAATTGTTTCCATAAACCAACAGGCTGAACACCTTGAATGTGACCCCTCTTATAATTGTATCATCTGTGGCAGACCAAAAGTTTTCTATGTTTAAGAATCCAAAAGGCAGACTGTTACAATAACCTTGTGTGTCTTATTGAATGGCTGATTCCAATTAATAAATAAATAGAATTAATTAATTTAAAAGATTCACATCCAGTATTTCATGTGACTGCTGTTTATCCTCCGTGGCATATATAAACTTTTTTTAGAAATTGCGGGAAGTGTCAAGACCCTTACTTGTTACAATTTAATTTTGTGCTGCTAAGGCAATTACAGTTCAATGAATGATGATTCAAACACATCGAAGTTTTCATTACTCTTTGCTTAATTTGTCAGTTAATGCCTTTGAGTTCTACGGTTTCCCCGGCTGTCTTAACTTGCCATTAAAAACCTGTCAAGAAAACACAACCTTCTGATTCCAGCCGGGTTTAAAGAGTATATATCCTTTCATTGTTAAGAAAGTTAAAACTTATTCCCCAACCAAAATATTCGTACTCCACAGTTAGGAAAGGTTGCAATAATTTTGGATTAGTGTTTTCTAATGCAACAGCACTGTAATAAATACCAGAAATAAGAGTTCATGCTTAAGATACTATATATCATAAGAATGTTACATTCTATCAATGTTTCTTCGTAGTTTATGGTTACCTGATAAATGTTGGACTTTTAGATTCCTCTCCATGTCCCAAGCATCTATTACACTTACACATTTTATACTTCTCTAATATTTTTGCAATACATTTTCCTGAATCGTCTGATGACATTTAATAGAATGTTTAAAACACAATATAAAACCTTAAATGCTTTTGCTTATTCCGGACGAAAAATGTGCACATAGATTGGATTACAAATTAAAACCTACGATGGTGTACTCAACATTTTTGCTTCTGCTGTACATACTAAAATATAACTAAATGCTTCTTATGCAATACTGCAGCATCAGTACAAATAACAAGTTCTTGTACTTACAAGCAAGCTAGATGATTAAGGAGCTATTAATGAAGGGAAACAAAACCACAGTGCTGGGATGTAATAGTCCATGAAATTCTTATTGGTAGAAAGGGAATCTGCAGTAAATAAATATTAACCTAAATGCTATAGAAAACATAAAGCAAACAGGGAAAAATGTGTTCTTTAAGCTAAAATATAGGTTAAATATTGCTGACAATGTAAGGAAAGTCCATTTGCATACCACAGGGCTCCATCTGCTGTGGAAAACATAAGCTGCAAGAATGATTTAATATTTAATAGAAGTAGTAGCCGTTGTTAATTATAATTTGCACATTTACAAATCAGCACTGATGGCAATACAAATTATGAAATATAAGGGTGTTCTGCTGGATACCAGGGAAAATAAGATGACAGACAAAGTTAATGGAGTATCCCTAACCACAGCTCTGTCAGAACACATCAGAGAACTAATCCAGTTACAAAGAGCCTGCAATGGAAAATCTATTTAAAATATTAAAATGCTGTTTGGTAAAAGCTTTTTCATAGTGCATTTTACTTAAACAGTTGCTTATTGCTCATGGGTCATTAGCTGTACACCCAGATGCATTCTGCAAACTGCCATTTAAAAGAATAGTAGAAATTAAATAAGAAATATATTTCTGCAGCATTTTTTCCTTGATATATAGTAAGAGTTTGCTGAATATCTAGTCTAGATATGAAAAAAGTGTGTGATTACACAATAAGTGAAAAGCTGTGGAATTAAGCACTACACTTTGCCTACATTGAGCCATAAAACTCAACACAACTTTTCCCTCTAGACCTGATTTTATTCCCATTTATACTTACATGCTAATAGTGATGATACAAATCGACTCTTATTTAGTAAGAAGACAGAAATTACCATTGATTTTCTCATTAATCTTCTATTTCACCTCATTTCTCTCATCATCATATAATATGGATTAGTGGTGGAAACATTTTATGCACAATGTTTTAATAGTAACTTTTGTTCTCTAAATCATGAAAACTGCTAATTTTAGCCTCTAGAATCCCTAATTTTCAAAACTGATCTTTTATTCAAACTTCCTCAGTTTACTGTGATTAGCAAATCCTTGCTCCATGACCATTTATTTTTAATATATGCTAAAGATGTTTCTGCACCTTAAAAAAAATGTAGAACAAAGGCCATACCAAGCATGCAGTTTAAAATACATTAGCCTATGCAAGTCAAATTGTTATAGATCACATTTAAATGTAAAATTGGATGTTGTCAAGGAACATCAGGATAGAGCACGAATTATTCAAGTCTATGTAAAGTATACTATCAAGGTATTTGTTGAGTTTAGGCAGAGGTGAAAACTGGCAGTCTCTGGGTCAAGTACTTTCAGGAGATGTTTTTGTGGCTATCTTCATTTTTACATTTGAATTTGAATCTTTTAGACAGTTGCCCACTTGTTGTTATTGTCTTATTCTTAGCAACTTCATGCCTTTACGTTACCTACCTAACCCCTGTTAAGTATTATCCCTGGCTTAAAGAATTATTTTACATATCTATTAATATGCTACTTTATCTGTTTTTAGATATATTTTCCTTCAGCCAACACATTCGGCACATATATTCATGCTTACAATCCAGTAAATGATCCATGAGATATGAATTTCATTAATTTTGGACCCCAAATGTGCTATAATATTAGTCAAAAGGAGTTAAAAGCATCTGTGTACTAGCAATGGAAGCCTATCAGGAAAGTGTCTGTCTTCACCAGGACTCTAGGTTTAAACAACCAAAAAAAAGTCCAGGACCAGAAGAATTCACAGCCGAATTTGAACAAAGGTACAAAGAGGAGCTGGCACCATTCCTTCTGAAACTACTCCAAACAACAGAAAAAGAAGGAATCCTCCCTAACTCATTTTAAGAGGCTGCCATCATCCTAATATCATAACCTAGCAGAGACACAATACAAAAAGAAAATTTCAGGCCAATATCCCTGATGAACATTAATGTAAAACTCCTCAGTAAAATACTGGCAAACCGAATCCAGCAGCATATCAAAAAGCTTATCCACCACGATCAAGTTGGCTTCATCCCTGGAATGCAAGGCTGGTTCAACACATGCAAATCAATAAACATCATCCATCATATAAACAGAACCAATGACAAAAACCACATGATTACCTCAATAGATATAGAAAAGGCCTTTGACAAAATTCAACAGCCCTTCATGCTAAAAACTCACAATAAACTAAGTATTGATGGAACGTATCTCAAAATAATAAGAGCTATTCATGACAAACCCACAGCCAGTATCATACTGAATGGCAAAAACTGGAAACATTCTCTTTGAAAACCGGCACAAGACAAGGATGCCCTCTCCCACCACTCCTATTCAACATAGTATTGGAAGTTCTGGCCAGGGCAATCAGGCAAGAGAAAGAAATAAAGGGTATTCAATTAGGAAAAGAAGAAGTCAAATTGTCTCTCTTTACAGATGACATAAATTGTATATTTAGAAAACCCCATCGTCTGGCTGGGCATGGTGGCTCACGCCTGTAATCCCAGTACTCTGGGAGGCTGAGGCAGGCATATCTCAAGGTCAGGAGATCAAGACCATCCTGCATAACAAGGTGAAATCCTGTCTCTACTAAAAAAACATACAAAAAAAAAATTAGCCAGGTGTGCTGGTGGGTGCTTGTAGCCCCAGCTACTCAGGAGGCTGAGGGAGGAGAGTGGCGTGAACCCGGGAGAATGGAGCTTGCAGTGAGCCAAGATCATGCCACTGCACTCCAGCCTGGGCGACAGAGTGAGGATCCGTCTCAAAAAAAAAAAAAAAAGAGAAAAGAAAAGAAAAAAAAGAAAACCCCATTGTCTCAGCCCAAAATCTCCTTAAGCTGATAAGTAACCTCGGCAAAGTCTCAGGATACAAAATCAATATGCAAAAATCACAAGCATTCCTATATACAGATAACAGACAAACACAGAGCCAAATCATGAGTGAATTCCCATTAATAATTGCTACAAAGAGAATAAAATACCTGGGAATCCAACTTACAAGGCATGTGAAGGACCTCTTCAAGGAGAACTACAAACCACTGCTCAATGAAATAAGAGAGGACACAAATGGAAAAACATTCCATGCCCATGGATAGGAAGAATCAATATCGTGAAAATGGCCATACTGCTCAAAGTAATTTATAGATTGAATGCTATCCCCATCAAGCTACCATTGACTTTCTTCACATAATTGGAAAAAAAACACTTTAAATTTCATATGGAACCAAAAAAGAGCCCACATAGCCAAGACAATCCTAAGCAAAAAGAACAAAGCTGGAGGCATCACGCTACCTGACTTCAAGCTATACTACAAGGCTACAGTAACCAAAACAGCATGGTACTGGTACCAAAACAGATATATAGACCAATGGAACAGAACAGAGGCTTCAGAAATAACAACACATATCTACAACCATCTGATCGCTGACAAACCTGACAAAAACAAGCAATGGGGAATGGATTCCCTACTTAATAAATGGTGTTGGAAAAACTGGCTAGCCATATGCAAAAAGCTGAAACTGGATCCCTTCCTTACATCTTATACAAAAATTAGCTCAAGATGTATTAAAGACTTAAACCTAAGATCTAAAACCATAAAAACCCTAGAAGAAAACCTAGGCAATATTATTCAGGACATAGGCATGGGCAAAGACTTCATGTCTAAAACACCAAAAGCAATGGCAACCAAAGCCAAAATTGACAAATGGGATCTAATTAAACTAAAGAGCTTCTGCACAGCAAAGGAAACTATCAGCAGAGTGAAGAGGCAACCTACAGAATGGGAGAAAATTTTTGAAATCTATCCATCTGACAAAGAACTAATAACCAGAATCTGCAAAGAACTTAAATAAATTTACAAGAAAAAAACAAACAACCCCATCAAAAAGTGGGCAATGGATATGAACAGACACTTCTCAAAAGAAGACATTTATGCAGCCAACAAATATGAAAAAAAACTCATCATCACTGGCCATTAGAAAATGCAAATCAAAACCACAATGAGATACCATCTCATGCCAATTAGAATGGCGATCATTAAAAAGTCAGGAAACAACAGATGCTGGAGAGGATGTGGAGAAATAGGAACACTTTTACACTGTTGGTGGGAATGTAAGTTAGTGCAAACATTGTGGAAAACAGTGTGGCAATTCCTCAAAGATCTAGAACCAGAAATAGCATTTGACCCAGCAATCCCATTACTGAGTATATACCCAAAGGATTATAAATCATTCTACTATTAAGACACATGCACACACATTTATTGCGGCACTGTTCACAATAGCAAAGACTTGAAACCAACCCAAATGCCCATCAATGATAGACTGGATAAAGAAAATGTGGCACATATACACCATGGAATACTACGCAACCATAAAAAAGGATGAGTTCACGTCCTTTGCAGGCACATGGATGAAGCTGGAAACCATCATTCTCACCAAACTATCACAAGAACAGAAAAACAAATACTGCATGTTCTCACTCATAAGTGGGAGTTGAACAATGAGAACACATGGACATGGAGTGGGGGAGCATCTCACAGTGGGCCCTATCAGGGGGTAGGAGACTGGGGGAGGGATAGCATTAGGAGAAATACATAATGTAGATGACGAGTTGATGGGTGCAGCAAACCACCATGGCACGTGTATACCTATGTAACAAACCGGCATTTTCTGCACATGTACCCCAGAACTTAAAGTATAATTAACAACAACAACAAAAAAAAACAGTTTCATCATTTCTCCTGAGAATTAGCCTATAGACCTGCTGTCACTCAGGTCACAATTTCAGATATATATTTTTCCTGTGGCCAGAGAAACCTGAAGCTGACATATTATATTACAGTGGTACCAACTTCTATTCAACAGTACCCACCAGGAGCAAGTACAAGTTCTTTCTGCAGGAAAGTACCCCCAAGTTAGGCCCCCAAGATTCTCAAAGAAGTTCAACAAAGTATGAGCTCATAATACAATAAAATTACTATGCACGTGAAGAAAGACTCCACAGTGTATGTGAAGAAAAACTCCACAAGTTTAAACCCCTAAGCCTGTGGAGTTCTAAAAATATTAAATAAAATAAAATAATTATGAATAAAATATTTTAAAAAGAAAAAAAATCAAGATACATGAGCAATGACCAAGAGACTATCAAATATGACCAGTTAGATTTGGAAAATAAATGTTTTGAACTAATACACACACACACACACACACACACACACACAACCTGAATTTTTAAAAATTAGTGGAAGGGAATTCTGTTTACAATAATGGTAGACTAGATATTTCAGATCAACCCTTAAAGCAACTAATACATGTGGGCAAATGTTTTAAATAATATGTTTCAATTCATTGAAAATATAAAATGAAATCAAAATTCAGAAAATGATAAACACCCAGAGAAATCACCCTACATTTGAGCCTACTTTCCCCTATGGGCCTCTACTGTTTTTAAAACAAAGGCTGAGCAGAGCAGCTTCGCAGACTCATGATAGATGGAGAGAAACTCAAGTTCAGAGCCTGCCAAGCAAGAGGGACTGGCAAATCTCCTAAACTTTCGAATAAAGATGAACAAAACAAAAATAGCCTCAAATGAACTAAATCCTTATTTAAACTAAAGGAAACCTTGATTGCTAGTGCCCTTAGCCACCTGTCAAAAATAAAAATAAATTTTCTTTGGTGGAAGTTAACACATACTCTAAGTCTCAAATTACCTTTACTTTTTTAACACAGTGATTAGTAGTTAGAAATATAAGCAAGCAATATAATGTAATCAAAACCCAAGAGAAATAATAGAACATAGAAACAGATCCACAGGGAATTTAGATAATACAGTTATCAGCTAAGAACTCAAAAATACGCTTAATATTTTCAAAAATATAAAAAACAAGATTGGCAATTTTGACAGCTTCAAACTACAAAAACTGGAAATTCTGGAACACATAAATATACTAACTGCACTTAAGAACTCAATGGCTGGGATTAACTACAAAATACACAGAACTAAAGAGACCATTGATGACTTAGAATATAAACATATACCCAAGATACATGAGAAGATATATCAATATATCAATAGAAATGTTGTCAATAGGCAACATAATGTCAATAGGCAAAAATATGTCAATAGAACATATCCCAGATAAAGCTGACAGCAAAAAGAATAGGATGAAAAAAAAAAAGAGTATAAGAAAAACAGATAATACAATTAAAATTTTTAGTCTACACATAAAGTCCAAGAAGAGATAAGAATGAGAAAGAAGCAGAAAAGATGTTTTTCTTTTTGCATTTTGAAAAAAAAATTCAAGCAAGATAAACATTAAGGACATCACATCTAGGCATACCATAGGTCCTATAACCAGCTAGAGGAAAAATATATAATCTTCAAAGGACATAAATGAGCAGAGCAGCTGATGGCTGACTTTCTCACAGAACAAGTCAAATCTAGAAGACAATGAAATAATTTTCAAAATGCCAAAAGAAAATAACCGGTGTTATAAAACTTTAAACTCAAGGAAAAGAGTCCTCAAAAATAAAAACTAAAAAAAAATTTTCAGACAAGAAAAAATTAATTCAAATCTGAACTAAATGCAATATGAAAGGTATTCTTTAGGCAGAAAAAAATATTCCAGATGGAATTGAAATATATTTTTAAATGCTTATGTAAGTTGAGAAAATACCATGTTCATGGATCAGATAGCTTAATATACTTAAGATAGCAGTTCTCCTCAAAATTAATCTTAGACAATAAAACTTCACTTAAAATTTAAATAAATATTTTTAAAATTTAGCAAGTTAACTCTAAAATGTATGTGATTAAAGTGCTAAGAACAGCCAAGAAGACACTTTCAAGGGGAGGGGATTTGTTCAACGAAACACCACAAGCAAGTGAAAATGAATAAATAACAGATATGTCAGTGAATCTTAGGATTCTAATTTTGAAAGAACGAAAAGCAAGTTGTGAAAGGCTAACTAGAGTATTATGCTATTTTTTATAAAGTTCAAAAACTTGCAGAGTTAGACAACACATTGAAGATGATTGATACACAGACAGATGTACTTTACATATGCAACCCTATATGTATTTCATATGTATATATATATGTATATCATATATGTATATAATATAAAGAAAAACAAAGTAATGATGAATATCAAATTCAGAGTTTTGTTTACACCTAACCAGAAGGAAAAAGAATTCACTCAAGAGAGACAAAGACAACTTCCATACTATTCAACCACTTTATGCAATGAGTTATTTTTATAGGTTATAATATACATAAATATGTCACATTATTTTGTATATCAAATATCATATAATAATATTATTTAAGAATTATTGGTAGGAAAAGAAGAAGAAATGTAACCATATAGTAACTCAGTTTAAAGAAATGTCAAAAATAAAAAAGTAAAAGCTTAAATTATTTTTGCTAGCTTGGTTGCCAAACTTCTTAAAATAATTGCATGATTTTCCTCACTGCATTGAATTTATTGATCAAGTTTCTAGAAGTAACAGTATTGTTATGGATTGAATTTTGTCCTCCCCCCAACATCCCCAAAAAGGTATGTTGAAGTTCTAACCCCCAATACATCGAAATGTGACTTTATTTGGAAACAGGGTTCATATAGAAGTAATCAAATTTTGTTTTTTGTTCTTTTTGTTGTTGTTGGGTTTTGCTTGTTGGTTTTTGGAGACAGGGTCTCCTTCTGTCACCCAGGCTAGAGTGTAGTGGTGCCATCTGGGCTTACTGAAACCTCTGCCTCCCGGGCTCAAGCGATCCTTCTGCCTCAGCCTCCCTAGTAGTTGGGACTACAAGTGTGCATCACTGCACTCGGAAATTTTTGTTTTTTAATTTTTTTGTAGAGATGGGGTCTTGGCATGTTGCTCAGGCTTGTCTTGAACTCCTGGGACTCAAGCGATCCACCCACCTCGCCTCCCAAAGTGCTGGGATTACAGGCATGAGTCACTGTGACTACACAGAAGTAATCAAATTAAAATGAAGTTATTAGGGTGGGCATTAATCCAATACAACTGGTGTTGTATTGGAAAGGGGAAATTTGGACACAAGACAGAAGCACACTGAGGGAAGACAACATAAAGAGACACAGGGAGAAGACACCCATTTGTAAGACAAAGAATGCCTGAAGTTACAGGAACCTGGGAGAGAGGCCTCAAACATATCTTTTTCCTATAGGTTTCAGAGGAAGCACAAGCTTGTAAACACCTTGATTTTGGACTTTCAGCCTCCAGAACTGCAGACAATAAATTTCTGTTCTTTTAAGCCATACAGTTTGTAGTAATTTGCTATAGCAGCTGTAGCAAACTAATGCAATCTTGATGTTTTTGAAATAATAATGCTTTAATCCCAGTAATTTCCAAGTACAATTTTATAATAATGTATATGACAAAATTAGCACATTATTTTCAAGCAACTTAAAATCAACTTTAAATCATTTGAAATATGACATGGTCACCAGATTACAGATAGTAACATGAAGTGAGCAACAGGAATGTACAGAATTTTTTTGAAAGTTGAGATCACTGGTGTAGAATCAGCTGAAGTTTTGAAAAATATAATGTGTTTTAACAAAAGGGCCAGCCTCAAAGGTTGCCAATTTGGTGTTTATTGTCATTGTAATGACTGCATCCAATCCCTGGGATTCTGTTGGTGGTCTTCCAGCAGATGCTATTCTGGATGATTCAGTGCTAATGTGGTAATTTAGAATAAATCTGTGTGCCAAGTAATAAATTATAAGAACTATATCATTTGAAATTCAACTTTATTTAGCCAATGGTAAACAAGTTTGCTTAGATTTTTTCCTTGGATTTATAAAAACAACTGTTTGTAGCACGTAGGGCAGTTAAGAACACATTTAATTTTGTCTGTTAAATGAAATTTAATAATTTAAGTTTCTTTGTAGACTGCAAAAATGAGTTACAAATTTTTAAAATGTGTTATTATTATAATAACTATAAAATTATCAGAGAAGCTCACAAAGTGAGACTCCCTCCAAAAAAGAATCAGCCTGATGTTTAGGGCAATGTTAATGAATGAATCATATCAACTACTTTGTTCCTGAGATTCACTGTCTGAAAATATAGTATAAAAGCAATTCCTCCCCCGAAAAAAACTTCAAGTCTTTTGAAAACTGATACACTTGGTGATTCTGCATGCATGTGGCCTCAGTTTTTTCATCTGATAAGTAGAGATATAACTTCATTGCTTTCCCATGGTTATTATGAAGACAAATTAATAACTCTTAAAAATACTTGGCAAATATAAAGTGACCCATGTATGTTCAACATTAGTATTTGTGGAATAAAATGCCTAACCTGAGGCCTAACAACTAGGTATTTTTTATCCTTTCCACACTAGGGAATAGGACAACTTTCAGAAGGGTGTATGGAATATATTACTGGTTCCCATTTCACTTTGGTATGAAAATGAAATAAATCCATTCTTGACTTAAATCAATTCAAAACAACTTCCAAAATCTCTACCAAAATTGCCCTGTGTTCTTAGACTAATTTACAATCATTATAATACATTAAGAATATTTAATATTTTCCCCCTCCCACCTTCCCCATAATTTTATTATTACTTTAACCAGCATTTTATGCAACTTCCTCTACTAAGAAAAGATACAAGAAGTAAGGCTGTATTTGGACTCAGTATTGAAAGCAAGCTTATAGATCATCTCATTTAACTCACCATCCTTACGGGATTTCATTTAGTGACATCTCAGACAAGTGGCCATCTGTGTAGACTTTGAACACTCTCAGTAAAAAGGCCTTTATTGTAGAGATGATGGAAACTTCCTGAATTGTTTATAGAATAACCAATTAAAAATTCTTTCTCTGATTTTGGGTCCAAATTTGCCTCACCAGGATTTGTGCCTATTGATGCTGTTCTGCCCTCTGGACCAAAAAAGAACAAATCTATTTACTCTTTTGTGATCTTTCAAAATTTCAAAATTGTTCAGATTTTTCTCACAGTCATCTCTTGTCTAGCTCTGATGCAGCACGGTTTCTGCAACATCGTCAGTGGTATTCTCAGAGCAAGCTCTAGCTTGTAGATGACCCTCTACACATAAGGTACACAGAACTGAATATTCCATTCAACTTCACAGGTGGTTTGGCAAGACTGTTTTCAGGAAGTGTTGCCCCTGTGATCTCTTTGCACTGATGTACAATAAAACATTTGATTAGCTTTTTAGCAGCAATGTCACCGACAGTTACACAGATCTCATGGGCAACTACAACTCTCCAAGAACTTTCCCGTGATCTCCAGCCAAGGCCAGTTGCTCCAATGCCATCATAGTTTGTTTTGTGAACCTACATTCATTTTATTTTGACAGCTTTGACTCAGAAGTTATACATTTCCATGTTCATGTTTACCTTGATGTAGCATGCTATCTAATAAAACTCTGTTTTACTGACTATAACTTTGATAAGCCAGCTTTCCATTACTTAGTCCTGCCATCCAGGGCCCTACCACATGTTCCTAGAAAATTGTATTCACCTTGACACAGTTCCAGTTTGCTCATAATTACAAAAGCCAACTTTGAGTCCATCTAACTGTACAACTTCCAGCCCACATTTTTTCACTTCTCCACATATACTGATTTTTATTTGCTAATTTCCTAAAATGAAGATTCCCCATACTTATGAGAGCTCCTAAACCTATTACAACAATAATAATCATTCTCTAAATGAGTACTAGCTTAGCATTTTTTTTTTTGAGACCAGGTCTCACTCTGTCACCCAAGCTGGTGTGTAGTGGCATGATCTCAGCTAACTGGCTAACCTCCGTGGCTCAAGCAATCCTCCCATCTCAGCCTCCTGAGTAGCTGGGACTATAGGCGCATGCCACCACACTGGGCTAATTTTTTGTATTTTTGGTGGAGACACAGTTTTGCCATGTTGCCCAGGCTAGTCTCTAACTCCTGCACTCAAGTGATCTGTGTGCCTCGGCCTCCCAAAATGCTGGGAATACCCACATGAGGCACCATGCCCTGCTAGTACTAGCTTCTTTAACAGGCCTGCTCTGTTACATCTAGGCTTAAGTTCTGTATCATATAATTTGTCACTTAATTATTGATTGTTGTGTGATCAGAGACCTTTATATTTTATTTATCTTTTCATTCTGGATGCCTTTGCAGTATTTATACTAAATTTTATTTAATTGAGGAGGAAAGGAAGGCAGGAAGGAAGGAACAAGGAAAGGAAGAAGGGAGAAAAGGAGAAAGGGAGAGAGGAAGGGAAGGGATGAAAGTCATCTTTTCATTTAGGTTGTAAGCACTGAAAAGTAAGAAACCACCCACTATACATTGTCTCTTGGCCTTTCAAAATTTTGAAAACTCATCTCAGAACTCATCTCAGTATTAAACCCACAGTCAGAAATCTACATCTCACATAATGACTAAGAGCAAACCTGTGGAGACCATTGAGGATGGAGCTAATATCATCTATGGACCAATATAAGTGAATACAAGAAGATAATAAGAAAAAGCTGAATGAATTAAAGTATTATAGCAGGTTGTTAGCAGATGAACAAACCTACAAGGCAGTGAAATAGCTCTCTAGGTATCCTGTAAGAGTTTTGACAGAATCGAGAGCATATTGAATCAATCTTTAAGATACTCAGCTACTGACACACAGGAAAAGTAAAGGTTGCTCATGAAGATTGATTAGCTAGCAGGCTCCATACCTGGTGAATGAAAAGAGGTATTAATGAGCCCAAAGTAGAAGGAAACCTCTCTCCTGGAGTTAAGGTTGGGGAGAAAGGTCAATGAAGGAAATGAGGTGAACCAAGAGGGCCAATCAATTGCAGGTCACAGTGGATCAATTACAACCCATCTATGACTTCCAACTAGAAACTCAGAGTCAGCACTATCTCCCTTTTTTCTCTCACTCTCTTATGAGTCCCAAGACCTATCAATTCTAATCCTGAAATCAGTTCTTATCTACCTATTCATACTGTCCCAGCTTTAATTTAGGCTTTTGTCATATCTTGGCTGGAAATTTTCAATGATCTTTCAACTATAATCTTCATGCCTTTAGACTCACTCCCTTACCCTAACTATTGCAAGAATTTCTTTTAAACCACAAACCTGGTCACATTCATAGATAAAAATCCTTCGATGGCTCCTCAGTTACCTACTAGATAAAGTTCTTTGCATGGTATTCAAGGCCCTTCATTATCAGACCTCAACATATTTCTCCAACCTCACCTTCTACCAGACCACCTCCAATGCACACTATATTTTAGTCATCACAAGTGACTTCCTCAACTTCTATATCTTTTATCTTTGCTTAAGTTGTTCCCTCTGCCTGGTAAGCCCTTTCTTTCTGTCTCTTCTTCATATACTTCTGTTATCATTTAGGACCAAGCTGAAATGTCAAATCCTTTTCCAAGATTTTCCCACTTCCTCAACCCCTCTTTAAAGCATAAATATTTCCTCCTTTTCTGAACTTCACAGTACATTTTCATGTATCTTTTTCACCTTTTCAGTTGTGTATGTCTTTATCTTCATATGCCCATAGGTTCTCAATAAATGCTGAATGAATGACTGATCCAGAAAATAGATGGAGTAGTGAGAAGTAGTGAGAATATGACAATAAAGGAGATGATGATATGTACCCTCTCAGCTATTACTTTGAGTTACACTTACAGTGAGTCCTACAAAACAATGCAACATATAATCAAGATACATATGTTAATAAAATATATTATATGTTAAAAATATATTTTTATATTTATTTTATAAATATAATCAATTATAAAAATATAAAAATATAATTTAAAATATATTTTATGACTTTTCATTCATAATCTTTACCAGCTAAAACATTTAAATACTTCTCCATTCAAAAATATCTGTGCTATGCATTATTGTAGGCCCTGGGATCTCACTGGAGAATATTACAGTTAAGGTACTCTTATAAAATTTACATTGTAGTGGTAGTAATGGATTACATAAAATAGTAAACAAATAACCTTAGATTGTGATACATGCTAAACAGAAACAATAATGTGATAGCAAGGCTGGGCAGGAGCATTGTTAGGAAAGAGCTCTCCAAAGAGTTGGTATCTGAACTGAAACCTAAATGATGAGAAGGAGCCAAAGAGTTGGTATCTGAACTTAAACCTAAATGATGAGAAGATACACCTAAAGAGCATTTAGGCTAAAGGAACAGCAAGTACAAAGTCTCTGAGGAGGCAATGACCTTGTGTTTAGAGGTGAGAAGATCACTGCGGTTGGTGCTCAGTAGAAAGGGGAGCAGGAGACATTATTCAGAGATGAGGCTGGGAAGCAGGCAGTGACCATACCATGCAGGACTACATAGGGCATGAGGAGGATACTGAATTTTATTTTTGTTATGATGGGAGACCTAAGAGGTTCCATTGTAGGTCATTAAATTTATGACTAACCAAACTATAACAAATACTTCTTTAGCATGTTCTCTGATTATACCTTATTATACTTTAATTCAAATACCCATTATACCTTGCCTGGACTACTGATCTCTACACTGATTTCTCTAACACCAGGGCAATCCCTACATGAGCTTATATTATTGTCAGATTTTCTTTAAATAAAACAAATGTGATCAAATTATACACTAGTTACAAATCTGTGAACTGTCCAAATGTTTACCCAATTTGCAATCTTTTGTTTTTATCTGCTACTTGACATGTTGGATGTTATTCAAGGGCTAAGTACATTCCCCTGGGTGTCAGCTGACTTTGATGACATCACAAAAAAATGTTAAATAATGTGACAGAGAGAGAGCATTTTTAAGCTTTAAGCTTTACATAGTAACATCAAACATTATAGCTAAGTATTTATTTTTAAAAGGACAATGCCGTACAGTTTAGAATGTCTTCTGCCAAAGTTAAAACCAAAATTTATATAAATTTCATGGTATTTATAAAAACTGACATGGCTTGCCAGCGCCATGATTATAATAATTTGTCATTAGCATGGAAACACTTCTTAGCAATTCTCTTGCTTATGTCTATAATGTACATGCAGATGCATACTCATGTCTTCAGTTGACTTTGGCAAGCTATTTATTTAATATACATAAGTGTGTAATTTGATGTACACACTTGTGTGACACCAAACCAATCAAGAACACTTCCATCACCACAGAAAGTTTCCTAGTACCCCTTCCCAGTCAGTCCTTCCAACCCAACCATCCCAGGCAACTGCTAATGTGCTTTTGTCTCTACAGATAAGATTTGTCCATTCTAGAATTTCATTTACATAAAATCATGCCTTGTATTTGTGTGCAGGCAGTGTATGTGCATGGGTATAAGTTCTTTTGCTCAGCATCATGCTTTTTAACTTCATCCATATTGTTGTATGTGTAGGTAATTTATTCCTTTTTATTTCTAAGTAATATGGTTAATTGGTTTAACCATTCACATGGTAATGAACATTTGCATGTTTCTAGTTTGGAGCTAATAATAATAACAAGCTACTATAAACATTTCTGTACAAGTTTTGTGTGGATATATGTTTCTATTTCTATTGGATAAATGCCTAAAATTGAATTGATGTGTTAAATGAACGTGCTTAAGAACTTGGCAAATTATATTTCAAAGTAGTTGTACCACTTTACACTCCCATCAGCAATGTATGACAATTACAGTTGTTCTGCATTCTTGCCATTCAAGTATGTATATAGTGGTATACCCTATTATTTTAATGTTCATTTTCCTGATGATTAAGGAAATTGAACATTATTTCATGTGTTTCTTGATGTTTTGTGTATCTTATTTTGTTTGAAGTATTTGATCATTTTAATTGGATTATGTGTCTTCTTAATATTGAGTTTTAAGAGGTTTTTTATTTATGTATTCTGTATGTAAGTTATTTAGCAGCTGTATGAATTGGAAATATATTCTTAGTACCTTGCTTTTTCATTTTCTCAACTGTTTCTTTTGAGGAGATGTTTTTAGTTTTGATAAAGTCCAACTTATCAATTTTTTAAGTTCATACTTTTAGTGCCCTATGAAATCTTTCATCTCAAGACGGTGAAAATTTTCTCCTTTGTTTTCTTCTAGAACTTCTACAGTTTTCACTTTTATGTTTAGATATATAATGTTTCAAGTTACATTATTATTTCTTCTATCCAGTTTGTATTTAATTTTCTTTTTTATTTCTAACTCCCTAAGGTGGAATTTCAGATCACTGATTTTAAACCTTTCTTTTTATTCTAATATGCATATCTAAATATACAAATTTCCCTCAGAGCACTGTTTTAACTACTATAGCTTTCCTTTTAAGTACACTTTAGATGAAAAAATTTGATATGCTGCATTTTTGTAATCATTTAATCTAATTCCCCTTTTAATTGCTTACTTGATCCACAGACAATTTAGAAGCATGTTATTTAATTTCCAAGTATTTGGAGATTTTCTAGATATCTTTTTGTTATTACTATCTAATTTAATTCCATTATGGTCAGCAAACATACTCTGCATGATTTTAATCACTTTAAATATGTAAAGACTTGTTTTATATCCCAAAATACAGCAAGATTAGCACTTCAAAAGCATTCACACAGTACTGTTATTGGGTGCAATATTCTACAAATGTCAATGAGGTCAGGTTGGTTGACATTATTTTTCAAGATTTCTACGCACTGCTTTTTTGTCTGCTGGTTCTATCAATTGCTGAGAGAAGAATGCTGAGATAACCAATGATTATTGTGGATTTAATCTATTTTCTGTCTTCAGTCTTTCAGATTTGTATTTTGAAACTGTCATTTAAAGGTATACACATATAAGATTGTCATATCTTCTCAATGAGCTGATGTTTTTAAACATCCTTCTAAAGCTCTGCTAATATTTGTTTCAAAGTCTATGTTGTCTGATATAAATAAAGCCACTCCAAATTTCTTATACTATTTGCATGATTTGCATAGTATAACTTTTTATTATTTTCCTTTATGTTTCCTGTATATTACTTATAAGTAGTATTTACCCATTTCTTAATTTTTCATTCAATCTTTGCTTTCTAGTAGATATGTTTGGTCTATTTATGTAATATAATGTTTTATATAGTTGGATCTAATTCTACTATGTTGCTGTTTGTTCTCTATCCCATCTGTATTTCTTCGTTTTTTTCTTCAAGAAAAAAACTTTTCTTTTTAGTATTTTATCTCCTCTTTCAATTTATTAGCTACATAGCTAAGCTAAATGTCTTTCTTTAGTTGTTGCTGTATTTTCACAATATTATTAACTTATCACAATCTACCTTCAAATAATATTATACTTTATGAATAATTTAAGATAATACAGCTCTATTTTTCAACTTACTCTGTCCATTTTTATTATTACACATTTTACTTCTATTCTTGTTTTAGACTAACAAATTTAGACCAATATATTATTTAAAATTTTAATGGAAAAAGTTTTTATATGTATCAGTATATTTATATTTCTCATACTTTTAATTTATTTATGTAAATTTGAGTTTTCATCTTGTATCATTTTCCTTCTAAAAATTCATTTAACACTTCTTATCAAGATATATTCTAGCAATAAATTATGTCAGCTTTTGGTTATCTCAAAATGTATGTAGGCCTTATTTTTTGAAGGTATTTTTGCTTGATAAAGAATCTAAGCTGTTGTTTTTTGTTTTGTTTTGCTGAGTTGTTGTTTCCCCCCAGCACTTTAAAGATGTTCGTTTGTCTTTCGGTTTGCATTGTTTCTGGTCATTTATGTCTTTGTTTGCTTGTGTACAACATCTTTTCTTTTTCTCAATATGGCTGCTCTGAGATTTTCTCTTTATAATTGACTTTCCGTGAGTTTATTATGATATGCCTTAATATAATTTTTGTGCTTATATTATTTGAATGTTGTTGAACTTCTTGGATATGTGTGGTTTTTGTTTAAATCAACACAGAAAAAAATCCAGCCATTATTTTCTTAAATATTATTTCTGCTGTGCTGTCTACCTTTTCTGGGACTCCAATTAAAGATATGCAAAATTCCTTGACATTGTCCACAGGTCTGAAAGGCACTATTAATTTTTTTCAGGCTTTTCTTCTTTCTATGCTTCAGTTTTGATAGTTTCTACTGTCCTATATTCAACTTCACTGATGTTTTCTTAAGCAATCTGCTCTTAGATCCATCAAGTGAATTTTCCATTTTGGATAAAGAAGTTTTTTTTATCTCTAGAAGATCAATTGTTTTTTTAATAGTTTCCATTTCGCTTCTTATTGTGTTCATGTTTTCTTTAAATTCTTGACATATTTATAATACATATTTTAATTTCCTTATCTGCTAATTCTATCATCGCTCTCATTTCTGAATCTGTTTCTACGATTATGGTTCACATTTTCCTGCTTTTTTATATGGCATATAATTTTTGGTTGGAGCTAAACATTGTGAAAGTTATGGTGTTCAATATCTGAATTTTGTTGTTTTCCTTTGAAAATGTTAAATCTTTGATCTGGAAGGCAGATAATTTACTGGCAGATCAGCTTGTTCCTGTGGAGGCTTTTTCTTGCTGTTTTTGTTGTTAGGACAGATCTAGAGAAGTCTTTACTCAATTTTTTCTTACTCCTAGGGCATGGGCCGTCTGGGATCTTTATAAAATACCCTGGGTGTTCCATGAAGTCTTTCTTCACTGGCTAGAGAACATGTGGCTCTCTGCCCTGCGTGAGAACTAGTTGTTCAGTTTACAGTTCCTTAGCAGTTGTTCTTCCTCAGTAGTTGCTCCTTGCCAAGCGTTGAATAGTCCTACCCTACACACCTGCAACTTACTATTCAGCCCAAAACTTAAGGGGACCCCAAGCAGAGTTTTTAACCTCTTTCTCTGCGTAGTTCCCACTTTGGTGGTACTCCATCCTACAAATTCTGGCAGCTTCAGCTTCCCCAAACTCTAATCTCTGTCTCTTCAGTTCAGCAAGACTACTGGATTCCTCTTGGATTCCTTTTCCTTTACTTGGGTCTAGTAAATGCTTCCAAGAAGAAAACAAGGTGATCACAGGGCTCGCCTTGCTGGTTTTCCACTTCTTATGGATCTTGTATACTTCTTGTTCTCTAATAACTGAAAACAGTTTTCTTCTACATGTGTCTACTTTTCTAGTTTTTTGTTCATTGTTTATGGCAGAAGGCCTGGTCCAGTACTAGTTGCTGCATCATGGCTTGAAGCAGAAGTTCATGCATAGATGAAAACCATAAACATAACTCTAAAATCATATCTCACAACCAAGAAATAATGCTTAATCCTAATTAAAAACACTCCAAGTAAGTGTGGGCTGGGCCTAAGATAAGTTGGATGGTGGGTTGTGAGTAATCACCAATACAACTGCTGCATTCTACCCTATTCTCTCATACTCAGTGAAAGATAGAAGAATACCAGTGAGAGAGGGCAATATTACAGTATGCATAAATATGAATCTAGTTTTTACTTTACCCAAGACATAACTCACAATCAATTACAAACATCTGTGTGTCCAAATATTAAGTGTTGAAAATCACCATTTATTTAAAGGTAAAAACCCAGCCATAAAACTTAAAATACATAACTCTCAATATTTCATGTCAAACTATGTCTCCAGCCTTAACTGTCTCTAGTCTATCTTATCCACACCATATTTCAGCCTCCGTGAATTGTACATCATTCCTAGAATGCATCATGCCTTGCTCAACTCATTTCTATCCTACTTTCAAGACCCCTCTAGCCTTGAATTAATAATTATTCTAGTATTAAAATATTTATTGAGTGCTTTCTATGTGCCAGACACTCTTAAAACTCTTCACATGTATAAACCCATTTAAAACTTACAATAACATTTTATCCTAACTTTAAAGATAAGGAAATTAAGGCTTAGAGAATTTTGAAACTAGCTCAGGGTTACACAGCTAGTAAGAAGGAAGCAGGAGTATAAACCCAGACTTGTATGACTCCAGAGCATGCACTTTTAAATACTACATTTCTTTTTCTTAAATTTTTGTTAGATGTTAGAATTACCCAAGGAATTTTCGAGAATCTCCATACAAGTCAAATATTAGAATTTCTGGGAGTATGACTCAGTTAACATCTCCTAAAATCCCATAGATAATACCAATTTGCAGCCAAATTTGAGAATCAATCAGTGCACTACCGTACATTTTTTCAGTTCAAATGAATTTGGTATTGGTCAATGAGAGGTCAAGGAAGTGGCCAAAATAAATTTTATCATACTGGAATTTAGCATTTACCAAATGATTACTGATTATACTATGTAGAGTGGGCATCAGGGAGATAGAAATTGATATCTCAAAACAGCCTCAAACCCAAGCACCAGGCAACTGTTGGGTAATTGAATATCAAAAGTCTACTATTAGAGCAATAATAAAACATGCCTCACTTTGTTATTGTGGTTGGCTGATTCTGTCTAAGTTACTGTTCCCTAGGCATTGCAGAATACCATAAAGTAAATAAGAGACATTACAAAATTGCTTTGTAAGTATAAGTACAGAACATAATACTGTTATATTGTTAAGTACAACCACTGAACACCGCATGCTATTAATAACCTTTGAGGGATAGGGTGGAATATGGACTCATGTTCATGTCAGAGAAATTTACATTCACCTATCAATAGTTATTGAGGAACATAGCATTTGTGTATCAGGTGAGAACACTATTCTTTCAAATCTAGTGTCCTGTCTCCAAGAATAGCCTATGCCCAGTGATTCAGCAGAAATCAACACGCAGCCACCCCCACTGTCATATACATACTATGTTTCTAGTAACTTGCTTAGAATAGAATTCTTTCTGGTCCCAGTAGGAAATCAGCTTTAGGATTAGAAATAATGAAATTCGATTAACTCCCTAAATTGGTTTGTATATTTACAAATACTAATGCATCTAAACTCTGCCTGTGTGTAACCGCTGATCAAATTCTGAGCTACATAGGTTTGCTTAATATTACTAGTATTCAACCAAGACGGCACTTTATAAAATCACAGGTAAGGAGATACTTTTCTTATAGAGAGTAAAATTGCTTTTGAAGAATTTTTTTGATTGTTGTTTTGTTTTGTGAAAAAAAAACATATATTTATGTTCAATAGAACACTTAAATGCACTTTATCAATATTCATTTAATATTCTGTTTTCCAACTGGAGAATGTATCATCCGTCAGGCTAGGGTAGGCTATGTTGCAGTAATAAATATGGTAGTTTAAAACAATAATTTCTCTTTTATTATTATTATTATTATTATTATTATTATTATACTTTAAGTTTTAGGGTACATGTGCACAATGTGCAGGTTAGTTACATATGTATACATGTGCCATGCTGGTGCGCTGCACCCACTAACTCGTCATCTCGCATTAGGTATATCTCCCAAATAATTTATTTCTCAAACACACTACCAGCCATTGGAGGTCTGCACTGCAGTCGTCAAGTTATTGTAGTCCACGAGGATTTGAGCTGATGGAGGGGCTTCTGAAAGGTGCTGGTAGCCATATAAAAAGGAAAGAAACTATAAAAAGGATAGTTAACCACTCCCTGGCTTTTAAGTTTCCTCCCAGAAGTCAATTTCTGTTTCCATGTCTTTGGCCAAAGGAAGCAAGAAAATACAAACGTTCCATGTGTCCAAAAAAGAGAATCAGCAAAAAACTGATAAACACAACTGATGTCTGCCATAATGTGCCCTTCTGATTACCAAATATTTGGTTTGTTCTCATTCTTCCACGCGAAACATATTTAACCCTATCCAAGAGAAAAAAGCCAAAACTTTCAAGATTACAACATCAAGTTCAAAGCCTATGATCTCAAGATATTACACAGTGGTTTCTTCATCATTCATCATCACTCCACTCAGAAAGGAGAAAGTGGAGAACACAGAAGAGATGTTGGTCCATGGCAAGTCTAAAGTTCTGGACAGATACTGTGAGACTTGCTATCCCAGAGGTGAGGAATATTCCTTGATTAGGCCTTGATTTCCTCCTTGTACCTTGTTCTCTGTAGTCCTTGGCTTTGTCTTTTGGAAGATTGTTTCTTTTCCATTATACTTTTTGGCCACATATAAAATGGGTATCCGGAAATATGTTCTCCTTGGGAGCTTAGCAGCTTTCTCAGCCTACTTCTTCCCCATGGACAATAACTGTTATTGTCTGCAAAAGCTGCTAATTCCAAAGATCATGTTAAGTCTTAAACTTTTGTAGGCTTGTGATTTATTTGTAAGTGCAAAATTTTTAAAAACTTAGTAAGCTTCTTATCTGTTTTATTTCAGTAATTTTCACGTACCAAAAACTATACCTATAGCTCTTTTCTGACGGAAGTTCTATATTTGCTATTTTGCTTTGGTTTCTTGACACTCACCGCAATTCTTGTCTTTATTGCTGGCACCTTTTGAATATCAGTCTCCGGGAGATCCACAACTTAAATCTCTTTTCTCCTAGACTTTTTGTCTGATTGAAAGATTGAAAGTACTCTCTAGGTGTCAAGTTGATCCATCTAATGGTTTTAATCGTAGGTATCCCTTGCGACAATTATACTAATTTCCCATTTTTATCTTTTACTGTTTGAATAGGAAGCAATCATACAAGTCCCTGAGGTTTTTTTTTTTTTCACTGTTTTATTCCCTTTGTTCCTGCTTGTAAATATACCACACCTTTCAGAAAAACATAGTCTTTCTTTCAATGCCTTGCCAAACACACCCAATAGCAACAAATACATGCTAGTCAGTTCCACATATTTTAGGTTTTGTTAGTACAACACCCAAAATTCTAGGTGCCAATTCTTACGTCAGTCAGGGTAGGATAGGTTATGCTACAGTAACAAATACTCCCAGATCTCAGTGGCTAAAACAAAGAGAAAGGGGACTTTTTTCCTTTGCATGTTACATGGCCATTGCAAATTATCAGGGATAGCCCATCCATTGCTGTCATTCAGGGTCCCAAGAAGATGAAACAATCACTATCTCAGAAGTTGCTGGCCACCATGCAAGGCTTAAAGAGACAGCAGGCTCAATTTTATATCAGCTTTTAAAGCATCCACTCAGAAGTAATATGTATCACATAGGCCACTGCAAGCCACATGACCACACCTCACTTCAAGAGGGTTCGGAATGAAACCTTACCATATGCCCAGAAAGATAACTGGATATACTTTAAATAAACAGCACTGAAATCACAGGAAATAATTTGAATACAAAGACTTAGTCACTTAATAAGTGATAAAGTAACCCAGCAAATCGAAGAAAGAAATTTCTTTCCTATCATCACTAACTTATACACAGAGAGTTCTTAGATTATAAGCATTACACAAAACCAAGAAAATGTAAAGGAACAGCCTCCTAAACAGCTTCCGCTCAAAGGAGGTAAATCAAATCAATATTCCATTTTAACAAAAATATTTTCTTCATTCTCACATCTGCTAATTACCAAAGGAGAGAGTTTACTCTGAAAAAGTTTATCAGATGAAATGATTTTGAGTTTAGATATTTTTTTCTTATATTAGTTCCAAATATTCTATCTCAGCAGGCTCTATAGCCTCCTGAAATAATGTAAGCTAAAGAAAAAAAATTGAAGATGGGTTTAGCACAGAAGAGAAATTAGTGCTTCGCTTAGGCATAACCTTGGGCAAGTCACTTATTACTTGCTAAGCTTTCCTATTCATAAACGTTTGACACCCACATATACAGCAGGGATGCTGGAAGGGTTAGTGAGATAACATTTGAGAAGTGCCCTGAACTCCTAAACACCAAGTGTTAGAGCCAATATGAGAGATCATTTTTTCGAATAAGACTCAATAAATTAATCTCTTGTTCCTCTACTAAAAATATTAACAGGAGCTACAAAATGCCACAGTTTAGCAGAATTAGCGGATTGTTTCTTAACATACCTCAACCACATAATCAGTACAATTATGTTCCATTATCCAGTCTTTCCTCAAGCTGTTCAGTACCTAAAAGCTCTTCAAGCTTTACTATTCAAAAGCTGAATATGGGCCATCAATTTTTCCTTCTGTGCTGCTTCCAGTTACATCAGTCTGAAGAGATCTTCAAAGAAATAGTTATTCACATGACACTCATTCTCATCAATAACTTATTGCCACGTATAGTCTGCAAGGCCAACTGGACTGTGTTTATAGGACTCCAAACAAAAGGGGACAAGAGAAGGGAGATGTGCCACAGAACTTCATAAGGAGTATCAATGCCCATCTGGCTTCACCTTAAATTTTCATCCCTCAGTTTCATTGCCCACTCACTATATTCTCCTTGGTCCCTTTTTTAATGCTTCATTCTGTCACACTTGCCTTAGCGCCTGGAGTAACTATCTAATTAAGATCTTATTCATTAATCATACACCAATGTATTCACAACTGCAATTCTTTTTTTGTTTAAAAAGTAATTTTTTCCTCAAGCTGTTAAGATTAAATTAGGGAAAATTTTACAATTTCATGTGATTACTCAAACTCTGAACCTTCTAATACCAGGTATAATAGAAATTCTTATTATGTGATTTGGTTATGGAATATGGTATGTGGCTAACCAATCATCCATCGCAATATTAATATATAATATCTAACAATGTGTTACCAATGTAGAAAGACTAAAAATATGACCAAATGTTTTTCACGTCAAAATTAATAATATAATTTTTTTCATTGAAATGTACTTTATAATGAATCTCAAGGTTATCTTTATGAAGCTATCACTACATCATAGATGGACACGGCAGATCAATTTTGTTAGTGGCTCCAATTAATGTATTTCCTATATCAATATGTTTTTCTTGTAATTTTCTAGTCTCCTCCTACTCTGGCTCCGAGTAAAGCCATGTGACTTACCTTGACCAATTAAACAGTAATGAACTTGACACTAGCAGAGGCTTGAAAAAGTACTTGCACGTTTTTGCTTCCTCTTGCTCTTCTGCCTTCACTATGTGAATGGTTCGAGGTTAGCCTGCTGGGGGATGGGACATGTGGAGCAGAGCAGAGTCAAATCAATTTTCCCAGCTAAGGCCTCAGACATGTTAGAGAACGTATCACCTAGCTGACCTGGCAGAAGACAGTCTTATCAATGCCAGTTCAAATCAGCAGATCTACCAGTCAACACACAGATACTTGAGTAAAAATAAATATTTACTATTGTATGCCACATAGGCTTTGAGGTTGTTTGTTACACAGCATTTTTGTTGCAATAGATATCTAATACATTGAAGTATTGTTTAACAGAGATTTGAGGTTAACAGAATGCCAGACAATAGAGTTCACAATGCCCCAAATTAGTCTTGAAATCTGTCATTACAAAATTCTCCTGTGCCGTTACATGGTAACACATTATGAAACTTCTGGGGAAAAAATATTAATTTAGAATGTTCTTTAAATGACATTTTACCATATTGAGCAGACAAACATTGCTTCAGAAATCATTTAACTCCCTTCTTTTTTTTCTCCTAAACAAATAGAAATATGTGCAGCCAGGAAGACAATTTGAAAGAATGGAAAGAATCTTAAGGCAAATTGTTCAAAATTAAATGCTGATGGTAGCTATACCTCCAAACCATTGTACTTCAGCTGAGAACCTGCACCACGGATCTGGCCAGAAATGAGAACGGCTGTAAAGTGGTTCCTAGGAAACTTCTCACAGCCTTCCTGAGACTGAAGAGCATATGCACTGCCCATTTCAGAGATGGTGACTATACTCTATCTCTTACTGGAGCTTCTTACACAACACGATTCCACACAGTGCTCAGAATCATTGTCTATCAGAAGCTCTAAATAAAACATTCCAACACCAAATTACCAAACATTCAATGGTTATCCATGGAGTGCAAGTTACCACACAAGTTTAGCATCCTGCCCAACCACATTAATGACTTGAATTTGGTAGTAGCCAACTTTTCTTAGACTTTGAACTGTAAATGTCTTTAAACTTGAGTTGTTACCTTGGAAATTTAGGTGTCTCAAATATCTTCTTAACCAGGAGTATAATGATTTGGAAGTTTATTTCTTTTGAAAGTAAGATAAATTATGTAATTGCTCTGTCATTCTCATCCACATGGTAATGAAGCCCCCACTCAAGAATCTCAAAAGTCCCCTCTACTCACTGGCTCTACTGACAATCTTATATTAAAGTTTATTCTCCTCTGAACAATTCACTGATATAAGCTTACTTATCCCTGTGAAGAAGTCAGTATTACTACCTTTACTTTATATTCTGAGGAACCAAGGCCAAAATTATAAAGTACTTCTTACCCCTGAAATGAAGTAAAAGCAACACCAAGAAAGACATTTGGACCTTGCAACTCCCAGCCATGAACAACATGATCTTCACTGATGAGAAAACAGTACAATAAATAATACGAATATGCCATTCTCAAATGGAAAGAAAGCATTATTTCTGTACTAGAGGTACACACCTGATAAACAATTGTGATCAGCCCCCCAGTTGATTACTTCTACAATTTTTAATAAAACATATTTTTTTCCTGCTCCTCTCTTCTTTCCCTGTTTCTCCTGTAACCAGCTCTTTCTCTAAAAGTATCAGATAGTAATAAGAGTTCCAACTGTAATTCAGAACTTTAGATAAGGAAATTAATTACTGAAGAATCTACTCAAATGGGTCCCACCACTTCATTTCAAGCTTTGGAAAGAAATACTCAAAAGACTATGGAGAAACTGTGTAAGAATTTTACTCTAAAGATTAACTGCCTAAACTTCACTGATTCTGGATATCTTAAATCATTTTTGAGATAATTTAGAGATTTAGGGATAAATCAAATCATTTTAAAGAATAATGTGAATTACATAATACACAAATTTTGAATATGTAAATGAACATGCTTTCTTTTTGGGAAAAGTTAACGCATAAAATAAAGATGAAAAGTGAAGAAGAACAATATTTAAGGAACTTTTCATGTATGCCCATATGAATTCATCACATGTTTGTAAGGCGCTGTGATTTTACTGTTCTTACCAAAAAAGTTTTATATATGCTCATTTTAAAATTAAACCATTTGATTATGTTTTAGATGCTCTTTCAATATGGCATCTTCTTTTGGGGAAAGATTTGACATATAACATGCAACTCTAACTTTTATCAATATATCCCAAGAAAAATTGCCTGTCACGTGCTGATGGTGATTGTATTTTATTTTCCAAATAGCATTCTTCTACTATAATGGAAAACATAGGTACTACTGTGCTTCGAATTTTCTTTGTGGTTCATTTGATGTAGAGATATGTTTTATTAATTTTTAATTTTTGTGAGTACATAGTGGGTATATATATTTATGGATTACATGGATATTTTGATACAGGCATGCAATGTGTAATAATCACATCACGGTAAATGGGATATCTATCTCCTCAAACATTTATCTTTTGTGTTATAAACAATCTATTGTGTTGAGTGAAATAAGCCAGGCACAGGAAGACAAACTTCACATGTTCTCACTTATTTGTGGGAGCTAAAAATCAAAACAATTGAACTCATGAAGATACAGAGTGGAAGGATGGTTACCAGAGGCTGGGAAGATAAGCTCTAATTCTTAACAATCTTCAAATACAACTCAAGCTTTCCAGCCTCATCAGGGGTTTGCATTCCAAACCTGCCATGTCTTGGAGCATCCCCAAACCTATCACAATTTCACGAGTGATTTGTCCTACTGATAAGTTCCCCCTGATTAGAACAATCCACAGTGGAGTAATTTGGGAAGTAGATGCTTGGTCTAATTATTTGGAATACATTTTTTGCTTAATAGCAATAGGAGCATTGGAGCTTCTTGAAGGTTTTTATGATTAAGATCAATTCAGAAATCATAATTTGTGCCCCTTCCCCCAACAACTGGAACACAGCCCAGCCACTCCCAAAACCAGGCTTTCTAAAGACACAACATGCATTTTGATTTTGTTTTTCAGAGCATGTTCCCAATTTTCACTTTCAATAGGAATATTTTTAGAGATCATTGAAAGCAAAATGTCTTGAAAATGTCTTCAAAACTTCTCTAAGTTTCTTTCCAAATGTCATGATTTTTGGAAAAGACCACACCAAGTGGTAAAGAGATGGACAAGACTGCAAACACTTCTAAAATCTCTTTGGAGATATTCCATGTACCGCATTATATATGAACTGAGAAATGAAACATCTGTGACTAATACAAAATTGAGTCTGTCTTAAATTATAATTAACAGCAATGAGAAAATGTTGCCTGTTCACTTCTTCAGAGAATCAAGTCATCTTTTTACCATTAAAAAGCTTGAGTCAATGATTATTATTTGTGTAATTGCTCTGCCCAGTGCTTTTCCAAATTGCAAGTCAAGACTCACAACAGAATAAGAACAATGAGGACTCTTACCACAGTTTAATAAGGTCCTCAAAAATTAGTTTTCAGAAGACTTTAAGCCCTCTGCAATATTTAATGTGTAAGACCTCTTTTTGGCCCCACATCAAATATTCATACCACCTTTTTCTTTGCACCAAATAGCATGTTGGTAGAACTTAAGCTTTTAGCTTTAGAAAATATATAGTACTAATTTTCTCCTGAAAAAAATTTCCAAGAGAATATAACAAAGGAGAAGAGAATAAATTAAGTTTCTTTGGGGACTATGCTGAAGCCTCTAGATTGTGCTCATGGAAGAGAACGTGTACCCCTAGTACATCAGTACTTTATCACAGATACGGCACCTGACACCCAAGGCCTCCCAAGACTACTTCCATTCCCGCAGCTCTGATACAGACCCTTTACTTGAAACAATCTAGTCTACATCTGTCCCGCAAACATCCCTTGCATCTTAGGGCCCATCATTACTCCTTTCTAGCTTTATAGTTATAATTATTCCTCAACCTAGTTCCAGTCTCACGTTCCAGTCTGAAGGTTCTCTAACAATTGACAATCTTGCTCTTCCCTGTGAATTCCTATAGCAGCCCTCTGGTCTCACCTGCATTCATTTGGCCAGTAGTGCCTTGTGCTATTGGTGACCTTCTTAAATGGGTGGGTGCCACAGGGCTACAACTCAACGGAAAGCTACTCAAAGGCAGGGTATTAGCCTATTCTTTATTAATAAAGACAGCAATTCCTTGCAACTGTAAAAAAAAAAAAAACACTTTGAAAAACCATAAAACTAATTTTTGAATTTCAAATCCCTTACGTACTCGTTTATATTTGAGTTTCAAAATAATCCTGTAAGATAGGCCAGTACAGTCTTTTAATATTCACATTGTACAGATATGGGAAATGGGGTACAGAAATATTTAGTGATAAGCTAATGGTACCCTGAGATTAGAAACTAGGTCTAGTGTTCTTTTTGCTACCAATAGTTCCACATTTTTCATATGACAATGTCTTTCAAATATTTAAAAATTCAAGGGCACCAAAAATGATCGTGGTTGCACTGAATTTATTGTCTACCTAACCTCTAGTACCTACCTTCTAACTTTGAAGACCCTTCTGATATCCTACCAAGTTTGCTCTGCCTGTCGTACCTCTTCCAACCCCCAAGCCCTCACAATACTCAGTCTCCCAGCTCTGGTTCTTCTTGGCAGACCCTCTCCCACTGACACCTAGGACTCTTGTAATATAAATCTTAGCTTCACTTCAAGGAACAACCTCCTTCTCAATGTCCACCTACATCTTGACATTCTGGACTAATGTGTTGCCTGTCCCTGGGAAAAGGGATTCCTGTAATAGATTGTAAAACAGCTGATTCTCTGTGTATCAGGCATCAGAATATATAGAGCAATATATTAGAAACTGGGGTCCTCAAAGAGTTTACCAGTTTCAAAGAACACAGATACCTGTGAGGCAACTTTAATTTAAAATGAGATTAATATAATCATAAACAATTAATGCTTTGACACTTTCTGTCTGTTCTCCATGTTTACTTTAATGACTTTCTTTTTTAGCTCTATTGCTTCCTCTGCTCTTTTAAAGGTTTCATTTGACCTGGGTCTTGAAGCATATGAAAAATGTTCATAGGCATGAATGGGGCAAAGGCTAAGAAGCATAAGGAGAAATGTGCTCTGGTTTAGGGATTAAGGTCTGGAGTCAGGGAGAACTGAGTTCTGATGCTGGCACTAACTAGTGTGTCTTTTAGCAAGTTGCTTAACCTATTTAAACCTAAGTTTCTTTATGTATATAATGGGCATAATACAATCACTTCTCTTATTATTGTGATTGTTAAGTAAGACACAGAATCTAAAGGATGTAACACATATTTAATAACCAATATATGTTGGATGATGAGTACATAGATCTGACTAGAGTACAGGTAAATAACTAACTTAAGGAGCCAGACACTATGGACACCTTTGAGATAAGTGGAATGGGAAAAAGATACCTCTCTAGTAAATTGGTCTCTTTGAAGTTTTTTTCCAGTTGGTGTCAGCACCAGAGAGTAAGGAATCCTTAAAAGTTGGTACTAGAACTCAGTCTCATCCACACTGAAGAAAGCAAAGGAAAAAAGTATACCAGGAGTCAAATGTTCTGTCATCCTTGCACTTCAAGCATGAGATAATTTGTGTGACAGTGCTTTGAATACTATCAGGTATAACGCAGTGGCCAATGATGTTTCTGAGGCCTGTGAGACAGATACAATATAGTCCTGTGCCAGTCTCCGTGGCATGAGCTAATTGACTGGCTGATTATTATCCAAATCAGGTTTACCTGATTTCAACTCTTTTCCCGTTAGTGCTCCCCTAAGATATTTATTCTTTCCAATATATCAGATTTAAAATATCAACTCTGGCGCCAAGTATTAAGATATTCACATTAAAATCACTGGCTTAAAGTTTAATTGTATTGATTTGATTTTTAGAGGCAGCACTCACAAAAAATATTAGCTATGCTACGCTGCAATGCAACATTGACTCAAATAGGTATTGAACATAAAACCTACCCTGCAATAATGCAGTCCGTAAACCCACAGAGGCAAAGACAAGCATAATCTAGGCTGATTCTCACCTCATCCTCTGCTGATTCTGTCTCTCTTTCACTATGTCTGTAGTCGTCTGTTAAAGGGCCCATAGGCAATGTAGGGTGGGAGGGAGGGTGCTGTGTAAACTGAGGAACTGAGAAATCAATCCAGATAGGAAGGCAACATCAACTTTTGACCAGGTTGTCAGAGGAAGGTAGAAGTAATGGAAAGTATGCAGGTCTAGGAAACAAACAAAAACAAATATGTTTGTATATACACTATATGTCGAAGTTTTGGTCAGTGGCATTAACTCAGCTGCATAATTACAAGAAAATCACTTATCTGTGTCTCGAATTTTGACAACCAAAAAATGGAGATAATCTGCAAAGTTGACAGAACTAAATTTGGGAGCCACATAGAACAAAGTTTAAACCTTGGATCCTCTGCTTGCTGACTGTAGAAGCCTGGACAAATCGCACTACATTAGAACTGATATTTCCTCCTGAAATTCAGGGAAATAATTTTCATCTCAACAGGGCTGTAGCAAGAATTAAATGAGATAATGTGGTAAAGGCATTATACAGAAGATATTCGATACATGGGGTTTTTTTTGCTTCCTATTTTAAAGGGCTGTTACAGGAATTCAATTGCAGTAAAAATAAATATATTTGAAAAAAATGTTGATGATCTATGCAAGTGTAAAGCACTATTATTATGATTATTATCCTTCAATTCAATTTTTTCACTCTTATCCAGATACTGGTGTTCTTTTAAAAAAAAATGGTTTGTGGATAAAAGACAAGCTGAGAGGAACAGAGTTTAAGAAAACTGAAGCAGATAGTGGAAAGCTAATCTTGCTTTATTGGTTTCCAGCTTTGTGGTATTTGGTAAGTCAGCAAATAAAACCAATCAGTTCCAATTAACTTTTCTGAAAGTAAAGAACCAAAAATAAAAGAGCAAGTTATATGCGTATTTTTTAAAACCTTCTCAGTGCTGAAAAAGCCACAGAAATTTGTATAGTTAAAAAAATACATGCAGTGACAGTACTAACAAAATGCTAATTGCTACCTGAAACAACACTCATAAGATACACCAGTGACTGGGAAAGGGCAAGGTCCCTGCGTTTCTGTGGGTATTACTAATGGTTTACCCATCCAGATGCTATTTGCAAGGATACCCGAAGGAGTGCTGCTGTGTGGTTACCAAGAAAAAAAGCAGATTTCCAAGGGCTGCACCCTAAATTCAGCAATAATGTCACCTCCAAAAATAGCAACAAAAAAGAAAGGACTTAAATCTACTCATCGTATGAAGCTATCAATTAATAAAGCTGACATATCAGCAGCTACCAGAAATTGCCTCAATGCCACTGGTGGAATGACTATTCTTAGAAAGACACACACATAAAGGGAAAACCCACAACTGGACACAACCCTGAAAGTGTAGGGAGATAGGCTGGAAGTCAGGACACTCAATTTAACTGCAGAAGAGACTTCTCAAGGTTCAAGGTTTAAGACACAATTAATCCATTCCTTATTTAAAAAAAAAAATCACTCCTTCTCTATGTGCCTTTAAAACCAGAATTCTCCAGGACTGATCTCCTAGAAGCTTAGTTTCACAAGCAGCTCCTCAGAGTCCTGCTCACTGTCATGGAACTTCATGCTTTCCTATAAAGCATAGATGGAATTAGCACATGTCTAGCTTTTAAAAGTGTTAAAATATAGGAAACATGTAAAATAGTCAATTTAAGCTTAACATCCAAACAATTTCCCCTTTCTGTCGGCTTACCCCATCAATTTCTTCTCTTCACCCACAGTTTCTCTTAGTTTGCTGAGCGACCCGTGTCTTAAAATCCAAACATATAGACTAGTGTGCCTGTTTTAATACCCACATGTCTCAAACAGGAATACCTCACATATGTTAATGAACCTGACAATTTCTTGTCTAATAATTGTAGCTTAGTTGGATTCCAAATTGCTGTTATAATTAATAAACAAGAGCTTACTAGCTGAAAAGGGGAAAAATAGAATTGGTGAGCTTCTGCTGCACTACTGTATATTATAATTCTCTTCACTATGGAGATTTTCATCTCTTTGAAATTTGGGAAAGGGGTAAGATACATGCTAATTTTTTGAAGTTCACACCTTCTAGCAAAACCATCCAAATCATTTTGGTGTGCAGAGATTTTATTTCTAATCTTTCTGTGCAAAATGCTTTGTTAAATCCTGATGACAACTTTTATGCATAATGCATAAAATAAACTTTGCCAAAATCTGAGGCACTCTTATAAGCATGTAAACCCCTTTAGAAGCAAAATGACACATTACAGGGTATGTAGTTGCAGTACACTTGGAAAACTACACTGCAAGGCTGACGGAAAGCATTGTGCTCCATGTCATTAACTTCCAAATATCTAATATGTGTAGTTACCTTGGTTTACTTGCATTCAAAATTGCATGCTATTTCTTATGAGATTCTTCATATATTGATGCCTAGTTTATGTAGTACATAAATTCAGTTCTGTCTTCAACACTTCTGGGAATCTTCACACTTTAAAAAGACCAGATACTTATTTTATATAACTGAGAAAATCTTGTCACTGACCAAAAAAATAATTTTAAAATGTTTTTTTGTGTATATAAATTAGTATTTCTATACATGTGCCTATCATTTGATAAATCATATAGGTAACCCCAGTTCAAATCTTATGACTGTTTTTGCTTAGTTAAAACCATAAAAATAGAGACCAGAAAGGAATAAGACTTAGAATTCAAAAGTAGGTGCTATAAATCCTGCAAGAGCCAAATAACTAAATAAATAAATATCAGAATAATAACAATGTATCACTAGCCAGTGTCACCAAGATGATTTGTTTTACTCCTCTAATCTTCACCGTATCTAAGCTGACTATAATAAATGAATAATTGCTTTGCATACAGAGCAGTTAATTGAAAAACCGCACCAAGTATAAAACCAAGAAATCATAACACAAAATACAAGGTTTCATCAGTGTTTAGGAACTTGTCTTTGTCAATATTTTTAAGGTTCAGCATAAATGATACTGTTTGCTATCATATATCATAGACCATCATGAATTATGTTAGATGTCCCATGAATATTAATGGTCTTAAGTTATAAGATATTTCATCAACACACATCCAGGTGTAAAATTCTGATGGAGTTTGGCTTCCTCATGAAAGAAAATGGTGCGATCTAAGTGAGCTTTATCTTGAAGGCCAAGTTTCTCAGGGCAGGCCCTATTCAGAAGGCGTGTGCCAATTTGACAAAGCGTGGGCATTCCCTTGAATGCGGAAGGTGTGGCCTCTAGCTCATAGGCAGATTGTTTTTCAAAGTTCCCCTCTGGACATTCATTTACCATTGTGTGTACAAAACATTTCAAATCCTAAGAGGGGGGTGTATATTAGAATGCAGAAACAAAAACTGCATTGTTGATTTCAAACAGTGTTTTCCTGGGAGAGCACACATTTGTGTAGCCATCCCACAGCGGACAAAATAATTCCAAAAATTAGTTGAATGAAAACAAGGGCACAAAGATGAGTGGTTAATTATTTGGGCCAGTGAAAAATGTCCTTTCTGGAAAATCTTTCAAAACCTATAGCACTTGAATTTGCATGAAAGTTGTATTCTATGAATATTTCTTTATTGAAAATAAAGCACTTCAGGCTCAGTTCAATAATAACAGCTTACAGGAGGGTAATTGAAGTTATCCAATTCTCTTCCCATTGAAAATGACCTACAGTATATACACACAGAGATGCAGGAAAAAAAAAAAATCTGTTGTGCAATTTTATTGAGACTGAAGTAAAAAGGAATTGGGGTTAGGCACTGTGTGAGCATTTAACGCACACCAAATGATGATATGGTCGGGAAAAATTATCCCTTTTTCTTTACGTTCCTTTTCCAAATTCTCATCTTGTTCCACCCCCTGCTGAGCTCCTATTGACTTCAAAGAGAGGTCCATGGGGGTCCTGAGCAAGATGAGAATTTGGCCCTGCATGCATAATTTTTGTGCTCCCTTATTCATAACATACACAATAAGCACGGGATTTGAAAAGACTCTAACAGAGGCTGATAATGGCTCCTGCACGATCACGTTATCTTCTTAGTATACTGAACGGTATCACCAATTGTACCAGTGGAAACACTGAAAACTCTGAGGAAAAGGCCATGCCAAGTCTTTATTATTATTCCCATCTATCATTATTACTCATGCCAATAATAACAATATTTATGTAGTATTAGAATCACAATCTTATTACTGTAACTTTTATAAGACCACAGGCATATCTGAATCTTTGTAATCAGGAGGCCATACAGAAAATTCTAAAATCTTCTCCCAGGAAATCTCACCATCTCAAGGTACAAGAAGACATCATGTGGACCAGCACACCACAGCAATAACACGAAATTACAGTGGACAATGGTGAAGAAATAATAGGTGGGTAAAGCTACTTTTTAGAATACTGGTAGGGAAGACAAAGTCACTCTATTCCAGGACTGCAAATGACACAGAGGCTACTAGATGGAAAGTTAAGGAGAGATAATGCTGGGGTGGGGCTAGGGGTTGAACTAGCAAACTATTCTAGCATTGTGAAAGAATAATATGTTGTTGGAGGGAGTTAACAATGTTAGCTAACAACATAATGGAATCTGACCATTTTGAGAAGCAAGAAAATATATCATAACATTTGGTTGATTATTCACAAATGGCAACATTCAGTCACGTTCAAACAAATGAGAGCAGGTAAAGATAAATAAGTTTCCCTAGTAGGCATTTTGGTCCATCATTATTTCTTCCTATAAAGTTTTTACCTATATATGTGGTGAATCTAATATTGCCTTATTATCACTGTCCTAATGAATAATTCTTCCCAAACCATGATGCCTTGCTGTAACCTATCCTGTACTATGACAGACAGACAAGACTGTGAAATAGCTGAGCAACTCATTTACTTACATAATTTTTAGATATTCATCATTTTCAACACTTATTGATATTCAGGATCTTTAAAAGCAACTGGTGTCTCATTCCACATAAGGTGCATTTGTAACTTAGATGGGCAGCAAGTGCTATCCTCTATTTGTAGATAGATAATGCCTGCAATGTACAGGAGGTAGTCAACAAAAGTTTTAAAATGATATCACATCTATGAAGCACATTATGTTTTCTTTAAAAAGCAGCTTCACATGTATTATTTTTATTTAATCTTCTCAACAATATTATGGGTCAGTAGAAAAGAAAATAGAACCTTGATTACCAAGGAACCTTCCAACAGACCTCTTTGCCCTAACAGATATGCCACTTAATTAAGAATTAGACATATTTCTTCATTTGTCACTGACTTTACTTTCCTGGATATGTTGCATTATCCCCAGCATGTGACCTTTCTCTCAGCTTTTAGCATTACTATTATCACGTATATACACAAAAGGAAAAAAAAAAATAACAGTCACTATTGTAGGTGTTGAGTCCAGTAGTATGCATACCTCACTTTGACTTCTTTGAGATGAACATTATGTAGACACAGTGTTATCTTTTGTTCTAGTTATATGGTTCAATAGTGCCTGCTTCTGAGTACTCAATAGGGAAAATGAGGTTTGCTCTCTACCCTCTTGTTTTTCTTTCTTTGGTTTACTATTTAAAATGAAATCCTTCAACTTGTGGCTCTCTGTGCCCCAGCACCTAAGTACTTAGTACATAATCAGCCACTGATAAGTTCATTGTAAAATGAATCAACCAATGAATGGAGGATGCATTTATTGTGTGTAGAAACACCCTTTAAAACAATTACTTGAGTCATCTGCATTTAAGAGTTTACTCTCAACTTGAAGCCAATTTAAAATGTTAGGATCTATGATTGTGTGTGTGTGTGTGTGTGTGTGTGTGTGCCTGGGACACCACTGTCGGCATTTAAAGCTGGACCCAACAAGGAGAATTTAAGACATAGACACAGAATTATAACCCAGGATTTTCCCTGGTCT
Source organism: Gorilla gorilla gorilla (assembly GCF_029281585.2). NCBI lineage: Eukaryota > Metazoa > Chordata > Mammalia > Primates > Hominidae > Gorilla > Gorilla gorilla. The sequence goes on along the minus strand of NC_073224.2, from coordinate 151,695,834 downwards.
GCCAGGAAAGAAGCTCCATTTCGGAGGCCTTTTCTACTTGTCTTTCTGTTGTGGAACCCACAGCAAAACACAACACACAGGCGAACATCACATGTAAATGGATAAAGCACGTGGCATGCAACTGTCTCACATTCTCACAGCCTTAAGTAGTAGAAGATTATCCCTTTAACGAGGATAATTTTATTTTTCACTAGATATCTATCAAAGGAAAGATTACCACACAGCAGCTGAACACTGGAACCTACATAATGTATTGCACATTTTAATCATGTTGGATAAAACACTCTTTCTATGGATATCAATTATACTAATGACTCATATAATACTCTCATGTGCCTACGGGATATGTATTGTCACCTCTCTTTTGTCATAAAAATAGTTAGTAGCTCTGGATCCACACTGAAGTAGTTGCTTTCATTTTTATATAATGAATGAGTAACACTGTAAAAAAAGACATTTTATCCCATATTAGTTTAACAGAGTGAAGAGATTTCACATATGACAGTACTAAATATACTCTTAAGCTGCTAATAAAGCCAAAGCCTGCAGGGAAAAATTCAAATGATGAGCAATGCCAGAAGTTTGTATTTCTGAAACTAAAGCAAAAGTGTTCCACTTAGGTATAACTTCTAAATATCTTAAAAAGGAACAGGGATTTCTTTTTTCTTTTTTTTTTTTTTTTTTTTTTGTTGTTGTTGTTGTTGTTATTGTTGAGACAGAGTCTCATTCTGTCACCCAGGCTGGAGTGCAGTGGCGTGATCTCGGCTTACTGCAACCTCTGCCTCCTAGGTTCAAGTGATTATCCTGCCTTAGCCTCCCGAGTAGCTGAGACTACAGGCATGCGCCACCATGCCTGGCTAACTTTTGTATTTTTTTTAGTAGAGATGGGGTTTCACCATATTGGACAGGCTGTTCTCAAACTCCTGACCTCAGGTGATCTGCCCACCTTGGCCTCCCAAAGTGCTGGGATTACAGGTGTGAGCCACCGAGCCCAGCCTAGGAATAGGGATTTCTAATAATTTCATTTCCAATAAATCTCCCTAGTCAATTTGGAATCATTTTATTTGCAATAAATCTCCTCAGTCAGCCTAAGCGATGAGCACATTTTTTTTCTCTTTTCCCAGAGTGCAATGTTATGGAGGAAACGTCTTTGAATGCGTCCTTAAAATTAATCACGACAGCAGAAGGTATGATTCATAGCCAAACTACTGCATGCTTCCTTTTTGTCAACAGAACAAGAATTTCTGCTAGAATGGTTGAAGATTATTCACCTATAAATGAAGACGTGACCAAATCCTCAGGTGGTGTTCTAGAAATGCAGCAACAGAGGGCCCATCAGTGCCCCATTTTTCAGGGTACCTGCTAGCAAGGCTAGAGTTAAAGCTTTATGAGAATTTCCATTATAAACTTCTAGTTTCCAGGTTTAATAAATCAGTCATAAAAATGTGCTCAAAGCTGAAACTTGGCAAAGCAATTTAAAGAAAAGAAAAAAACTTCTGCCTGGTCATTTTTAAGTTACACAAGTATAAAAAGATAAAGCTAGGAGTCTCAGAAGCATTCCCCCCTACAAATAGTTTTGAAGGCACATGATTTTAATTACATAGAAAATCAGTCAAGTGATTGGTCCACGTAGAGTCAGAATATTTGGGGTGGTTGGAAGAAAAAGGTAAAAATAATGAAGTTATTTAAATTCCACCTAGAAGCTTTTAGATGTGCATTTTGAATACCATATCCTCTTCAGTTCACCAGAGTTTTTGAGAAAAAAAAAAAAAAGAGCACTGGATCATCGCCTGCTTCTTCTTTTGTTCACCTAAATATGATATCTCTCTGAAAAGATCTTGGAAAATTCTAATTTAAGTTCTGACATTTATAAGATGTGTATACACTTAATTATTTACGTAGCAAAAATGGAATTACCTATATTCATAGAAGTTTCTGGTTTCTCTGATTTATCTTTATAAAAATTGCTTCTATTCTTTTGTGGGTTAACTCATTTAAACAGTTCAATAGATCCATTTGAACACTAAATCTTCAAGTACATACTGAATGTTTCTTGAACTCTATTAATACAATCAAATAGAATATTTTTAGCTGGTCATGTGTCCTGTCCAAGTCTGATGGCCATGGGAAACATGGATGATTTTGCCTCAGCAGTCCAAACCTTAACTTAAACATGAGGACTAAGAAAACATTTTTAAGGCAAAAGTCATTGTAACTTAAATTTCTTCCCTTTCCCCCAAAATGGAGACCTAATTCCTTGGTATATACAGATTGATTTTTGACTATTTAGGATGTATCCTGGAGGTTCATGAAGTTCTTATTTTAAAATGTTTGCTCATGGCCGGGTGTGGTGGCTCACGCCTGTAATCCCAGCATTTTGGGAGGCCAAGGTGGGCAGATTGCTTGAGCACAGAAGTTCGAGAGAACAGCCTGGTCAACATGGCGAAACCCGTCTCTACCAAAAATACAAAAAAGTAGCTGGGCATCGTGGCATATGTCTATGGTCCCAGCTACTTACGGGGCTGAGGTTAGAGGATCACCTGAGCTTGGAAAGTTGAGTCTGCAGTGAGCCAAGATCACACCTCAGCACTCCAGCCTGGGTGACAGAATGGGACCCTGTCTCAAAAAAATAAATAATAAAATGTTTGCTCATGTTCATTCTGAAATTGGTATGTAGGAAGAATGACTTAGTGAGCAAGCCTAGCTACATGCTCAGAATCCTCATCCTAACTTAGCTGTTTTCTAATCATGTTTTTGAAACCAGTAATAACATCTTTGTTTTCTTTGTGCCCCTTAAAAGAAAGGTAACTGGTGTTGAAAGTGACATAGACTAAAAATCAATCACTATTTGTCATAAAACAAAGGAGCAATATAATATAGTGTTTCTTGTCTCTGAAATTATACTGCCTGGGTTCAAATCCCCGATTCATTCATTCAGTTTGTGTAACTCTGGTCAGATTATTTAATTACTCTAATAATGGTCAATTTACTCATCTGAAAAAAGAGCGAAAAAAATAAGAACATGTCCTCATAAGGTTTCTGTGAGAATTAAATGAGCTTCCGCACTTATCAGAGTGTCTGCCATAGTGTCCAGTATAATGTTAATATTGTAATTACCATCACCAGCATCATCAAGTTATAGACATGAAAATTAGAAATACTCGAGGATCTGAAGATAATCTTTTATACTTATGTAACAAATACTTATATTATTAAGTATTCATTGTATATTAAAAATATATTAAAGGATGTTATGGTTCATGTAGTCTTGTTCATATGATCTCTGACCTTAAAAATCTTTTACTAAAGATGAAAAACATAGGACGGGTGCAGTGGCTCACGCCTGTAATCCCAACACTTTGGGAGGCTGAGGCAGGTGGATCACCTGAGGTCAGGAGTTTGACACCAGCCTGGTCCAACATGGAAAAACCCCATCTCTACTAAAAACACAAAAATTATCTGGGCGTGGTGGTGCGCACCTGTAATCCCAGCTACTCGGGAGGCTGAGATGGGAGAATTGCTTGAACACAGGAGGCAGAGGTTGCAGTAAGCCGAGATCGTGCCACAGACTCTGGTTTGATTTTTGGCTTATCTAGTTACTGAACTAATGTAGATGAAGATAAAAATTACACTAGCAGCCTCAGTTCCTCAATTTTCACGGATATAAAATAGGTTATTCACCCAGCAATGTATTGATCCATTCTTGACTTCTTGGCTCCCTTGTGACCTTGGCCTCTGCATGGTCTATCCTACCTAATACTTAATGCCTTCAAGAATAATGACTCTATATACATATTCACTGTTCACCTCAAAGCTGCAACTCTTCTTCTTTCTTTCCTCTACTGGCTTAGTTCTCAGGATTCAACTTCCACATTCACTTCTCCTCCCTCATCCTTATCAGTTGCCCTATCTAACAGGGATCCTAACAGAACCCCAGCCCAATTATGGTGAAGTAGAGAGAGCTCCTACTTCTCTGTCTTTGCTTTTATGATCCTCCTCTGTATTAGTCTGTTTGCAGGCTGCTGATAAAGACATACCCTAGACTGGGCAATTTACAAAAGAAAGAGGTTTAATTGGACTTACAGTTCCACATGGCTGAGGGAGCCTCACAATCATGGCAGAAGGCAAGGAGGAGCAACTCATGTCTTACATGGATGGCAGCAGGCAAAGAGAGAGTGAGCTTATGTAGGAGAACTCCTCTTTATAAAACCATCAGATCTCATGAGACTTATTCACTATTATGAGAACAGTATGGAGGAAACTGCCCCCCACGATTCAATTATCTCCCACCAGGTCCCTCTCACAATATTTGGAAATTATGAGAGTACAATTCAAGATGAGATTTGGGTGGGGACACAGAGCCAAATCATATCATCCTCCTAGGACTGGAGTGTTGTTCCATACTTAGACCCATTATCTGAGTCCAGTACAAAATCTCTGGATAATTACCATCTCTTTCCAGCTGCTACATTTCTATTGCTTTGTCTGCAAGATATGGAATGTCTATTACTAGTCTTTTTCAGAATCATTATGACTAAGCCCTCTTGGTCATTTGCCTAGTCAACCTACAACACTTCCAGAGTCTGTCTCTGCAACTTCTTTCCCACCTGTACCTCTGGGAGCCCCAGATAACTCCCACCAAAGACATCCCAAGATTTTACAGCTCCCATCCTCTACGTCAAGTAATTTCTATTCCATCTCCATTTTTCAATTCCTTTTTGCTATTCATGCTCCCTCTCACTCAACCCATTCAAGACAAAACTTTCAAGTACAACTTGCCCTTCCTGCTATTCATGCTCCATCTCACTCAACCCATTCAAGTCAAAACTTTAAGCACAACTTGCCCTTTGTCAATGAAGCCAAAGGTTTCAGGTCCACCCATTAGTCACAGCAGGGATAGTTCAATTTACATTAGCTTAGTCTTTAAACATCTTTATCAATGACTTGGATAAAAATTTAGAAATCATATTCATCAAATTGGTATATGACACAAAGTTGGCAGGAATCACTAATATGTTAGATGATAGAATTAAGATTGTAAAGGAGCTGACAGATGAAAATGATAGGTTGAAACTATCATGGTGATCAAATCAAATCTGGAATATTGGGTTTAGTTCTGAGCAAGAACAAGTTAAATTACATCCAAAAAACTATAATGATGAGATATAATAATAAAGATCCCCGCATATGAAGAACGACTGAAATATCTGAGACTATTTTTCTCAGATAAAGACTGAGGAGTCAAACCAACCATTTTTTACATACTACGAAGGCTCTGATTTGGAAGAGTGACTGTTCTTATTCAGCATATTTCCAGAAAGTTTGACCAGGGGCAGTGAATGTAAATTATAAGTAGATTTCTAATCATTCAAAGTAATTTTTTTCAAATAATCAGAACTTTCTAAAAAAGAGACAATTACCCTCATGAAGTGCTGAGTTTTCCCATTTTTTCTGCTTAATCTCTGTATACCTTCTTCAAGCAAAGCCAGTGACCCTCGTATATCTTATATGCGGACTTCTTTCCTGACCTCTAGATTCAAATTCCAGCTGGATTTCCAATAGGTTCTTCAAAGCAGATTCACTATCTGAACATCCTAACGTGTTCCTATTTTGGGCTGCCTATTACACTTCAGTCACCTAAGACAGAAATTTGAAGTGCCTCATTTCTCCCTATTCTTCTTGATAATGATGACAATAAAAGCAACTATTTTCCATTGAGTTTTTACTATCTAGAGTCTGTGCTAAATTTCATATAACGTCCCTTCATATAATCTTTACAGTAACTTTGTAATGTGTTCATTATTATTCTCATTTAATAGAGGAAGCTGAGGCTTATAAACAGCAGGGCCTGAATTTATATTCAAGGCATCTGACTCTAAAGGCAATATGATTACCCCATCTACTACACAGCCTTTCCTATTAGTCAACTATTCTACCTCAGAAAGCTCCTCACTGCAGTCTTCTCACGTGGGCTCTGGCTCTTAACACGACTGGCTTCTCTCATCCTTCATGTGGCAACTTGGATGTCATCCTAAATAAAAAGACCGCCTTCCCCTTATTCTCTTTCATGGTGACTGATCATTTCCTCCATGGTGCTCACCATCATCAGTTGCTTTATAGATAGATATGTACATATGTATATGTATGTACATGTATGTATTTACTTGTTCATTGCCCAATTATCCCAAAGGAATGGAAGTTCTGTGTGGGAGGACTTGCTATCTTCTTAATTTCCAGCACAGAAAATGCTGATAACTTGCTCAAGCAAAATTAATATTTGTTGATTGACAAGTTGATATACATTTTACTCTGCCCCTTAGGTGTAGTCTTTCCACCACTGATATTCAAGCTTTTGTCATCTTCCTTGGATAATACTAACAGCCAGATATCTTGTCTCCAATCTCTTCCAACTTGAATCCAAATACAGAAAAAATCATGCCCATGTTCCTTCTCAAAACTCTTCAATGGCTCCTCTTTGACTACAGAATAAGTCAAAACAAGATCTTAACAGGGAATTCAAAATTCGATGTTAACACCACAACCTCCTATGTGCCAGCCATACCTCATTACCACTGTTGTCTAGACAACCTGTATAAATTCATGTTCCTGTGTCTCTTTGATATTGTTCTGTTCCAAAGCTTTTTTCTCCCTTTCCTAAAAAATTACTAATCACTCTTTAGAAATTACCTCTTCTGCAAAGTTTTTCCCAGCTCCATCCTCCAGAGAAAAGTTAAACATTCCCCTACCACGTTTCCATTGCATTTTGTCTATTATTTTAATATCTATGTCACTGTATTACCGTTAATTATGCACTTTTCTTATCGCCCCAACCAGATTTGAGATTACAGAGGTGGCATACAATAGTTGCTTAATAAGTCATTAAATTTTGAATCGAGAAAAAAGTCGAGCTTGATGATATATATTAAATATAAAAGAACATTAGATATCTTTAGTGATTCTGCTTTTTAATGGAAAATTTTTTGGTAGCCCATGGCAGATTCTTTTAATTTTTATTTTTGCCTACTCATTAAAAGCTGTTAACTTTAAAGAAAACATCTACAGTGCCAAAGCAATGGAAGGATCTATATAAAGATATTGTTGAATTATTAAATATTGACTCCTATTCAGCAATTGCATCTTGTTATTTAAATTAAAATCCTGTCATGCATTTATGATGGAAATTTTACAAATCTATCTGGTGGAAGGCAATAGGGCAATATGTTTCAAGAGTTCTGTAAGTCTTTATGGTCTTTGATCCAGTATTTGACTTGTAGGAAATACTATATCAGAAAAAACTAAACATACGGATTAATCATATCATTAATTTATTATTGTATTACATAGTATTTTATTATACTATTATAGCCAAATAAAATTCAATGAAAAAAATTAAAAATAGTTACATAAATTAGGGTATCTCCATATAATTGGAATATACATGAATAATCAAAGACATGAAAAACCATAACAATATGAAAAAAGTAGCAAAAACCATATTTACTATAGAATCTGAAATATATACACACATATACATATATGTATAGGAGAGAGAAAGAAAAGCATTAACAGTATAATTTCCAGATGATAAAATTATGTTCAATTATAATTCTTCCTTTTTATATTTTCCAATATGATGTACATTCCTTATTCCTCAGATATTTTAAATTATTATAAAACACTTGTCCCCACAAACCTTGAACTATCTAGAATCTCCCCTAAACTGAAGCCAATTAGGACTATTAGCAAACTATGAACTATAAACTTTGTTTCAAATAAATATACCCTTCACACAAAGCACTTTCCATACAGCATAAGATATAAAATGTCTTATAAAAAATTAACACGTTTTTAATCAAATAGCTCAGTGAAAATGGTATAAAGAAGGGAGATAAGTCTAAGAAAGAAAACATAGAAAACTTTTGGATAAATTGATATTTGAATGTGACAAATGGTTAGCATAGTGTGTGATGGAGAGTGAGACATATGTGAGAGAGTTGCCCCAATACATCATATGTACATATTCATATGTAAGTAGAAAATGCAAAATATACCCCTTTTGTTTTTACCTTCTTTTCACCCTCTTCAGTTCCTCAAACAGCTGGTTGAACAGCAGTGTACTTTCTTGGCAATATTTTCGTTAGAGGAGGAAGATGGCTTCCACTACTTCTTGTTAATGGACCAGAGACGGCTAATGGGGTCAATCCAAGATGGCAGCCTCCATCACAGCTTAAGTACATATATCCTGGCATAATGAGTGCCCCAGGCTGTTAGTGCAGTCTATCGTTTTTGTTCTTGACAGGCACATTTTTTTCTATCCTTAGTTACAAAATGTGGAAGTGGCATGACACTTGCAACAATTTCCTACCTCAAATGAAGTGGTAGCAGGCAAGAGACTTTTGCAGATTGATCTCATTGTGGTTACAACTTTATATATGCCATATGAGTAGTGTTAAAGAAAAACATATTCATAACACTCCTTAGAGATGGTAAGGCAAACTTTATCAGGTGCAGGGAGGACTACTGTGATAGGCTTAAGGACCACCACAATGGGATTGTGCAATGTGGAAGAGAGATTAGGCTCAACTCCAAACACAGCATGGGTAAGTAGGAATTTATACCTAAACAGAAATGGGTGATCAGTGAATGAAAAATTACTACAAGGAAAGATCAGGGATCAGTGGGGAATCCTGACTATACCAACCTAACAGGATTCTTGCTGAAGGCATGCAAGGATGACCAGACCTCACCTGGGCATGGTGGAGGACGATGAACTCATTTATTGAAAGAGAACAGATATGGGGTAGGGGGTAAGGGGTAGGGGGTGGGTGGGAGGGTTCCAGTTAAAATGACTTAGCAGGATTCTCACTAAAATTGGACAATGGAGACACAAACATGGAAGCCCAAAAGGAAAGCCTAGTTGAAAAACAGTCTAGGGGACCCTGAGTAGAGTTTGGGTAAGGAGAGAATTTTTGTCAGTAGTTTAGACATTATTTGTTTATTACTACACAAATACCTGGAAGATTGGACTGTAACAGCAAATAGAGCTTTTTTTTAGTATTTTCATTTCATTCATATAAATAATGTGTTCTTTCTGACTTAGTTCTTACGGTCATCATCTCAATGCTGTCAAAATGTTCTTGGATAATGACTTAGTGTTTGTGAGTCAGTGAAATATTCCTTCCATAACAATATTCAAAAATAATATGCTGCAATGTGAAGAACACTATAGGAATCACAAGATTTGGGTTTGATTTCTACCTCTGCTTCTAAACAATTATGTCATCTGGGATGTGTAATTAAGCCCACTCACCTTCAATTTTAATATCTACAGAAACTACAAAGGTGTGGAACCCAGAAGTCTACGCTTCTACGTCAGTGGTTCTCAATCAGGGTAATTTTGCATATATATGTATCCCCTCTCTTTCCCCTGCCACCAACCATGAAAAATTTGGCGATGTCTGGAGATATTTTTCATTGTCACAACTAAAGGGAAGGAGCTACTGGCATACAGGGTAGAAGCCAGTATGCTGCTGAGCATCCTACAACACACAGAGCAGCCCCCCACAACAAAGAATTGTTTTCCAAAATGTCAATAGTATAGGTTTGAGAAAATGTGTTCTAATTGCACCATCTTTTAGGAGAGAAATTCGGAATAGCTAAAAGATCAGAACTTTAAACATGTTTTAATGGTATTGAACTTCGAACAGTAATAGTTGGCTTCTAGACTTGCTCGGGTGATGGTTGGTGAAATTTATCTTCTAAAATGTGAGAAAACATTTAGAAAAGTCTAAAACATCACCACTGATTTCAGCTGGCACTAGTGCTTAATTTAATATGGGCTTATTCACGTAAAATTAGTCTTCTACACCTTAAGTACCCGCCTCATTTTCTATTATCTCAGCAAAGGCAGTTTAAAAATCTGTTTTCACACTACCAAATGTGATAGCATCAGGCAGGTGACACAACTTAGAAATCAACATGGGCTTATCTACAGGTCAGAGTCTATTTAAATAGTTGACCATTTATTTGGTTATTTTCCCAATAACCCTGGGCCTGATTATTTCTTGGTTATTTTTCCTAACACTAAGCTTCTCAGTGGCCAAGTACATTATTGCAGTAATGTGAGGATTAGATAACATATTCATGTTGGAATTTCATTCCTAAAAGGGGCAGAGAAGATCCTAATATAAATGATCATTAATTAAATGCAAAGATTAGGGGAAATCCACAGTTAAGAACCTTCCTTTAAAAATAATTTTAAAAGCCAGAATTTTATGAGATTAAAGATAACCATATATAAAAGATGTTTGCTCATTTGTCTGTGTTCATTTCTTTAACTGGAAAACAATGAAAAATCTGCTAGTTACACTAAACTGCACTCTAGTTTGATACATTATTTGAAAAAGAGATGGAGAGAAAACTCTGCCTAGTCTTTTTTCTTTACAAGTACAATAATTTTAAAATAATTATTGTCACTAAGAGTCCACAGGAAGTATAGATTCATAATGGAAGATTCTATCACTCATCTTGGTTTCAGCAGAGTTCTCAGCTTCAAAGATCTTGTTCTTCATTGCTTTCGGGTGTTGCCACACCCTATAGATATGGTGACAGGAGGGCAAATTCACCTCAGATTGGAAGTTCTAAGACAGAATTGCAAACATATCTCAGCAAGTGTCTCAGCTAAATAGGTCTTCTGAAAGTCTTTCAATAAACACAAAATGGTTTTTTCTCATTGATCAGTTTAGACCTCAGTGGGTCCCTGAGCGTGAGGGTCATAGAACATTGCAGAAGAACCAAATAAACTTGTATATTATAGAAATCAGAGAGTTGTTGGATGAATGTAGAGATATGTGACCATCCTACCATATGTTCTTGAGATCACAGGTTTTCTTTGAAACTCTGGGTAGATACTTCCATTTCTTTCACTTATAGTTGATGCAATTTTAGCAAGCTCTAAAAGCCTTATACTAACAGTCAATCAACTCTTAAAGTGCCTCGTCATTCTTGTCAAACCAGCCTTAATGTTTCTTGGCAGAAAATCCAATTGTTTCTGTAATGGTGGACTTAAGGAAACCCCAAGTTAATGCTAAGAAGGATTCTCCATTTCCTAAAAGAGAGACTGGTACAAATGCTGTAACTTGATTTTAGTGTTCAACCTTTAGTCTTTTGACAACATAAATTTTGCTATGCAGTCTGATGTCATACACAGACTGGACTTGTCAATCAGAAATCTGGCTTAGAATCACAGTTCCATCATTTAATAGAGGTGGGTCCCTGGGTACCTCACTTCACATCACAATCTCAGTTACCCTCAAAAGATAAAACACCCAACTCAAAGGGCTATTGTTGGCATTAAATAGAACAATGTTGTGAAAGTACTTTGTATATTTCAAATCACTATACAAGTTTCATTTATATTATAATTTCTGCCTTTAAGAATAAATTGAATAGATATGCTGAGCAAATTAATCCAAGGTTAGAAGTGGGAGAACGCGCATTATTGTGACCCTGTATGTTAACATCATAACAGCACATCTTTTCCCTGGTTTACAAACAACCCACATACATAAACTGTGGAGGAAGAACCACTTCCCACTACCCACAAAGGTTACCATCCTTTTTTCTCTTAATATAAAATATGTAGCAAGGAGATGATCTAATGAGCTTCTATTTTTATGCAGATGTGGAAAGGAAGAGAGTTTATAAGCTATGGGCACACTATGAGAAGGGACTCTTGCCAGGAGAGAGGTCACTGTTGCAAAAGTGGATCCCAGTATTCAGTTGGGCTCGGACTGACATTCTTGTTGAAACCTTGTTACATGCAACAAGTGTAACTGAAATATGATTTGCCTGAACTGTTAGTTCTTCTGGTTTCAAAATGTGTGCACAATGGTTTAGACAGGGCTTTATGGACAGTTCCTGAACCCAACCATCCCACATGATATTCTTTACATAGGAAAGTATATTTTGGATAGAAAAAATAATATTAAATAGACAGCTAGATTTTGACTCGCTCAAAGGTAGGGATTACCAATATAACCAATGAAATATAAACGGTGTTGCAAATTCTATCAGGATTGGGTTTCCTGAAGATAGAATCAGGGAATTGCCTGCTAGTGAATTTGCAACAGTAAATGCTGCCCCAGGATGCTCCACTGGGAATTCTGGTATACTTGGAAGAATCTCAGTCTGCATAGGTGTAGATGGTCTTTGAGTGTTGTCCTGTTACTGTATATTGTGCTTATCTCAGGAGATGGTCTTTTGATGACATATTCCACTTGTTTGAATAAGAGGAGAGGCCAATAGAATTGACCTTTTCCTCCTTCATTGCCAATAACTCTACTCTTAAAGCTCAGTGCTCTTTGCAACCTGATGTAAATATTACTAAAGCAATCACTTTTAAAAATTACTCAGAAATTAATAATTATGGTCCAGGCAATGAGATCATCTAACCATTTCTATGTCAATTAATAACTGTGACCAAATCAGCTGTGTGGAAACTTGCAGTAATTCTTATGAATACCAATATTATTATGTCATATTAGAGTCTGCTTGTTTGCCCTATAGACCCAGCCTAATTCTGTTTTTCTAGAAAAAAGGTATGACTAGAATAAATTTTAATGTATATTTTGTAATTTCCTAAATATGCCATGCTGGTTTGCACACTGTTCCCACTGACTAAAACCCTTCCCTCCTTGCCTCTCAGAGGAAATCCCCATCTTTCTCTCAGAGGATGTGCAAATACAAGCTAATCTACATGGTCTCCCTAAGTCTTCCACTCCTCTCCCAGCCCAAATATAATTTTATGTATTCCATATCCCGCTCCCCTATATTGTTTTGCACTTACCTCCACTAGCACTTATGTTATCACCTTATAAATACTTGTTTACAGACTATTCACTGAGGGCAAGGAAAATATTATTAATCTATAGTAGCTATAGGATAAAGTAAAAATCAAGTAAATGCCCACTAACTGTTTTCTTTTTTCTTTTCTTTTCTTTTTTTTTTTTTTTTTTTTTTTGAGACGGAGTCTCACTCAGTCGCCCAGGCTGAAGTGCAGTGGCGCGATCTCGGCTCACGGCAAGCTCAGCCTCCCGGGTTCACGCCATTCTCCTGCGTCAGCCTCCCAAGTAGCTGGGACTACAGGCGCCCGCCACTATGCCCAGCTAATTTTTTTGTATTTTTAGTACAGACAGGGTTTCACCATGTTAGCCAGGATGGTCTCGATCTCCTGACCTCGTGATCCGCCCGTCTCAGCCAAAGTGCTGGGATCACAGGCGTGAGCCACCACGCCCGGCCCCACTAATTGTCTTCTGACTGCACAAGTGGTATTGAGAGTCAAGCATTGTGCTTTTGATGTTTTAGCTCCCTGACAGTTTAAAAGTCTCATAGGTCATTCATTTATCCAATCTATTATTTCATTCAATTAATCATTTGAGAAGTACTCACAGTTACTGTGTATCTACTGCAAGGACAGGGATACGTACTATGTACCTATGGACCTTGCATTATCCATATCCTTCTGCCTTATTTGTTCTTTGTTTGTTTGTTTGTTTTGAGACAGGTTTTCACTCTGTTACCAGGGCTGGAATGCAGTGGTGCAATCATAATTCACTGCAGCCTCTATCTCCTGGGCTTCAACAATTCTCCTGCCTCAGCCTCCCAAAGAGCTGGAATGACAGGCATGAGCCACCAGGTCTGGCCCACCTGCCTTATTTGGAACAGTGACATCTCGAGTTTCTAACTATAATCCTCAGGCCAGATTTCTGCTCTGGTCCTCTGGGTTCTTACCTTAAAGTCTGTGGAAGCCTGATTCCCCAAGAATAGGTCAGCAGCAGACTTGAGTTTGGCTGACCTGTAGTCCTCCTCACTATCTGAGTAAATTGGAGAAAGTTAATCTCTTAGGATCCCAGGTGTCACATGTGTAAAATGAGGATGATACATATTTTATATTTCACAGAGTGGCCATAAGAAAATATGTGTAATATACCTTGGAGGTGGGAATCACTAAATGTTAGTTCCATCTGTCTGCTTTCTCTCTCCACTCCACCCTCCTTCAATAGCTAAATGTTATGTAACCATGTTGGAGATAATCTTAATGGCCACTATAACTCTACCAGGTGGAAAAAAGTGACTATAGAAGTGGTGATTTCTAAAAAAAATTCATCAAGTTACCAGTATTTGAAAAGTCTTATAATTCCAAATGCATCATTCATTCTTTTATTTATTCATTCAAGACTATTCCCTGACATGTGTCAGGCACTTCCCTAGGCTTTGAGTACACAGCAATTAACAAGACAGACAATATTCTCTACCCTCATCAGACTTTCAGTCTAGCAGCTTTCAATTTATGAAGAGATCAAATGCTTCTAATTGTGTAGAAAGTTGGGAAACAGTTTACATTATCTAAGCATGAAAGAAAGGCGTTTTCTTGTTTGTTTTGACATTTTCTAACTGAGACAGAGTTCTTATGTTGGGTTGTTTGCCAAAACACATTTTTAAAGGGTATCACAATGTCTTGCACATAGTGGCTACTCAAAAACACATTTATTGAATGATTTGAATAAAGTTTTAAAAGGGCTTCTATTCATTTTAGCCTTAAATTGCCTATGAACACATAACAAGCCCAAAAAGGCCTTAGAAATTATCATCGAATGTGGACTGAGAAACAAAGAATGTGAATTTCATGCATCATGCCAGGTTTCACACCTCCACTGGGAAAAAACAGACAGGTTGACCACCTAAATAAACAAAAATTTTTCACAGCTGGTGACTTTTGCTATTTAATCATGAGATGAGAAGGAACTGCTTTTCCTACCTGAGAGGAACATGAATTGGTCTTACCCACTGGAAGGATTTAGAAAGCATATGATACTGAGAATAAGTTACACAAGAGAAATAGGAAAAAATACCCACCCACTGGCTACCAGAGCATACTGAACACTCATCCCATTGAGCTTACTGTCAACATGCTCTCTTTGTGAAGAGACCTGGGAGCCTTCCTTTTTTGTTCTATAAAGGAAATGAATTCTGTTGTAGCTAGGATGGCTAATGGTGCTTCACTGAGTCTCTCTGCACGTAGGACGCATCTGTAGTTCTGTGGGGAATGAGGTTCTCACTGCATCAGATGATGAAGAATATCCGTGCTCCAATATCCACATGGCATTGTACTCACCAAGGCAACACTAACTTTATGCTCTGCACTGGAATGATGGTAAAATTTGGGAGCTAGATGTGTACTTAGAATTTCGTGTTGTTTGATCGCATCGATGAAAGCATATGCAATCAATCTCCTCCTAAGACAGTGAGTGGTATTGGCCATAACTCATTACTCCGTCAAGGATTTGGCATTTCAATCGATGGGAAATGATGTGTGATCATTCTAATTTATTATACATCATTTCCCATCAATCGACGAACTAAAGCCTTGACGTAGTAATAAGTACTTACAGACACTGTCAATCATTCTTGGTCCAAATACTTCCCAGTACTGCCATTTGGGATATCTTCAAATAGTCATGAAAATGGAACGTATCCCCAGATTGCAAATGTGGTGATTTCACTCAGCAGAAAACTTTGAGATGACCTCTTACTGGGGGATTCCATCAGCAATTGCTTAAGCATTGGACCATCCCCCAATTTAAGGAGAAGAAACTGATGGCTATTTTCATTAGCCATGATTTTCCTCCCAACGTGTTCAGATGAGAATCAAAGATGGTGGTGCTACCAGAATCATAAAGTTACACTTCTGCCTTGAAAAATGCCAATCTTTTCTGTCTACCTCTTTTCAAAAAATTTACTATTCCCTGAGTGCTTTTTGGAATAATGTCAAAATACATTGATTTTTCTGCCTTTTGTCACTGTGGAGAATGGCATCACAAGAGTGCAGATCACCAAATAGCATCAACATAGCAGAGCTCATGAATTACCAGTACTTTCAAATAAGATCTCTCAACTGTTATTACTGCCTATACTGAAGCATTGGATGAGAACTGTCTGGTTTGATTAGTTCTATTTGTTTGAAGTTTGAGTCTCATGAAAATCAAATAAGAAAAAAAAATTCTCAGGTGCGTATACTAAAGCAATAGTGTGTAAAGTCATAATTTTGCACATTCATACTGAATATGGTTTTCATGGTAACTCCAAAAACTGCTGCTTCATATGAGCATTTTTGATAGATTTGAAAACATGTCACGACATTTTCAATTTTTACTTTCTGATGTTTTTCAGGAGCAAAACCATATTTCCATGAGAATTTGCATGCATAGTAGGAGGATAATTTTTATTTTTACCAGCAGCAAAAGGAACATTTTCTGAAGAAAGGAGGGTGATGTACCCTCCATAACTGACACACATAGCAACATTTTTGTGAGGACAGAAGGAAAAATACTCCCTTTCTGCTGGAAAACATTACTTACTTTGCCTTTGACTATCTCCCCTTAAATCTGTGGAAAATAACAAGTAAAGTCCAACTGCAGAAGGACTTTTCATTCTTAATAAACTTTTTTTTAAAAGGAAAGAAAAGAAAGAAACTTTACATGGGTTTTTTTCCTACCAGCAACATTTGTGGAATCAGCTTTTCTTTTTCTTTTTCAGAATCCAGCTGTGGAAGTCTGATCGTTTTGGAGGAGGAAGTCTAGCACAATGTTTTGCATGCAGTGTGTGGATATGATCTAGAAGTCAGTTCAAGGACTGCAACTCATCCACAAGAAAGTTTGCTCCCATCCTGTTCAAAGACCCACTGCCCTGGAGATTAGAAATGACATACTAATACAATAGATTTTAATAGAATCTTTGTCGATGGATTTCAAGGCATTCATTAGCTTATTCAATCCTCATGATTTGCCTAAGCCAATCACTTTCTAATCTTGGTGGGAGGAATGCCCTCCTCACTCCTCCGAGCACCAGCCTTTCCTCTTTGCTTCCTCGTCAGCAATCAGTGAGTCTTGGCAGCACCAGGGCTTACTGGGGAGCCAGCTGGCTCCTTCAGCTCTTCATATGCTCTGGGGCTTATCCAGGCTAATGGAGTATCACAGTTCATTATGCACCTTCCTCCTCTACCCCCTGTGAGGAAGCTCCATAAATACCAAGTTTGGGGCAAGAAGCATCATTGCCGCAGAAGCTGCCAAAAAAAGCTGCCAGTATCCCATGGAGGAGCTAAGAAATATCAATATTTATAACAAAATGTGCCCTGACCTCAGAAGAAGACTAGAGGAAGATCCAAGCAGGCAGAAAAATGAGGGTCATCTCCTAATCCTATCTTGACCTGTATTTGTAGGGCAGCAGCCACTAGGTAGTTAAACTCTTGCACTATGCCAAGCCCTTTACGTGTATCAGCTTATTTAGACCTTAAAACAAGCCTAAGAAATTGGTACTATTATAGCCCCCACTTTTTTAGGTGAGAAAACAAACAGGGACTTAGGCAAAATAACAAAGCATGTGAAAGTGCTGGCATTCTAACCCTAGTCTCAGTAAGTCCATCTTTTCACCTGCTTTATAGTACAGACTTTAAGAAAGGAAAGCTACATTCAATTCAAAGACAAAGAGGAAAGCAAGTCAAGGAGGGCTTTGTTGTATGAGGAAAGGGAAATAGAAAAAGAATAGAGGAGAGAAAATGGCAGGCATCCAAAGGATTAAGAGATGGGTCCAAATCTGGTACAGGAGTATAAAAATATAAACTTAAAAATCAGAAGGGCATCCTTATGATAATTAGGACATCCCTTCTGAAAATATTTATATCTGGAGAAGAAAAGTTACCAATACTCAAAACCTTATTTTCAGAGGGAGAAATGATTACAAAAAAAAAAACTTTTTTTTTTCCAAAAAGCTGATGCATAATCAATCATGGCACATGTCACTCTAAGAAATGAAGCCCCTGCTTCAGAACCCTCAGTAAAGAAGGAGACAGTGCCTAGAGTGAGTGTTCACTTTTGAGGTTTGAGTTTGATATGATTTGAAAAGCTTGAGTAATAAACTCCTGAAAAATGGGGTTTGGTAATGAGCAAGCCTTTAACTATATAGACATGTTGCCAGGTACCACTTTAATAAACTATTACAAATGATCGATGCAAAGGTGTTTCCAACAGCTGTTTATGCAATGTGGCTGGAAGAATTCTTCCATAAAGAAGCTGTTAGTGGGAAAATTGGCTATGCATGGCTGTGATGTCAAATCCATACAAAACAAACTTTTTTCTGTCAATCAACAATCTTGCCATAAATTAATCCATTTATAACAAGCCTTTTTTGAATTGACAGCTTCGATGTGAAAAAAAAAAAAAGGACTCTTAAAGGAAAGTGAACTCAGAGTGGCTTTTTGCAACTCTTTAACACATGGGGAGAAGTGGCAAAGCCTCGTAATTTTAAATTTATGTGGAAAAAGGTTGGCAGCAGCTCCAAACAACAAGGTAGCTTTCCAAGAGCTGCTGAATACAACAAAGCCAGGGTGATCTCTTAGGACTGGGTCACAGAGGTTAAGCATGACCTGCCCACATCCAATGATGGAAACAAAGCTGGACTGTCCGAGGCATAAAGATCAAATCCAGATGTAGTTGTAAACACACTCTTGTTTGCTTTTGGCACAATGAGGTGTTGATGGTACCAAAACCTCATGCAGGTGACTATGTCTATTGGGTCAATAGTGCCATAGTAGGTACATCAGGCAGACCCTTGGTCCCTGCTGTCGTATTCTGTGTCCTGGTCCTTGATCTTACTTTCCATACATATTGTTTTTCAAGCCCAGTTATCTCTGGTTTCTGATGTCATTTCCCAACAAGTTCAATTCATAAAAATCACGGGGTTGTAAAGAATGTCAGCATGACATTAGGTGTGTGCTTTTATGTCTCAGGTAAAACAATACCTAAGGCAAAAGTTGTGTTTTCAGAGATGGCCAGAGATGAGATGCCATAATCCCTTCAGGGATCCCCAACCTGACATTCCTAGCTCTGCTGAATTTTTTACCTTCATACAGTAAGATGACTCCTTCTAGCACCACTACAGGCAAAGGGAATTTGGCTATTTTTACTCCCTACATTCAACATGCTGCTTCTTCTGGTTAAATAACATCTATTTCTGTAACCAAGATTCTGTCTCCAAAACTCTTTTAGTACATGTAACATTCCTGCTCTCTTCAATCCTCTCTTCACCTCTCCACTCAGTCACTCTGACAAAAAAGTATGATTATGGCTTATGGCATGAATAAATTGCCATAAGCAAAGATGAAAGCCAAAAATGATTTGATACACCAACACAATTCCCTCAATGTATTAGAAGGTTTTGTTTGCTTTATATTTTGCTCTCCTGCACTGGATGAGAATGGCGCTCTACATTCCCCACAATTTATTCTATTAAGTTGGCCCTTGAAGAGAGAAGCTCCATCTAATGCTTTCCTCTTCACAGATGCCTTGTCAGTCTCTGCTAAGGAAGATTATTCTGAGATTCCTCTGTTCCCGCTCTGCCCCTTGACATGCTTGCTGAATTGCCCGTGCTCTTGCACCTTTGTCTAGTAGATCTTTCCTGCCAGTTCACACCCAGACACAGGCAACCAGTTCCTAGGCCTTCCTGTTCCCCAGGTGCCTTATTGAACCCACTGCATTTCGGTCACTTTGCTTTCTCTGTACCTTCATTTCGATTTAAATGTCTCTTTCTACCCTAAGAAATTCTTCTAAAGGCCTTCCTCGGCATTCTCCTCTTTCAATACAAAGATACCTAGTCCCAGAGTGCTACCAAAGGTCAAAATGCTTGTATATTCAGAGACTATTAAAGCCCTAACATTCAAAGCAGATAAAGCAAAGCTGTACTTATTTGTAAGAAATGCATCTGTCCAAAATGTGCAGAATATTTTACGTACTTAATGTTGAGATGTAGTAACATGTTCTTCCTCAGTATCTCAGTTGTTTTTCTGAGGTTATATTCCAAACAAATGTATTCATGTCATCCTATGTGAAGTGAAATGTAACCTACTTTCCTCCCTCCCTTCCTTCCTTCTTTCCTTCAGTATTCACTGAGCTCATCATGTGCAGGTACAAGGAGGCCACGTCATCCTGCTCAAAACCAGATATTCCCAGCTATCGCACTCCAGTGAGGCTCTGATGGCAGGATGAAGGTGAGATAGCAAGTTACCAGTAAAATTTATTCTGCATTTCTCCACAAGTATTTACTGAGGGCCATGCACTTTTTCTAAGTTGAGGGTTCTATCAGTGTCAAAAAATATATAAAACCACCCAAAAATCTTGGGGGACACATAGATGCAAGAAATTGCTCCACATTCGTTATTTCTACATTTCATTTTCCTGACTCTAAACTGATTCAGATAATGGGAAGATGAAGATAAAGAAAGGATGACTGAAAGGGAACCCTGGAACAGGAAGTCAGGAAGATGGGCCTGAATTATGTAAAGATCAGAGGTTTCTTCAGAGTGATGGAGTTTGGACGGTACTACCCCCAAAATATAGCACCCTGGCATTTGAGAAAACAGCAGAAGCTATTCTCATAATCCCCTTGCCCTTCTTTCCTGAAGCAGGTCATAAAACCTAGGAAGGTCACTTCTCCTGCTCCTTTCCCCTGACGCAGGACATAAGACCCTCATTCAAGAGGTACCCACCCTACACCTGCAGGAAAGGAACATCCTTATTTCTGAAGACAAGGGGATACAGAGAAGAATCAAACAGGCTTTGCTAAGTTCACCCCAATTTATTACCAGTTCTCTATCATACCCACTCTGTCCAATCATGCCTTTGTGTGACTACTTACTTCTTCATCAAACCTAAGGATAAAAATACATAGTTTTCTCTGTTTCTTTGTATCCTCATTTCTGAAGGCTCCTGTGTTATGTAAGGCTTATTAAATAAAGTGTGCGCTTTTCCCTTGTTAATCTAGTTTTTATTATGGGGCCCTACCCATGAACCTAGCAATGGGTGAGAAAGCTATTTTCTTTTTCCTTGCAAGGGCCTCCTACTTTCTGCCTTCCCTGCCATCTTTTATTTTGGATGCTTCATTAACACCCAGCCATGAGCAGAATCTCTGCAGGAAGCCCAAGAATCCAAAACAGGCCAAGTTTACCATTTGTAGCTATCTAAGACTTCCCCTCAAATCCCCCAAAAATTGAGAACTGGTTGCCGACGTGGATAGATCAATTGTTATTCTTAAAAATCCATGTATAATGAAGAATAACAACAGTAATCCTTGGCAATTACACAGCTCCACTGCTCTCTTCACTTTACCATTACCACCAGAGCCCTTCAATAGAGGCAAGGGGCTCCTTTTGCCTGCCTGCACTGTTTCTCAATTTTGCATACCCTATTCAATTAAACAAGGATGGGCTAGCAGAATTGGACACCAAATTTCTTGAACTGGTTATTATTTGAGAACAATGCTTCTCCCAAAAAAAGAAATTTAGAGAAAACCCGAGATGAGCCAAAAGCTTAGGTGAACATTTTTGCTTTGGCTCTATATTTTTAAATTAGGAGCACTGCAAATGGAGATCTTAGGATAAAGTTACTGTAAATAAGATCTTTGTCTCTAAATGAGACTAGTTCCTCAAAACTCCTTTTTCTTTTTGACTTGCACTGTTCAGTCCCACTTTCAGTGAAATTCAATCACATTCATTAGCATTTCTAAAGATGTAAGCTACTCAAAACAGCTGCATTGTCTTTCCTTTTCAACTAAAATGAAGCTTTTCCTTCTAAAGGGAGAAATCTCCCTTTAGTTACCCGATTCTTTCTGCCTGGCACCCATAATTTTCAATGGTGGAGCCAACCCCCATGAAACAGGAAGTGCAATCCCATTTGATCTCACTTGAAAGAAATTGTAAATACTTGGTAAAGGACAGAAACCGTGGCTCAAAGAAAAATACCAAAAAAAAAAAAGTATGAAAGAAAAAAAAAAAGCAAATGAGACAAAGTAATAATCATTTAAATGAACTAACTCTGTCCCTGGAGCTAACATTCTCATTATCAAGGGTATTTAATATATTCCCTATAGAAAACAGGCTGCTGTCTATCAGTCCTCCTCCTCTTTCTTTGGCTGTTTCAGCAATAGAGAGGAAAACATTTCATCTTTTTAATCTTTTATGTCTATATAAAGACCATTCCATATGCTCCAAATCATAAAGTTACCTGCTTTTTTTTTTTTTCAGGGTGAGTACTGATGGAAACATTATTACTAGAAAGAACCAAAGGGTTAAAAGTTAATATTTCTTCTCACTGACTTAGAAAACCATATTTTGTGGTGCGCAGTTAAAAATTCTGCCTTTAATTAAATTGTAAATCCAATTTTTTGCAGTTAAAGACTAAAGAATATGCTGCTATTTAGAAAGGAAGATGATGCACTCAGCCATCTTGAGAAGGGCAAGCACCCAAACTGTTTTCCAAGAAAGATTTGTCATGGTCTATATAGATGTCTAGTTGTCCCTCTTGTGACAGTACCATTAGGCAAGGTTACAGGGGCTTTATGGGACCCTGGGGCTGGAAGATCACACTAGTTTCAAGTTCTAACCCAGTGAACTTGGCAGACACAGAGATCAGGAAGGTGATGGGAAGGCTAGAAATATGGAAATTAGTCACTGGCAATCACATCTGAACAAAACAAAAGTTAAGTTGAATCAATCTTCTGTTCTAGTAGATGTCAGATTGAATTAAAACACTCTAATTTTTTAAAAGCTGACCATAAGTACTTTTGAAAATGAAGCAGCTCATTGTGGAATCTACTAATAGTAGCTGGGTCTGGTGCTACAGAGGATAGGAAGAGAGGCAATCAGGGCTCTTGTACTAACGGATATTACCCAAAAAAGTATTTCACATGTGATTTGCTCAAATTACTACACTCAAGAAATTAGTAAGACCCTAAACAGGTGTGCCAGAACCACTTCCTATGTTAAAATCTGGCAAACCAATTCCTTTTATAGAAACTGCTGCTGACCTGAACTGAGTAAGTCTCTAATAAGAAAGAAAATCTGAAGCTGAGACTACAAATGATAATCAGACCTATCCTAAAATTTTGTGACATGTAAATCCTTCCGAAAGGAATTTCCAAATTCATGCTTATGGGGCACAGTAAGTCAGAAATGTCAAACTGCAAATGACAAGCTCTTGCAGAAGTGCTTCTTCAGAGACTCTGTCAGCCCCTGCAAAGATGGGTTAGTTAACTTACCAGCATTATTGGGATGAAACTGAAAAATTGTGGGTTGTTATCCACATGTTAAAGGGAACTGGACAATACCTTTATGAAGTAACTGATAGGATCTAATAGAGGAGCATTGGAAACCCAGGTTGTCTATCTTTCAGTTAGGTATTCTCCCAGTTAGGCAAAAACAACAGCATTTCTTTGTGCTGTCAGGGCAAAGAGAACAGATATTTGACAGTGCAGTATTTGTGGGGAACATGTGGACTCCTGGTGGAAGCTGCTCAAGCCAAGCTTCCTAAGTCTGTTCCCAGTGCATGCATGCAGAGATTCAAGCTGAAAATGCAGGGCCCTAGAAGATTCTATCCATCCTGTAGCAAATATTTTCAGTCAAATCCTGGACTTCTTCAAGACTCTCGCATTCCAATCCTGCTCTCCTGTCATGTCTGCCTAGAATGTGTAACCCTTTACTCACTATTGGTATGTTACCTGGAAAAACTATAGCAGGGTTAGAGAGCACTGATGGAATGGAAGAAGAAATGTGTAGGTGTGTGCCTTCATCCTGGGGATATGTGTAAAAACAACAATAATAATACTAGCTGCCATTTACTGAGCTCTCACTTTGTGCTGAGAACAATACTAACTACTTTATTTGCATCAACCTCTTTAATTTCTGCAACCCTATAAGAAAGGTACCACTAGTAATTCCATTTTACAGTTAAGGAAATTGAGGTACAAAGAGGCAAAATGGATGAAACCCTTGCCCTTGACATATAATTGTCAAATGTTATAGTAGGACTAGGTCTCAATTCTGTCCATTACCAATCCTATGCATTTAACTAGGATACTACTCTGTCCTCCTTTATAATAGTAGAAATACCTGTTTGTTCTAGTCAACCATTTGCCCTGTATGTTTTAGTAGGCCTGTAGAGAGATACAATAATTTCCCCCAAATTTCTGCATGACCTTATGACTTACGTGGCCCAGGCTTCAGCAATTGCACTTAAATTTAAACTCACTAGAACAGCGCCAGCCAATAGAACTGTCAGCAATTATGGCAGCATTCTAAAAATCTGCACTGTCCAATATGTTAGCCACTAGTCAAACATGTGGCTATTGAGTGCTTGAAATATGGCGGGTATAATTGAGGAAGTTTTCATTTTAATTAATTTAAATTTAAATAACCACATATGGCTAGTAGCTACCATACTGCACGGATCTCTAGAGGGAAAAACATGATGCTCATGGTACTGAAACTATTTCATTTATTCATTTAATCAATATTTTTGAGAGCTTACTATATACCAGATTCAGTACCAGCCATTATACAGAAAGTAGCAGACAAAATAGCCATTGATTTCTGACCAAAAGAGAGAATAAAATTAAAGAGCCAGAGACATTAGAGAAAACAAGGAGAATGCATCATCACAGAAACCTAGAAAGGAGAAAGTTTCCAAAAAGGAACTGGGTCATGGCTCTTTGGTTCCTCAATTATACTAGCCATATGTTGAATGTTAAGATGACAATGAAGATGAAAACAGAAAAACACGATCTGGATCTGTCATCACCGAAAGACATTTTATTGTGTTATCAAGAGTAGTTTCAGTGGAGGGATTGGAAGTCAGATTAGAATGAGTTAAGGAGTAAATGGGCAGTTAAGGCAATGAAGACAACAATGACCTGCATAGACAATACTCTTGAAAATCGTTGCTAAAAATGAGGGTAAAGAAATGAGGGTGATATCAGAAGGAGTATGCATGGTGCAGGCATCTAGTATACTGCATATATGTAAGCCAAGGGGAGTAATCTAGTGAAGAAGAAAAAAAATGGACAAGGCAGCAAAGTGGAGGGAGCAGAGGGTGGGTAACTGGTATTCTTAAGAACTCAAGAAGATCCAGACACCAGTGAGAGGACTGATCTTGGCTGATAAGAAAGATATTTCTTCCAGGTAAAGGAAGAAGAAGAAGATGGATGCAGGTGAGGGTAGCTTTACAGATTTGCTCACTTAACCCAACTGAGCCAAGCTTCCCTGGAGCTGTCCATAGCTAGGAATTTCATTCAAAGAAACGTTGCTCTTATATCCAACATAATTGAAAAGCAATTAAATATTTTTTGCAATCTCTAGAAGAATCCTCAGAGGGAATTGCATTAAAACACACAATAAAAACCAAACTTGCCCAAACTTCTCCCTCTCTCCCTCCAGCATCTCTCTCTCCTGTCCCCATGTCTACCTTTTCCTGCCACTCCAAAATCCCAAGAAAATCTCTTACTAAAAAAATACACAGAGTGAAATGAAATGATGTCTAGCATTAGCTCTAAAATTTTATGATTGCATAAATAAAACCTGATATTTAAAACTTCACCTTTTCATTTACAAGAGGCTAGACAAGCTTGGAGGAATTCTGAAGGTTACCAGGGTTTGTTGTTTTTTATATAGTTACTAAGATGTCACATCATAATATATGTAAAAAATGAAGGTGGAAAACTCTAAAATTGCAAGGGAAGTAGAGTGGGGGGAAAAAGGCTTTGGATAAGGCAAGAGGAGGAGGAAGAGGACTAGAGAAAAGTAGGAGAATCAGGGCCAGTACTGCCAAACCCAGAGGAGAAATTAGAGATGTAGAATGAGGCATAACATCTGTTCTGTTCCAAGCAGGGTTTGTTTCCAAATTCACCTCTTTATTCCTTGCCTCAGCCAGGACCTATCCCCTTTTTCTTTGAAATCACAAAAACAGCAAAGCTTTCTCACCAAACAGTGAGACGATTCTTATACCACAACCCAAAGAAAATGGGTGCACGTGGGCGCATAGGATGATAACAATAGAACCATGGATTTCTAAATGTTTCTTAATTCAGGGAGAAGCAAAGGGAGGAGGTAGAGTAACCTACCTCTTAAACTGTTTGTTTGAAAATAATATGCAGAAAGAGAAAAACAATCCTCAACTAACAACTGCCTTTCTTGCCATCTGCTTAATCTAAGCATTAGCACATCACATATCTGAGTGAACTCAAATTGCACTGGAAATGGAGTACTCTGTTCCACTTTTTTAGACCCTTGATGGGAGAGTCAAGTGAGAATTTTCTACGGGATTATATGGGTGTTACAGGCTTCCAACATATGCATTTAGGGCCACATTTTCAGTCCAGCCTTAACTCATCATACCAGAGGCAAAATTGTGCCTGGCTTAATTAGCACAAGTACTAATCAAGTACTAACGAAATTTGCCCATAAGCAGTTCCTCAGACTAAGGCACAAGTAGTGCACACAATTTCCGTATATATCACTTAGCTTGTCAGCACAAAAGGGGGAAAGAAATGAACAATTCCTCCCTAAAATTTGCTTCAGGCTAACCACAGGCAAACATCATTTCTACCCAGAAGTAATATATTAGTTTCATCAGTGTAAACTCTGCAAATCCTAAATCTGCAAACTGCATCTCAATTTGCCACATTAGGTAACACATTTATAAAAATATAGGCTGGGTGCGGTGGCTCACACCTGTAATTTGGGAGGCCGAGGCAGGTGAATCATGAGGTCAAGAGAATGAGACCATCCTGGCCAACATGGTGAAACCCCATCTCTACTAAAAATACAAAAATTAGCTGAGTGTGGTGGTGCATATCTGTGGTCCCAGCTACTTGGGAGGCTGAGGCAGGAGAATTGCTTGAACCCAGGAGTCGGAGGTTGCAGTGAGCCAAGATCATGCCACTGCACTCCAGCCTGGCAACAGAGTGAGACTCTGTCTCAAAAAAAAAAAATTTATATATATATATATATAATATATATATATATTATATATATACACACACACACACACACACACAGAATGTTATCAATGAAGATGCTTCATTCTTAAAGATTTATTAGCTATTTAAGACCTAAATTTGGAAATGAGTATGATCTGCAATATACCTTAAAATACACAGGACATCTTTCAAACTGAAATGTCAGTTCTTAAGAGGGCACAATGATGTTGGACAACAGATCTATTTGTTTAAACCCAGAATAATGACAAAAAAGAGAGGCCCAATTTTATCTCTTCCATCACCAATAAACCTTTAGTCTTCTTCTTGTTGTGTTTTAAGTCCACTATTAAGACCTGTCCAAACATAAGCATTTATTTACAACAAATATTAAACTAAGGAAGATTCTTTCAATCTATCAATTAAATCATACTAATCAGAGATGCAGCATGCACATTGAAATAAGTATCTATATAATCAAGCTTTGCACATAGGAACCATTTTGTTCTGGTTACCTCACAGTACTTTCCACCAAATAAAATTCTGGGTCATCCCATTTTGGAGGCACAAGAAAAACAGTGATTAATCCTCAAGAGCAAGGTCACTTTAAAAATCAGGGAGAAAATCAAGAGAGGACTGCGTGAGGACCAAATGCTGTCATCTCTCCTGCCCAGTAAACTACACTCCTTCCTCAAAGGGCTGTTATATTTCTGGTGGGAAAGAATCTCACCTTTAAGAAGCTGAAACTTACCCACTTGAACAGGTGCAAGGACCAGATGACCAGTTGTTCCCTTTATGGACTATCGACAAACATCACTTAAAAAAATAATAATCATTGGCAAGTGCTAAAAACCAGCCAATTGACACAATGTCTTCATAAAATGAAATTCAGGAGAGAGGAGAGAAAATAATGCAGAATCAGAGTAACCTTGGATGCAACCAAACTGTCACCTGTGGTCCATGCAACAAAAGCCTTCCACACAGCTTCGTGAGTTAAGGACAACAGATTAATTACAACATTGACTTCTGTTGCTGTTTCAGAATCATGTTGTCTGAGTATTATGTTAGTCTCATTTTTCTATTTGTAAACAGATCTAACTTATCTCTATAGAACAGTAGAAGAGGAAAAAAAGGTTCTCTTGCCATTAGTGAGTTTTATTTTTCTTGATTATATAAAGGTTTGTGAACTATAAAGAGTACAAATTTAACATGCTGTAAAAGCAGCAAGAAAAATTCACGCAGACCACAGACGAGAACAAAATTCAAGCCCTGGCATTCTTCACAGGAACCAAGGGCCCCATCTGCTGATGTTTAAATGTACTACAGTAGCAAACAGATTTAAAAAAAAATCTTATTGAACTAAAATACAATAAAGAGCCTGAAGCTGCAGAATCTTAGCAGCAGAAGGCACCTTTAGAAGTTAGAGAACCTGCCCCTGATCCAACCCTTCTCACCCTTTTCTGTACTGCTGCATAGCTGTATGGAAGTTATTTGGAGCAGACAGTAGCTTATTTTTAATTTTCTTAGTTCTCAGGAAAAAAGTGCCAAGCACTACCTTCACTGGCTGCCACCTCTCTACTGACAGACCTTTGGCTGAAGTGAGTTCTCTAGTCCCTTTAGCTGATGGCTCTTGTTTTGAAGTGACTGGATGGTTAGGGTCTTAATAATGGGTTTTGATGCTGCCCATTTTGATAATGATAAGGAGGAAGACATTCCCATTACTTCTTAGCCTTGCCTCCAACATGGGATAGTACTAGGGTCCTTTCTCTGCCTTTCTCTGAAGTTTGTTTGGTTTATGACCATTTTTGCAACTAAGCGAGTGTGTAAAGCATAAGAGAAAGACCCTAGATGGGTTAGAATAATGCAGTTTAGGGGTCTAGTCCATCTTTGTTAATACTCACTACTGTCCTGTTCTGTCTAGCTCTCCTCTCCTCACCTTAAAAATAAGGTGTCAGATTGCATGCTCTTTAAATGGGTTAAGTTCCTTTCCTCCTACCTCTACAACTCATTGTAGCATCCACATAGCACATTGCATATATTAGACACTCCGTAAAAAGCTGATGAACAGACACATTTTCAGTCAAAACTATTTGTTGGTAATTATACTTTTTATTTAATCTAGCCATTCTGAGTTCCTTATACCCTTTTATATTTGGAATCTAATAATACTTGTAGTGAACATTTATGTTTGGGAAACCAGACCCTTTTAACCTTTATTTAGAAAACTACCCCCAATGTCTTTGGGAGCAAGTATCTCTTCTCCATTATGAACAGTTCAGTGGGACCATCAGTCTATGTTCTCCGAGCTCTCCTAGCTGAATTGTGAGCACCTGAACCAAATTTGGCCAACTCTCTCCACTGTGACTTTGACTCCTGTGCAGAGTAAAACAAGAATGGGAAAGCAATGAGGTTAGGGCATTCTGGCAGTATAATCTGAAATGCCTGTCAAATGGTTCCTGTTACCTCAAACCCTAGACCCCAGTAGCTGACCTAGTTCCTGTCCTATTTCTGTGATGAATTCTCCAGCCTTTTCTTCAGGAAACTGAAGCATCAGGCACAGCTACCCTCTAGGCCTCCCAAAACATTCATTTCCTGCTTTAAGTTAATGTGATAGACATTAGCTGATTGTCTCTCCCACATACAAACCACCTCCCTCCCCTGCTTTCTTCCTAACAAGGCTCTAGACATCTAGTCATGCAATTGGTGTGGAATTGACTTCATGTCTGTCTCTACGAGCAGATCTTGATTGGCTCAAGCTAATTATCATGTCCTCTTCCCTTGGCCACAGCAAATGGTTTGGAAGTGGACATATAACTGAATTTAGGCCCATCAAATATAGAGCATGTTTGTCGGGGATTCTAGGAAAGAGTTTACTTCTATCTTCAATGGGAATTATTTTAAAATAATTAGACATGGACATGAAGCCCTAGTTGTGTCAGCATCTGCCTTACTATCACAAAAGAAACCAGTCTTAGGATGAGGCCAACACTGTGAAAACTACAGGGGAAGGAAAGAAACCACATCCTTGGAGATACTGTAATCAGCCTGAAGCCTGAAAGTTTTAGTTATATGAGGCAGTAGATTTCCTTTGTTGTTTAAGGCATTTTGATAGAATTTTCTATTACTTATGAGTGAAATGATCCTAAATAATATCCAGGGTCTATTTCTGTTGATAAAAACCAAAGAGCTTTAAAAGATACACTATTCAATTGGGAATCTGACATCCTGGAAGATGAACCACTACTGTTCTTATATGCTATACTTTTATTTAGATATTTCAATATCATCCTTGCTTTTATATTTACGTTGTTGAATCTGTTCAATCTATAGTCCACGCTAACTCATATTTTTCTGTCATTCTTACCTAAAGCAAATCAATCATTTATTCTATTCTATTGGTTTTGTCTTCTTTTCTTCCTTTGTTTACTAACATGAATGCTTCCCCACTTACTTTATTTTCCTAAACGCATCTTCAATTTATCAAAGTTCTTTATAAGCAGTAAGCAAATTTTGCTTTCTAAGTTATTTAACAAAGTCTACCACATAGTAGGTATTTTTTCAAAGAATGGATAACATGTTTATGTTTATTCATCTTTTTCCAAACTACCCTTTCCTGTTAGTTTAATGAATACCCTCCTATTATATCATCAGGGTCAATGGGAATAAATTTTACTGAAGGTGCAGCAAGTCTTATGTTGGGAACACATTGGGCTCCCAACATTAGACTGGAACTGGCTGCTGGAATACCAGGTAGCATAGTCATCTGTGATTGGATGACTGAAGCTAAATCTCTTTTGGGATGAACCTTTGGTTTTCCCCTTTTGTACCTGCCCCCGCCTATTCCATTTCCAACTGTGCTTTTTCTCAGTAATATAGAGAAAAGCTGGGTAGACCAGTTCATGGATTAAAATGTCATTTTTTTCTCTTCCTCTTCATCTCAGTCATTGACTTCTTTCATACTTAGTTCCCAGGTACTCCCAACATAACATCTCTCTAGTTTAATTTCCTCCAATCACATTCCCCCAGAATTACTTTCCTTTGTTTCCTTCCCATCTCAAGTAACAATACCACCTTCCACCAACTTTGTCAAACTAAAACCCAGACTTTTCTCTCCTCTTCACCTTCCACATCTTAACGAGTCACCAAGTAGAATCAATTTTACTCAAGAAATATTGCTTTAACGTATTACTTTCTTTCTACTCTTACCTGAACTTTCTAGTTGGGATCCTTTCAATCTCTTACCTGAACTATCCTCCTACCTGTTGTCTCTGCCTCCAGTCTTACCATGTTTATATACAGCTTCCATCTGCCACCAGGATGGTGCATCTCAATTATAAACACAATCTAGTCGCTCCCCTGCATAAGGCAATGTTTTCATATCAGTTTCACTATGCATTCTAACATAGATCCTGTCTTGCTCTATTCTTATCTCCCTCCACTGTGTACTTAGCAATCCAATTTCAGAAACATTTATTAAACCATATACGGTTCAGTCGACAAAACATATTTCTTTCTGTCCTTATTTCTTACTGTGGTGTTTTCTCTGCCTAACACAGTTCTCCACTTCTTCACTGGAGCAAACTCTACTCAACCTCAAGTGTAATCTTCCCCAAGAGGTCTGCTCTGACTATCCCCAGACTCAACCAAGTGATCCAATTCTGTGTCCTTCAAGAATTCTGTGCACAATCCCATCCTAGCACTTACAGGGTAAATTTGAACTAGACATATCAACACAGTGCCTACTCTATGCCTCCTTTGATAGCCTCTGATGAACAGACAGCATTTAGACCTGTTTTTACTATGTGATGTTGCCCTCTTTTCACAATTTATTGAGTTAGGGATGGGCATGGAGTGTCTAAGGGCATCCATGGTTTCTTTGAAAAAACATGGGCTGGACCAATTCACTCACCTTTATAAGTATTTTGAACTAAGAAATGCAGAGACAAAATTAGAATCAGGGGCAAACTTTAAAAGCCAATTATTAGAGAAAATTTACAATTCACCCCTCACAAGAACAAGTTTTAATAGCACAGAAACCACAAGTAAGCAGAAGGTAAGATACACAGAAATGAAGAGAACATCCTGAAGACTCAGGAACCTCTGCTCTGAAACTACTGACATCCCAGGGCCACCTGAATCAAAAACCACCCTGCAATTCTGCTCTTCTTGAAGTCAAGAGGCTCATAATTCCCTGGCGTTTTGTGGTCTCATCTTCTTATAATAATCTCTATAAAAATATTTCTAGCACACAAGGAAGTATGAACTGAGTCTTAGCTCTAGTATGTAAGAGGTTAATCAAAACAGAATTGAATTTTCCTCTTTTCTCATTGGTCTTTACCACTAGATTAAGAGCTTCCAATGGGTAAAGAACACAAGTATCCAGAAGATAGTAAATACTGAATAAAATGGATATCTAAACCCATGAATGAGAAACCAAATGGGAGAAGGGCCAAGGGGAACAGGTGATGGGGATATACTACGGGTAAACTTATGTTAAGAGAATTTATGCAAAACAATAAGAGAACATATACTTGTCTCATCAATTACTGAAACATATCTCATTCTTAACTGACAATTATGCAAAGGAAAATTTTCCATACTACTCTCTATCTTATAAAAAATAAGACCTGAAATTTGATGCTAGGTGTAATTCTCAATTACATTTTTACAAATTAATATTACAAGGACTTAATGATCCCCTACTATGTGCTTAGCACATTGCTCCATGCTATCAAAGATACAAAACAAAAAGTGTGACATTCTTAATCTCAAGAACCTTATCTTCACCATCTATTCTTTATAAAGCTTCGTTATCCCCCACTCTTTGATCTTCACCAAGTATTTTGAAACTAATTATCCTGCACCTTCTTCATAATAAAGGCTTCTTTAAAAATTGAGTTTTTAAAATGCCAGAAGTTCTAGCTTCTTGCCCCAGTTAATCTAGTAAAGGCACAGTGAAATATTATCAACAGTAGGCTTCATTTTTTTGACTGCTTCAGCCACAATAAAGAGATTATGAAAATTCTAAATGCCTTGCAACTTAAAGCATATAAACTCTATTTTTCAAACTATATGAATAGCTGGAAGAAGCAGCTAAGAGTAAAGGCAAGCAGGGAATTGTAGAATAAAACTTTCATAAAGTCTCCGAGATGTCTAGTGAGGAAGTCTCAGGGCTGACTGTTAGGATGATTTAAAACCTTAAACACCATTTTGTTGACACATAATTCTTTTATATATTTTCAGTATATAAATTGTGAGCTCCTCTAAAGGAAACACAGTTTTTCACAGCAAAAACAAAGAAAAAAAGCTTCTAACTCTTATTACATTTTAAGCACTAGATAACTTTGCGAGCAGGTAACCATGTTTATAAAATCATGTAAATCAGCACTCTGTGAATCAGTGTGGCAGGAAGCATTTCATACGCTGACTTTCTATTGACACATATCTAACCATTTTCACATTTAGTATTTTTCCTTGTGGTTGTTAATGTGCCTAAAAATATATAGAAACATGAAAACCAACAGATTCCATGGCTACAAATTAGATAGTTACTAATGCGGATAGGGCTTGTTTTTTGTGTTTTTGATTTTTTTCCTTTGGGCCCAGAAAAGTTTTGAACAACAGCCAATGGGTTTTTGCTCCTTTGAAGGAAGCCTGTCTCACTCATGACACTATCTCTACTAAATGTAACATCAGGAAAGAGGTGGAATTTTTTTCTTTATTAAATTGGGAAAAGAATTCATGCTCAATATACATTTGCTGAATGTATATTGAATAAATAAATGAAACAAGAAAGTAGTAGTCAGGGATCAATGGGAGAGTGTGGAGAAAATTGGGGCCGAAGCATTTTTTGCCAGATTTTCTGAAATTTCTTATGCTCAGGCTGCAACTAGGTTGGCTATCATCACGGTATTTTGTACCATGAGAAAAGAACAACCAGTCTCTCCTAAAATTAGATAAGGTTGTTTTGAGAAATCAGATAACCATAAGCATTTATTAATCCATTCATTCATTTATTCAACAAACGTTTGTCAAGCTCCTGCTATGTCCTGGGCACAGTTCTAGGTGTTGGGAATACAGCATTGAATAAGAAAAAGCTGCCACACTTGGGGAACTTACATTCTCCTGGGTGAAACAGACAATAAAGAAACAAGTAGCTCCCAAACTTAGACATAATGCTATGAATAAAAATGAAGCAGGGAAAGGGGGCAGAGTAATGCAAGCTATTATTTTAGGTAGAGTGGCCAGGGAGACCAATGGTCAGAATGAAGTAAGAGAAGGCCTGTGAGCATCTGTGTGAACTGCAGAAAGGACTGCAGAAGATCTGTGCAGGAAGCACGTGAGACGTGCTCCAGGAACAGCAAGGGGCCGGCAAGAAAGAGGTGGTAAGACACTTGGATTTTATGCTAAGTGTGTTGGGAAACCATTGCAATAGATACTCAGACACGTCCTTTTTTAAGCTAGGCTTTACAAACGTGAGAATGAATAGTCTGGGATACATATTGCCAAGACCAGCTCGGTTAGGGAGACCCTAACCCAGTGGCACTAGAGGAATTAAAGACACACACACAGAAATATAGAGGTGTGAAGTGAGAAATCAGGGGTCTCACAGCCTTCAGAGCTGAGAGCCCCGAACAGAGATTTACCCACATATTTATTAACAGCAAACCAGTCATTAGCATTGTTTCTATAGATATTAAGTTAACTAAAAGTATCCCTTATGGGAAACAAAGGGATGGGCCGAATTAAAGGAATAGGTTGGGCTAGTTAACTGCAGCAGGAGCATGTCCTTAAGACACAGATCGCTCATGCTATTGTTTGTGGCTTAAGAACGCCTTTAAGCGGTTTTCCGCCCTGGGCCGGCCAGGTGTTCCTTGCCCTCATTCCTGTAAACCCACAACCTTCCAGCTTGGGCATTAGGGCCATTATGAACATGTTACAGTGCTGCAGAGATTTTGTTTATGGCCAGTCTTGGGACCAGTTTATGGCCAGATTTTGGGGTCTTGCTCCCAACACATATACCACAACAAAGGCTCATGAGATCAACCTCAGGTTCACAACAATTTTTCAATCAAGTCTCCAAATGCAATTCCAAACGCTGTACTTGAGGGAAGGTAGACATTGTTATTTAACTACAGCAATCAATCAAAGATGTAGCAACCCTAATGATGAACCTTAAAAACTGACTGACAGCTTCCCATCAATAATAGTTATTTTCAGGAGACAATTAAAGGTGAGCATCAGGAACAAACCATTAACCATCCAAGTTCACAGATGTCCACATTGGAACCAGGCTTTGCCAATGCCAGGTCAACACATATTGAGAGCCTAGGGTTGTCACAACTTCTAACTTGGAATAATTTTTCAGATCTAGTTCAAAAGAGCATAAATCTGAGGATAAATTTTTGAAAATAGTATTTTATTGTTGACAGTAGGCTATTGTTAGCAATAGGTTAACAGTTGTTTAAAAATATTGCCAAATGTCAGAGGCCTAGGACAATAAAATGTTACTTCTTGCCTTCATCACAGTCCAGGCTGGCAGCAAGCTCCTTGGCTTCATGCAGTCATCCAGTGACCAGGGTCATTATATCTCATGATTCCCCTCTTATAGGTCCCCTGAATCCTTTCCATTCAACCAGAAGTTGGGAAAGTGAAAATGTGTGCAAGGTTTTCATCCTACTTTCACACCAGCATCAGGGCACCTCATCCCCTAGATTTTTTTTTCTAACTTCACTGGTCATTCCTGCTTGGTGTCCTTTGCTGGAGCCTCTTCTCTTCTCTAGCTAGGGTCTCCTCTTGGTAACATAACATAATACCTCATGGCTTTAAATAACACCCTTATTTTGAAACCTCCAATCTTAATCTCTATTTGGATTTCCCTCTCCAAACTCCAGACTTATATTTATCTACCTGCCTGTTTAACACCTTTGCCCAGATTATAACAAACATTCAACACCAAGTTCAAAGCTGAGCTCAAGATCTTCCTCCAGTATCTATTCCACTTACAGCCTTATCCATATCAGTTGATAACTACTTTCTTCCAGTTACTCAGGCAAAATCTTTGCAGTCATCCTGGATTCCTTTCTTTCTTACCTTCCTGCTGCTCTAGCTTCAAAATATATCCAGAATTTTATGACTTCTTACCTCTTCTACTGCCACAACCTGGTCCTGGCCACCAGCAGTTCTTGTCTATATCATTGAAATGGTCTCCAACAGGTTTCCTGTATTCTACTCTTGACCCTTTAGTCTTTCCTAACACAGCAGCCAGAGTGATCCTTTTGAAAGTATAAGTTAGATCACATCCCTCTCTTGCTCAAAACCCTGCAATGGTTTCTCATTTCCCATTTCACTCAGAGTAAAAGGCAGAGTCATTTCAATGCCTATATGGCTCAATGCTGTCTGGCCTTCCTCTAGCAATCTGTCATGAGAGTGAGTCTCATTCTGCTTCAGACAGACTGAGCTTTGTTACCAGTTTTAGAACATACCAGGCACATTCTGGCCTTAGTGCCTTTACTCTGCTGAGAATGCTCTTTTCTTGATATCTACCTGATTCATCCCTTTACTTCCTTCAAGTCTTTCCTCCAATTATACTTCTCAGTAAAGGTAATCCTGCCCATGCTATTTCATGCTGAATCTTGCCTCCCACCTACCTTAGCACAGTACCCCCTGAAGCACTGTACTAATCCATATTTTATTTTGTACAATGTATTTACCACTCTATAACATGCTGTATAATTTCTTTTTATTATGCTTATTTTCTGTTTCCCTATCTAGGATTTAAGCTCCTCAAGTGCAGAGATTTTTGTCTGCCTTGATCAAAGATGGGAAGATGGGAAGATAGGAATCAAAGATGATTCCCACTTACCTAGTTCAATGCCTGCACATACAGTATTAACAAATTTTATTTTGGATGAAAGAAGAAATGAACATAATAGTAGGAGTTAGAAAAAAACTATTTAGAAAAATTGGTCTGATATTCTCGGTACCTGATCCTCTGCTCTTATGTATAGTAGCTTTTGTTTTCTGGATGAGTCATATCCATGGACTTTGGATTTCTAGTTCCCATTAGATCCAACTCTTGGTAACTATAT
Source organism: Gorilla gorilla gorilla (assembly GCF_029281585.2). NCBI lineage: Eukaryota > Metazoa > Chordata > Mammalia > Primates > Hominidae > Gorilla > Gorilla gorilla. Next base: position 151,658,887 of record NC_073224.2, on the reverse strand, counting down.
GCTGTATCTGGGGCAGTACAGCATGAGTTGTTAGGGTGTGGGCCTGTGAGCCAGATATGCCTGGACTCCATTCCTGGATCTACCACTTTGGGCAAGTCATTTCCACTTTTTAGTCCTCAGTTTCCTCAGTGGTAAAATGGCAATGATCGTAGTACCTATCTCATAGTATTTTGTGAGAAACAAATAATATTATAAGTGTGGTGACTAGACTGTCTTAACAGTGTTTGCATTTAATAACTGTTAGCAATTGTTAACTATTGCCTTTAAATGGATATCTTTAAATGTGCTGACCTGGTGGCCTACCCACAATGTTCCCCCTGACCAGGACAAGGTTAATACCTGATCACATAGACTCCACCTCTCTCAAGTTGTCATACATGGACTTGGTCCTGAGATATTCAAGAAAACAGCTTGTATTTATAAGTGGAATCCACATTTATAAATAATCTAATTTATATTCCATTGAACTATATAAAATTACTGGGTTTTTTAGCAAAAAATGAATGTCAAATGTTAGTAATTTCATATGGTTTGACCTAATGTTTTCAGTTTGATTAGAGCACAATTTTTCAATTTGTCAAGCGTTAGTTGAGTCTAGTTCTAGTTGTGAAGTTGCAATTTGAGGTAGAAATAATATTGAAGTTACAGAGTTACATCCTAAGACCTCAGAAAACATGAAATATTCTTCTCCTTTATTTTTCACTCCTTTCTGGGGCTTGAATCCTGCCCTGCTCTCAAGAAGTTTGTCTGTCTCTTTTTATCTTTTCTAGCTCCCCTCAACCCCTCCGTAAGTACTCAGCCTTCCTCACTATATGTCAGGGTTCTCCAGAGAAACAGATTGATTTGTAGGTAGGTAGGTAGGCAGGTAGGAGATTAGATAGATAGATAGATGGATAGATAGATAGATAGATGACAGAGAGATAGATAGATAGATAGATAGATAGATAGATAGATAGATTGATTGATTGATTAGTGGGGCTCAAGCAGGCTGGCACTGCTTCTCCTGGGAAGGGAATGAGTTGACAGGTTTGCATCAAGATGTCTCTGATTGGCCTTACTTTTTTGTACCATACCTGCTACCTGGCTTCCTACCTCACTAAAAAGCATGTTCTGTATGTCTTGAAATTTATCTACCCCACATTATTCCAAGGGTTGCAGACATTTATTAGTGGACTCATCTATGTATTTATCTATCTATCTATCTATCTATCTATCCATCCATCCATCTCTATATTTGTATCTATATCTATATCCATATCATATTGGTTCTGTATTGATTCTATATATCTATATTTTTATCTAGCTAGCTAGCTACACAGAGAAAAGGATATTTTAAGGAATTGGCTCACTCAGTGTTAGGGGTTAATAAGCCTGAAATCCAGAGAGAAAGATGGCAGGCTAGAAATTCAGGTAAGAGTTGATATTGCAGTTTTAAATCTAAATTCCACAGGGCAGGGAGAGTAGGCTGGAAATGCAGTAGGATTTCTGTACTTCAGTCTTTATTGTAGATTGTCATAGTTGAATTTTTGTCACCTAAAAGTTCATATGCTGAAGTCTTAACCCCCAGTACCTCAGAATGCGGCCTTGTTTGGAAATAGAGTTGGTGCAGATGTAATTAGTTAAGATAAGATACTACTGGTATTGGGTGGGACCTTACCCCAATGTCTAGTACCTTTATAAAAAGAACACCATGTAAAGAGATAGGCATGCATACAGGGAGAACGCAATGTGAAAAACTGGAATTGCACTGCCACAAACCAGGGAATTACCAGAAGCTAGAAGAGAAATCTCAAACAGATCTTTCTCTAACACCTTCAAAGAAAGCATGGCTGACGTCTGGATCTTGGACTTCTAGCTTCCAGAATGTTAAAGAATAAACTTCCATTGCTTAAGCCACACAACCTGTAGTATTCTGTCATGGTAGCCCTAGCAAACTAATACACCCACTGACCCAAAACTATGTTGGGTTCCTCCTTGTCCTTCTCTTTTAGTTTTTAATAAGTCACTATATCCAGTCCAATCTAATATTAAAAACATCTCTCCCTTCTAGTTTCTTCTCTCCCTTTATTTCAGGCCTATATCATCTCTCACCTTATATATAATAGTCTCCTAAGTGGGTCTTCCTGGTTTCAGCTTCTTCTTTCTCCAATCCCCTTTCCATACTGTTTCCATAGATCTCTACTTAAAACAGAAGTCTAACTATATCCCTATCTGGCTGGAAACCTCCATTGACTCTACCTCACCAGATGCTAATGCTGGATTCCTGATCATGGTACCCCGAAGTCTTCATAATCTGGACCCAAACTTGCTTTCCAGTTTTACCTCTCTACTTTGTTTCTCTATACTGTACCTTTTAACCACACAAAACTCCTTTTTTTAATAGACTATGACCTTACATGTCACCAACTGTACTGACTGACCTCTTCACTCTGCTGTAACCCAGATTCCCTGTTCTTTGATTTAATACCTTTTCCAAATGGCTGCACCACCGTTGTCCAATACCATGCTTCTCTTCCCATCCCAAGTTTAAATCAGCCTGGCTATCAGGAACAGAGAAGTTCAGCATTAGTCCATAACTCCAAAAATAATGCACAAGGAGCGAGAAAAGGGATAGAATCCAAAGAAGAATAGAAGGAAACAGCTGAGTGGGAGAAAATGGAATAGAGGAGTTTAGAGTTGATCTCTGGTATAGAAACAGCTTCACATCTTCTTCAATTAACTTTTTCTGTTAGTTTGGAATTCCTTGGAGATGCGCCTCAATATCTCTTTGTATAGCCTTGTGCACAGGAATCTTAGAAAGGCTGCAGTTGCACGTTGTGTACAAAGCTCAGCTCCAATATCCAAAATACATCGGCTTGTTCAAGCACAATAAATAACTAAGGAAGACAATGCTATATGGAATAAAAGTTGTTGCAATGCAGTTGATAGATGTGCTAAGACTACACACTTGCTAAATTTTACTTACCAGATGCTTAGAAAGGAGAGAAAATTATAATTCCAACTGGTCAGTGGTCAGAAGGTAATATTCAAAACATCCTACCACATGGATAAACAAGAAAATAATTAGAAATCAAAATGTTAGAGAATTCTGCAGTGAGCATGAATGTAATCCACAGGATAAACAACACTTGGTTGACATTTGACTAAATAAATTAAAACCCAAAGTAATTTGAATAAAAATTCAAGACATGTATCAGAGAAGTTCAGGACAGGAGACAAAAGATGAAATCTTCCTCTTGCCATTTGAACTACATTGGACTTTATAGGTAAGCCTGGAAAGAGAGGTCAAGGGACTTTTTTTTTTTTTTTGTATTATCCTTCAGTACTGTGGGATAAACTTCAGTGTAGCAATGCCATAACTTGACTCAAGAAATCCATTAAGCTAAAATGTGTACATTCAAGATAATGTGTGCTGGAAATTACCATACTCATAGCAAATAAAAAGTCAATCCAAACCATCCACCTTGTCTCATGTTTCCTTGAAACAAGATTAATAATAACAAATTAAAGACATTCCACTAGCCTTTCATTACTCTCTGTAAAACAGCATCAACAACCAGCTACCCGGTTATGGTGCCGGACATCTGACTATCACATGCACTAATGTGCGCACGCACGCACACACGCACATACAAAGTGATGGTTTTCTCTAGATAATAAGGACTTTAATTTCACAAGGTTTACAGAATCAACTCTATTGTTGAGCTTATTACCCTACAGCAAATATTTCTGCAACAGAATTAGTTGTATGAAACTTTCGCAGTTTGAGTTTTTGTACTTTAGGTTTACAGAAAATATCAGTCATTGCCAAATCTGATTCTCCACGTTGAAAATATTTACTGCCACTTGCACACATAAAAAAGTAGATTTCTGCTTCCAGGAGACTCAAAAAATATCTAAACTTATGGTTATATCACCACAAGTCTCAGGAGTTCAGCTTGCCCAAAATCTCCTCATTCGTGTTATTGCTGCACTTGGTATTTAGAGGAAAAAAAAAAGCCCACAGACAATCAGAATTCTGATTGGAGAGAACACAGGATAAAAGGTTTGTCCTGGTGACCAGTGAAGATGCAGCAACTTAATGATTGTACAGAGTGAGCAAGGCCATTGCCTAATATATCAAATCCATCAAGAAAAATAATTACATCCATATCAATTATTGGTCTATTAGAAATAACGACCTGGTGGAAGGACACTATCCAAAGGTGATTGTCTAATGCTTTCAAAATAAATGTCTTATCTCTGCCTTGGCATTTTCTATACCATCAAAAGGCCATTATCCCATGACAGTTCCATTCCACCGACATTAACATTAGATACCAATTCCTTCTAAAGGCTCTTTACAATTCTTTGTCTCATTTGGTGGGTTTGCCAAATGTTCTTCACATTTCATTAATAAATTGACCCGCACAAATCCCTTAGGACTCTAGGGGAAATTAAGTTTCATTCTTTTTTCTTCTTCTACTCTAATTAATACTATTAAGAATGAAAAGATGTTATCAATAGATCAATCAAGTCTAGTAAATTAGGAAGCACAGCTTAAATGAAATAACATTAAACAGAAAAGCTATGTTAATAAATATAGCTATATGCCATATGTAGTTATACTTAGTGATTATATATCAATTGTTATACTAAGAACTTTACATGTCTTTTGTTTTTGCACACACACACACACAAAATCCTCCAAGAAAAGTGTTATTTTCCCAGGTTAACTAAGTGCTGAAGTCAGAATCTAGGTCTGTTTGACTTTAAAGCCTGGGCTAATAAACATTATGCTTTATAGCCTTTTAGGTGGTATATTTGAGGACTGTCTCAGGGACTGACTTCAGGCAGATCACATGGGCACTCCATGCCCTCAGTTTTCCTACTAACGAAAGTGAAAATAGATTGATCTATCTCATAGTGCCTCCTTAGATTATCTTAACCTCTTAGATGATTTGGAAGACTAAACCATATTTTTAGGATATGATTAAGTGCAGTGACAAAAAATAAAATTATGTCTTTATATAAGAGAGTCATATTGCTAAAACCTTACTAGATCATATTATTTTCTAGTTTCTGTCTTTTAAATTGCTCCAGGTGAATGTTAACTAGTGACTCATAAAACTACAATACAGATCCCCATCATCTGTAAAGAAGCCTAGACAAGTCAGTTCTAATAAAATACTAGAGTTATGTGTGGTAATGACACTGCCAGCCTTGATTCTCAAGTTCATTAAATGTTCTACATGTTCACAACTTGATCTTTCACTTGATTTTACTTTTTTAATAGGAAAATGCATCTTAATTCCCTTGGATTTATACATCCGGAATAGCTAACTCAATGTCTATGATAACTTTTGGACTGTTCAGATAAAAGAAAGTTGTAACAAAGTAATTAGAAACCCCAGAGAGGCTCCACATATGAATTTTTGTCAGTAGCCCCAAACTAAGAAGAAAATCAGCTGCTGGTACATCTCTGCCCAGATCCAGGCCTGACTTTCCACAAGTGTAATCAAAGATCAGAGGGTAAGGAAAGATTAGCAGACAATTGGCCTGAATGGAGGAGAACCTTTCCTTGAGCCTTTACAGACCCATACAAATCAGTTGACAGGTAATAAAGACAGACTAAAAAAGACAAGAATCAACAGCATTTATGAGTTAAAAGAACTGTGAGAACCTATCCAGTCCAACCTACTGCCTTCTAGCAAGTGAGTGTCAAAACCATTCAAGGCAAGTGAGGAAATCTGACCTTTTAAAAATGGAACATTTATACAGGGTTGTTGTCCAGTCATGGGGAAAGGAAAGAACCAGAGAAAACTTTATTGAGATGTTCAAAGGCAGACTAAGGGTCCCTTCTCTCTCCCCTGCTCCTCTCTGGGTAACAGCCTGAAACATCAAAATGGTCCTTCCCAGGGTGAAGTAGATGACCCTGGTGTCAACCTCTTCATTTCCCAATGTGCTCCATCATTGCCTCACACCATGGTAACCACAGCCTCACTGCATGTTCAGTTTAGATAGTTCTGCAATGTCATTTAAATATAGTATCAACATTATTCTTTTTCTTTTTAAAATTTATAATTTGAAAATACTGAGTCCATTGCTCAGTATGATTTTATTAAAATTTTGGAATCAAGAATCTTGATATATTTAAAATATGCTTTCTATTACAGTATCAATAAAAAATTATGTTTTGATTTTAAGGAATTGATTTATGGATAGCTCTAGTAATTCACTTGTGGCATAGGTTGAGGAATCCTGCACAATTCAATACTTAGAGTGTTTGGATATAACAGGATGATAGAGCAGTGGAGGCAAGAATCATTTTTAAAATAAGATCAAGGAGAGGTGAGGCTAATTCTCATAGTGTGAAGAGCTAATCACTTAAAAATGGAAGATAAGAGCCTTAGATCGAATAATAGATTCTCCTACAGATGGGGAGAAAAAGAAAGTGAAAAGAGAGAGGAAGCTGGTGATTGGGTGAGGAAGAAACTATTTATTTGATTACATTTATATTCCAAGACTTGTGTTTCAAGCCACTTCTGTGAATAAAGTTTTGTACAAATTATTTTTGACATATGCCCATAAAACTTAGGTGAAAGAAAACTAAACTGTCAAATTGCAGCTCTGGTTTGACAATTTAAGACAAAGATATTCAGAGTGAAGGTTGCTTTTCAATCCTTTAATCATCTGTTGTGTCCTGACATTCTAGGGGTCTCAGAAGAGTGCATGACAAATAATGTTCCATATGTGCAGCTAAAACTATCCGCAACAAGGGTAAGTGACAAGTGAAACACCCTGGCTCTAAGTGATTCATATCAACATACTAGAGCCATCCTTTCAACGACCTACATGATGGATAAAGTCACACACAAAAATAAAACCCACAGCTGGTTTCATTGTGTGACCTAAAGAGGCTGCGTTGATCTCTACCCTCCTGGCGGGGAAACACTCACAGTTCACTCATTGTACAACTTTATCTGGAGGTTTGTGCTCACAGTGGTTGATTATCTGCCCATGAATTATCCAAACCATAATCCAGCAAATCCCCACTCTCTATCTCCCTCTCCTTACCAAGGCACAATTAGTGATCTAATCGTGCTAACTTTTTTTTTTTTTAATTGGAGAGAAAAACGAACTTGCTAAAGCAGCTTGCAGTATAGTCCAAAATCAAACACAAATGAGTTTTCTGTGTTTCTGGATTTTCTGTGCCCTTCCAAGTGCAGAGATATTGGGAAAAAGATGCTACACAGGCAGCTTTCAGCAGAGTTTTACTGTGCTTGGTTTCCCATAAAACACACACATTCTGAAATATACATCACTTTTTTTTTTTGAGATGGAGTCTTGCTCTGTCGTCCAGGCTACAGTGCAGTGGTGCAATATTGGCTCACTGCAACCTCCACCTCCTGGGTTCAAGCGATTCTCCTGCCTCAGCCTCCCCAGCAGCTGGGACTACAGGCATGCGCCACCACACCCAGATAATTTTTGTATTTTTAGTAGAGACGGGGTTTCACCATATTGGCCAGGCTGGTCTTGAACTCCTGACCTCATGATCCACCCGCCTCGGCCTCACAAAGTGCTGGGATTACAGGCGTGAGCCACCGCGCCCAGCCTATATACATCACTTTTATCAAACCTTCTCCTATGCATACTGTAGATAGCTGAGTAGCTGAGCAGGATAGCATGCTGCATGAGCTCTGAGAACATTTTAATATAAACAGGGAAAGAAAGCTGGAAATTATTCATCCATGTACATGAAAATAAGTGGATTTTGGTACTTGTGCATAGATTCATATCCTCATGAACACAGTAAATTATAAATGTTTTTGTGGTTAAAAACACTAATACTTTGCTTTGCTAGACATCTGTAAGCACTCTATGTATACAGTATGCTTGCTGTATTGAGTTTTGTTTTAAATATTGGATCATGAAAGGGTAGATTCTCCCCTAGATCCATATTGGGAATCTGTGTGTGTGTGTGTGTGTGTGTGTGTGTGTGTGTGTGTGCCACTAGAATTTCTACAATGACATAATTTTTTTTAAATTTAAATGCATCCTCAATCAGTATAAGAAATTATTCCAAACAAGTTAAAATATATTCAAGTCCTTACGGGAAAATGTTTTAAAAGAAAGTTGTGCTTTATTTAATGAGAGCAATGTTTTGCTACAAAGGGAATCGTTTTTATGCTTCAACAACCAAATATTTTCTGTTCTATGCATTTGTGACATGAATGTACAATTTGGGGCAGTGATTCAGAGTCAAGTCCCTAATATTCGGCATTGTTCCTGCGCCTATCATACCACACCCTTTCTTAATCATACTGTATGTAGTTGCTCATATAAATTCTGTAACTGAAAAAGGGAAGGAAGAAATCTAACAGAAAATTTCTTGCCAGATGGAGAAAATTGAAACATTACCCTTGTTTCTTTGCCAGCACAGATCCATTTTGACAAGCTGGAAATGATTTATGGGGAAAAAAACGTATTTACACTGGCAGAGATGTTATTAATTGCCATACAATGTTCACATTTTTGCATTGTTTTGTATATGATTACTTACTAGATTTAAATATACAGTCCAAATATGTGGCTTTTTTTGCATGCTGATTATTATATGACAGACAAACTTACAATACATGATGCATGCTATAAATTTCACTTAAACCTTCACAGACAACACCGCAGGAAAGACATGTAGCAGAAAGCTACAAAGAGTGTTCAAAGGAAATGCACCATTACTATATGTGTGTTCATATACACAGACGCACACACGATGCAAATGGTTTTAAAGGACTATATACAGTATACGGGAGTTGACGAATAATAAAACACTTGACGCATAAAAATATTACTTTTATTACTTTTCAGAGTAACTGTTGCTATATGTAACTACTAAGAAAGGTCCCAAAATGTTTGAAAATGAAAATATTAAAGCAATATATAATTTCCAAGTTGACAATTTTGCATCATAAAAGACTTCCAGATGTACTAACTTATAAAATAGAAGTTTAGAAGGGTATTTTTAGGTACATTATTTTAAGCAGTTTAAAAATAATAATATATTTGGAGGGAAATTTCCCCCTCATGTACACATGTGGTTATAGGAAAAAGAAAAATTAGGCTATTTAGTGAGAATAAAAGTGATTGCAGTAATGACAAGTCGATTAATTTCAGAAATCAACCATTAGTTGCCTACCTGTTTATTGCTCTTACAATATTGTCACTTTTTTACACTAATATAGATGAATATATTTATTACTACTTGCAATTTCAGATTGTAATCTCATATGAGAAAGATGTTCTTCTATAACAGCTATTTTGTCCAGGAAGCATTTATAATGTATCTATGTCCATTGAGCACATTTAAAAATAACCCTTATTTTTAGTTGTAGAAATTAATTTTGAAGATCTTAATTTCAAGCAGTCGTATCAGCATTCCTATAAGCGTCTGTACACAGTTGTCCCTTAGGTTTAACGTTTTAGTAGCACAGTCTCTCTGCAATTAGTTTTATGCTCCATAAATGTAAATCAGATGTAAGTCTCTAAAACACTCCCTCTCTATAGTGTTTTGCAGAGTGTTCCCATTGTATTAGGTTACTCTAGGAGACAAATAACTGTAAATATGAAACAAAACCATGTGATGTGCCAAAACTATAATTTAGTTGTTTATGATTTATCCAACTCCATTTTTGCTTGGGAAAACGGATTCAATATGTCTATTTGAAATTAGTACATAAAAAAGAGCTTATTGTGAATGATTAATGAATGTAGTCCTGCTTACATAAGATTAATTCCCCCCAAGGTCAATCTAGCCAACTGTGAATTTGGGCATTTGCCCAGGGACCCCTTGTGGGTGGTCTTCACTTTTCCAAGATGGGACACCCAATAGGAAAGCAGGGACATCCAGCTGCCAAATGTCACATTCAAGCTAGTTCTTCCACTTTATCTTTCCTAGAAACTTCCATAAGTTTTAACCCCAAAGGGTCTTCGTAGGATTTATTTGCTGCATACTCCTGCATATGTAATCACCAGTTCAAAAAGCTTTGATTGAGCATCTACTTTATATCCAGCACTCTGCTAAGCATCACTGGGTGGCAGAAATTATAATAAAAATCACTGTTGCTGTTGTTTTAATGAGTTAATAAATACAAAGCATTTAGAACACTGTCTGGCATACAGTAAGTACTCATTAATATGTACTACTACTTTCATCCAGAATGTATTTGCTTTATGGTAAGATCCTTTTAACCAATAGGAATTGGAGAAACAATAACAGTTCTAAGTAAAGTATAAAATTATAGTGTATATTTGGATGTTTTTAACTCAACTCTGAAGTCCCTGACACCAGGAATGATATATATTCTTCTCTATAGCCCCAGATACTAGCAAAGTGCTTGTACTTAGTAGGTACTCAATAATTATTTCTTGAACTAAACTGAATTCATTAAACTTCTGAATTTGAGGGTGATTACTCAAATGTCCTTCTAATTCCTGAACCAGAGTCTTCAATCCTGACCATTTAGGGTTGACTGAACAAACACATAATTCCCTGGAAAAGGAGCTTTTTTCCATCTTAAGATGGCTCCAGGAGCAACAGCAAGAGTGGGGGAACTTACACGAGTTGGAGTTGGGGCAAGGACACACGCATGGCTATGTGAGGAGTGATGTCAAGACAGAAAACAGCAACAGTAACTGAGGAATAGGAAATATCCACATCTGGGACTGTGAAAAGAAATTGACCTGCATATTCCAGTAACATGCAGTAACATGTTGGGAAGACCAGAAGTGGACATTTGTCAGTTGTGTGTTAGCCTACCCAGCCTGCATACATCTTCACTGTTCAAGAGTAATTTCAAAAGAGGTAGGAATCAGGGGCAAAGAGAGAAACATTCCTTTCCTCTCCTCCCAGACACTGGGTTGTAGGCATAATATTGGGGTTTGCTATGGAGATGAAAGGGCCAACAGCTGCTATGGGCAGTGGTTGTGGGTGAAAAGCCCAGAGACCAGAGGCAAGTGGCCACTGGCAGCAGCTTCAATAGTAGCTTCCCAAGTTGACTATTCCTGTGGCATTTTTCTGTAGAATTTGCTGCCAAATATGCTTCGGCTTCTGCCTATTTTGTGAGCCCAGTTCTCAAGACTTCCTGGCTAGTCTAAGAAATCCCTGATATTTCCCCCATACATTGCTTTTTTGCTTCAGTTAAAAAGTCAATTTCCACTGTTTACAACCAAGAACCCTGACTTGTACGAGAACAGGGCCAAATGAAATATGTAGTTGTCACTCAAACTCTTGACTGCCCATGTCTGGCATCCTGTGATACTTCCTGACTATGTGACCTTGAGCATGCTGCATGTTCCCAGGTGTATCAATTCATTCTCATACTGCTATAAAGAAATGCCCAAAACTGGGCAATTTATAAATAAAAGAGGTTTAATTGGCTCATGGTTCCTTGGGCTATACAGAAAGCATGGCTGGGGATGCCTCAGAAAACTTGCAGTCACGGCCGAAGGGGAAGGAGGCAGGTCTTACATAGCTAGAGCAGGAGGAAGAGAGTGAAGAGGGAGATGCTACACACTTTTAAACAACCAGTTCTCATGAGAACTCACTCATAATCACAAGAACAGCCAATTGCCTCACACCATGCCCCTTCTCCAGCATTGGAGATTACAATTTGACATGACATTTGGGTGGTATATTAGTCCGTTCTCATGCTGCTATGAAAAAATACCTGAGACTGGTTAATTTGTAAAGGAAAGAGGTTTAATTGACTCAGGTCTGCATGGCTGAGAAGGCCTCAGGAAACTTACAATCGTAGGGGAAGGTACCTCTTCACAGGGCAGCAGGAGAGAGAGTGGGAGCAAGCAGGGAAAATACCAGATGCTTATAAAACCATCAGATCTTGTGAGAACTCACTCACTATCACACGAACATCATGGGGAAAGCAGCCCCCATGACCCAATCATTTCCTACCAGGTCCCTCCCATGATGGTGGGCATTATGGGAACTACAATTCAAGATAAGATTTAGGTGGGGACACAGCCAAACCATGTCAGGTGAGGACACAAATGAATAGTGATGGCAACTATCTCAGAGCTTTGAAACAAGATTAAATCAGATAATAAACATGAAGTACTTGAAAGAGTTCACAGTGCATAGTCCTCAACACAGTTTGCCTATTATCATTGGCTATAAGTGAAGCAAAGCTAACAGATGAGACTGAGCCCTCGTGGCAATAATGTTATCCTGCTTATGTTGCACATCTCACTACTGCATCTCCACACCAATGGAAATCATTTGATCATATTTCAGCAGTTTCTCTGATGCATCACACATAAAGAATAGAATTTTAAGAAATGTTTTTAGAAACACATGCATCATTTTCTCCACCTGTTTGATTTTACACATCTTCAAAGAAATGGAAATAAAAGTTGACTTTTGTTTTTGTCCTTTCATGCTCTTACATCTTATAATTAGACTGCAGATTTAGATGAGAGAAAAAAAACTAGTATTATATTTCTATGTCACCTCACAAAGTCCAGCACATAATGGGTGCTAAGTATATGCACACTGATTGATAGCCAGCATTTAATTTGATTACTAGAGCCATCTGGGCCACTACATGGTATAGTTTGCACCCAACCATCTGGAGCCTAGTCCCCATTAGCTAGGACCAGTGACACAAACCACAAAGCCACCCAGAGATATGAAGGTATGGCTTGTAATGCCTGCCTAACTAAAGAGAAAATATCCAATTCAGCCTTCTTCTCTAAGTCCCTTGCACTACCTTACACAGTTAAATAAACTGGCTTTCCAGAACAGTGCTGGCTATGTATCCTAACAGTTTTCCTAAGGAGTTTCCAGTCCAGCACTCCACGTATCCAGGTTGCGGGCAGCTGTAAGATTTGCTCTTCTGAGCCCCTCAAGAAACATTGAAATGATGAGCTTCAGTATCATTTTTTCTCCTTGGGGAGAATACTGTCACTGATTCCTCTCAGCATACACTTTATTATCATCCATGTTCCCAAAGGCACTTGAGAATATGTGATTAAAGGAATTCCCTACTGTCATAAATACAATAAATCTAACTGGCTTTATTATCTGGCAAGGTTTTTTTTTCTCTTTCAATCTAATGCTTCCTGGCTAGAGCTGAAGCTACTTACCAAATCAAATATCTCTAACTCAACCTCACTTTTTTTATGCTGAATTGAAGGTGTGTAGGTCAAGTGCCAAATTGCCAGTATACTGGCTGTCTCCAGATCTGGTTATTATAAAAAAAGACTTTTTTGGATATTCTAGGATAGATGACAGATAATAAAAAACTATAAATTTCTCCCATACTGTATGCACCACCCTTTTCTTTGCAGCACACTTTGCTTGCAGGGTTCTCTGCTGCTCCTACCATTAAGAGGTCAAGTTCCTTTCCCTAATCTTTGAATCAAGATTGAGCTTATAACTTATCCTGACCAATAGATTGAGGCAAGAAAATAGTGTGCCAGTTCTAAACCAAGGCCTCCAGAGGCCATGAAGCTTCTGTTTTCACTCTCTTGAAGTGATGCTGTCACCTTGTAAAGAGCCTAGGCTAATGTTTTTAAGGATAAGAGGCCACATGGAGTGAAAATGAGCTATTTCAGCTGAGAATTATTTCACCAACCACCTGACAGTGAGAACCAATTGCTAGACATGTGAGTAAGGCCATCAGAAGCCATCCAGCCCCAAATGAGTTGCTATGTCTGACTGCAACCTCATGAATGACTCCACATGAGACCTGCAGACGAACCACAGAGCTGAGCCTAATCAAAACTACATACCCATAGAATCATGAATAAATAAAATTATTGTTGTTTTAAGCCATTAATTTTGGGGGTGGTTTGTTATGTAGCAATAGATAAATGAGTCTGTGAGTGTTCAATACAGGTTTGTTCAATGAATAAATAAGTGACTTCATTAGGTAAGAAAAGAATGGGGAATCTCATCATATGATTGCAATCCCTTATCCCTGTGGCTAGTCCAGCACATTAGCAGAACAGGTCAGCACCTATTTGGTGTGGCAGCTTTGTCTGTACTTCTTTATGATAATGATCACACAGAGCCCAAGAAACTAATTTCCTACATCCTACCATCGCCTAGAAATTCTAGCAGAGTCTTAAATATAGTCATTAGACTTGCCTTCTAGTCCAAAATCTGTCACTTTTCAAGATAGATGGCTTTTGGAACATTCATGACCTCTCTGAATAAAGTAAACAAACCTCCCAGTTTGCCTAGGACAATTCCAGTTTAATGCCCCTTTCACTCTCAAAATATCTGGTTCAGACAAGAAATTATATGGTCACTTTATCTCTGAGTCTCAGCTTCTTATAAATCAGAAATAATGTTAAGCAGAAATATAGCAGGATTGTTTTCAGAAGTAAACAAAATAACACCTGTGTAGGTAATGAAGCACTATACAAAAATAGAAAGGAACTACCTATTAATAGTACTGATAAATATCTTTGAAACAATGATGGCTTAGAAGAGAAATTAAAATGAATTACTTCCCAAATGGTTTCTTCCGACCTGCTATGATTATAACAGTAACTATAACCATACATTGAATGCCTACTAGGTTCTAGACATTGAAGGAAGCAGGTTATATGTTACATAAGTGCCCCACCACTTGACCCACTAGTGAATATAAACCAATCATATTCCTAGCAACCAGTTCAATTTCTCTCCCAACTTGTTTCTGGCTTCTGTGCAAAAAGAAAAAAATGTCACAGCATTTGCCTAGACATTTATTTCAAAATCACCAAAAATTATGTAGTGGTTAAGAAATTTCCCAAATACATTTTGACAAAAAACAAATATACCTAGACTTCACATAATCATGGGAGAACATTTTTATTACTCATCTTGATAAATACTTGTATATGTATATCACCTCATTCATCTACAAATCCTTATTATTATCCCTGTTTTGCAAATAAGGACTCTTGTGGCCGACAAAAGTTAGATAACATGCTCAAAGTCACTCATCTAGCAAGCAATGAATTCAAACCAAGATCTATCTAATTCCAGAGTTCTGCTCTTAAATTCTCTTCTCAAATCCAACATTAGATTACCTTTTGTGGTAGATGACAAATGTAGGGCCACTGCAAAAAAAAAAAGAAATTAAACTTATTTTAATCCTATTAGGGATAAGCAGATTGGGTTAAATGCTAGCACATTAGAGCCCTGAGGTTTTCAGATGTATATCAGTAAGTTTGATTGGAATGTTGGATGAAGAGTAAGGAAATGAATAGGCAAAGTATTCAGATGGAGAGAAAGAAGTGGGACAAAAGAAAGGGGGTACGCAAAGGGGAAACCAACGCAGGAAACAGTGGGGTAGGAAATCCTATGGACGTTGGGTCAAAGAAAGTCAGCCCTGAGCAATGGGACTTCTCAGACAGCTACCAGTTTGGAACAAGGTCTAAAAATGGGAAGAATTAGATCCTCAAAAATTAATTTTTTTGCTATGTTGACAGGGACTAGCACAGCCTTCTTCATTTTTTATAAAAAGAAGCTCTGTTTTAGGTCTAATTCATAGGCAGAAACACTAATGTCCTCCCATTATTCATTGATGGGTACTTTATACTTGTTTTACTGTTGCTTAATAAATAAATTAGAACATAAACTTGTTCAACTGCCAGTCATTAGTGCAGTTATATCTACTGTTCAGAAAACTGAAGGGCTATTGACTCTGCTCAGTTTAATGAAGGAAAATGAGTCACAGGAGATCTGGGCAGGAATGACTCATAGCTACACCAGCAGCCTTCTCTCCATTGTAAACTACTTTACATCATTTGTAGTCAGCAAGAAGCTAAAAGAATGTTGATGTTTCTTTCCTGAATGGTTAACTTCCTAAGTTCAGACAGACCGAAATTGTGGATAA